>NC_091979.1:159870354-160186445 GCF_044704955.1 Pristiophorus japonicus | reverse complement strand
AGTTAAGTGGAGGGGGAGAGGTGCTCCTGCATGTCATGGAGGAGACGGCGCTGGAGATTATTTAAACAATGCCCTGGTCATCGGTGGGGCTGAAACCATTGAAGATAACGGTATCCTCATCCCTAATCCTCCTTCTTACATCCTACTTTCCCCTCATCCCACAAGCTCTTCTGACTTATAAGCTGTAGATGTTGTAAGCATACACCTCTTACTTTCACACCCTCCCTTCACCACAACCTTACCCTTGTGCCTTTCCCTTTCAGATACCCAAGAACAGCAACCTGGCCACGCAGTGGAGGAACACCAAGAAGAGTGATGATGAAGTCACACCATCACTTGCTGTCACACTCGCAGCCACCAGCTCAGATACTGACCTTGCACGTATCTTAGAAGCTAGATTAGAGGTGGGATCTGCATGTGGTGAGACACTGGGCACAAGTGGCCTGCAGTCAGAGCAGGTGCCAGCTCACCGGAGGGCAAGGTTGCACAATATTTCTGCTACCGAGGACTTGGATGAGGACTTCGGTGGGCCAGGCTACAGTAGAAGGCTGATGGAAATGCACACAGAAATGCTTGATGTGTTAGGAAGCCTGCCAGAAATCTTGCGTTCAATGTCAAGGAGGAGTCTGGCACCAACTTGGCACAAAGCTTTACGCAGAGCTTGGAGCCCATCCATTCCAGCATAGAAATGGTGGCCAACTCCATCAGCGCACTTGTGGACCAACCGTGACGTAGCATCCGATGGCCGATGTTTCAGCTTCCATTGCAGCACAAGCAGCAGCCACCCAACGTCTGAGTGCTGCAGTGGAAGCTCAGACTCAAGTCATAACATTTTACAGTTGTTCTTGCAAAAGGAAGTTCCAGCAGGGCTAGGCCATTACATAACAATCCTAAATTTAGAATCTTTTAGGTGCAGGGATATTTGGTAAATAAAGAAAATTTGAATTAGCTCAGTTTTTAAGCATGGTATCTGTTATGGGTTCTCACTATAAAAACCTGCCTCTAAATAGCTGGGATTGAGTGCTCATTTGGTTACTGTACTAGTTAAAGAGCTTCTCCCTGTTATATAAATCTCTGCATGTCTGTAATTATAGCATGTGAAAAGAACAAATTAGATTTGCCTGCAGTGGATTTTTAAAAAACCCACCATTTGCCAGGAGCAAGTATAAAACAGGGAGGTCTTACTGCAGTTATACAGTGCCTTGGTGAGGCCTCACCTGGAATATTGTGTTCAGTTTTGGTCTCCTAATCTGAGGAAGGACGTTCTTGCTATTGAGGGAGTGCAGTGAAGGTTCACCAGACTGATTCCCGGGATGGCAGCACTGACATATGAGGAGAGACTGGATCGACTGGGCCTGTATTCACTGGAGTTTAGAAGGATGAGGGGAATCTCATAGAAACATATAAAATTCTGACGGGACTGGACAGGTTAGATGCAGGAAGTATGTTCCCGATGTTGGGGAAGTCCAGAACCAGGGGACACAGTCTAAGGATAAGGGGTAAGCCTTTAGGACTGAGATGAGGAGAAACTTTTCACTCAGAGAGTTGTTAACCTGTGGAATTCTCTACTGCAGAGAGTTGTTGATGCCAGTTCATTGGATATATTCAAGAAGGAGTTAGATATGGCCCTTACGGCTAAAGGAATCAAGGGGAATGGAGAGAAAGCAGGAAAGGGGTACTGAGGTGAACGATCCGCCATGATCTTATTGAATGGTGGTGCAGGCTCGAAGGGTCGAATGGCCTACTCCTGCACCTATTTTCTATGTTTCTATGTTTCTATGCAAACTCAGACTGTTGCCGTCATGGCTGCAGATACCAAAAGGCAAAGGGGTTTGTAGAGTGTCACAGCAGTCCAACAATCTGTCCTCCAACAGATTACTTTGATTGCTGAGGCACTGCCCTCAGGGGAGTGGCAGTGGCTCCGCGGAGCACAAACCTGTTGTCCTCTCTCAGATGACAGCTCCCACCACTGCCACTCCACCTGTGCACTTGGCAGCCAGCCAGCCCAGACTGCTGCCATCCATGCCAAGATGAAGCCGGGCCTTCTGGACCCAGAGATGCTCGAGGTCATCTTCCAAAGCCATTTGAAGTCTCCTTCACTGAAAGTCTGCAGCCTTCTACCAGCCATGCTGCAGCCATTGGGGTAGCACCTCGTAGGTGCACGAGAATAGGTAAGGCACATGGAAAACAGGCACTAAGGGAATGCACAAGGGTGATTTCTTTAATTGTGTATGGTGTATGGCATAATTCCATTTATAAATTTTGTTTGCGATGTTTATTTTGTGGTGGCTTATAGCTTTGCATTGTGGCCAAGTGGATGCTGTGATGGTCAGTGACAGAGGGAAGGTAAGGAGTGTGGGACTGTTGGTGAAGTCGTAAATGGGGTTGCGGTTATGGCTTTCACACTCGAATTAGTTCTTCACCAACAACCCAAGCAGAAAGGGGCTGTCTCGGTTAGCGCCTCCCTTCCTTTTCATCATCTTTCTTCTCTTCCTCCTCTTCCTCTTCCTCTTCCTCCTCTTGATGCTCCTTCTGCTGCTCCTCAGCTGCTCACCTAATAGCTGGTGGCAAGGGCTGACCCCTCATGATGGCACGGTTGTGCAGCATGCAGCAGACCATGAATCTTGAAACGGGCTCTTCCGATTACTGCAGGACTCCTCCAGAACAATCCAGGCAGCGGAGGCATTGTTTCAGCACACCAATGGTCTGCTCTATCACATTGCCTGTGGCAGCATGGCATTCATTGTATGCATGCTGCCCACATGTACGCAGGTTGCGAACTAAAGTCATGATTCATGTCATCAACAGATAGCCCTTGTCGCCCAGTAGCCACCCTTTGGTTTGCTGTGGAGGCTGAATTGCAGCTGGCACAGCGGACTGCCGCAGAATAAACTGCTGCCAGGATTTCGGGCATTGATCTGCATGATTCACTGCCTGTGGTCAGACAGGAGCAGCCAGCGGGAGTTCGAGGAGCGGCCCATAAAAGGGCGCGACCGTTGGGGAGCGGCCACAGGAACAGCCAACGGGAGTTTGAGGGGCTAGCTGGTACAGGGACAGGGGCAGAAGGTAAACAAAGAAGTAAAAAGAAATAAAAGTGTGATGTCACAGCCAAGCGGGTAAGTGATTGGCTGGTGGATTGATGAGTATTTGATCTCTTTTTTCTTTTATTATCAGTAGGAAATCTTTGGCATTGTTGCTAAATTAAGTTAATCTAAGGATTAAGTCATGGCAGGAGAATCCAGACTCATGTCATGCTCCTCCTGTGCTATGTGGGAAGTCATGGACGCTACCAGTGTTCCTGACTACTATGAGTGTAGGAAGTGTGTCCAGCTGTAGCTCCTGACAGACCGCATTGCGGCACTGGAGCTGCGCATTGACTCACTCTGGAGCATCTGCGATGCTGAGGATGTCGTGAATAGCACGTTTAGTGAGTTGGTTATACCGCAGGTAAAGGTTACTCAGGCAGATAGGGAATGGGTTACCATCAGGCAGAGCAGTGGAAGGAAGGTAGTGCAGGGGTCCCCTGCGGATATCTCCCTCCAAAACAGATACACAGTTTTGGGTACTGTTGGGGGAGATGACTCATCAGGGGAAGGCAGCAGCAGCCAAGTTCATGGCACCAGGGATGACTCTGCTGCACAGGAAAAAGAGTGGGAGAGCTATAGTGACAAGGGATTCTATTGTAAGGGGAACAGATAGGCATTTCTGCGGCCGCAAACTAGACTCCGGGATGGTATGTTGCATCCCTGGTTCAAGGGTCAAGGATGTCTCGGAGTGGCTGCAGCGCATTCTGCAGGGGGAGGGTGAACAGCCAGCTATCGTGGTGCATATAGGTACCAACGATATAGGTAAAAAGCGGGATGAGGTCCTACAAGCTGAATTTAGGGAGCTAGGAGTTAAATTAAAAAGTAGGACCTCAAAGGTAGTAATCTCAGGATTGCTACCAGTGCCACGTGCTAGTCAGAGTAGGAATTGCAGGATAGTTCAGAAGAATACGTGGCTTGAGGAGTGGTGCAGGAGGGAGGGATTCAAATTCCTGGGACACTGGAACCGGTTCTGGGGGAGGTGGGACCAGTGCAAACCGGACGGTCTGCACCTGGGCAGAACCGGAACCTATGTCCTAGGCGGAGTGTTTGCTAGTTCTGTTCAGGAGGGGTTAAACTAATATGGCAGGGGGATGGGAACCTATGCAGGGAGGCAAAGGGAAGTAAAAAGAGGGCAGAAGCAAAAGGTAGAAAGGAGAAAGGCAAGAGTGGAGGGCAGAGAAATCAAGGGCAAAACTCAAAAAGGGCCACATTACAACATAATTCTAAAAGGACAAAGCGTGTTAAAAAAACAAGCCTGAAGGCTCTGAGTCTCAATGCAAGGAGCATTCGTAATAAGGTGGATGAATTAACTGCGCAGATAGCTGTTAACGGATATGATATAATTGGGATTACGGAGACATGGCTCCAGGGTAACCAAGGTTGGGAACTCAACACCCAGGGGTATTCAGGAAGGACAGGCAGGAAGGAAAAGGAGTTGGGGTAGCGTTAATGATTAAAGAGGAGGTTAACGCAATAGTAAGGAAGGACATTAGCTTGGATGATGTGGAATCTATATGGGTAGAGCTGCAAAACACCAAAGGGCAGAAAACGTTAGTGGGGGTTGTGTACAGACCACCAAATAGTAGTAGGGAGGTTGGGGATGGCATCAAACAGGAAATTAGGGGCGCATGCAAAAAGGGTACAGCAGTTATCATGGGTGACTTTAACCTACATATTGATTGGGCTAACCAAACTGGTAGCAATACTCTGGAGGAGGATTTCCTGGAGTGTAAAAGGGATGGTTTTTTAGACCAATATGTTGATGAACCAACTAGAGAGCAAGCCATCCTAGACTGGGTCTTGTGTAACGAGAGAGGATTAATTAGCAATCTGGTTGTGCATGGCCCCTTGGGGAAGAGTGACCATAATATGGTAGAATTCTTCATTAAGATGGAGAGTGACACAGTTAATTCAGAGTCTAGGGTCCTGAACTTAAAGAAAAGTAACTTCGATGGTATGAAATGTGAATTGGCTAGGATAGACTGGCGAATGAAACTTAAAGGGTTGATGGTGGATAGGTAATGGCAGGCATTTAAAGATCACATGGATGAATTACAACTATTGTAGATCCCTGTCTGGCATAAAAATAAAACAGGAAACGTGGCTCAACTGTGGCTAACAAGGGAAATTAGGGATAGTGTTAAATCCAAGGAAGAGGCATATAAATTGGCCAAAAAAAGCAGTAAACCTGAGGACTGGAAGAAATTTAGAATTCAGCAGAGGAGGACTAAGGGTCTAATTAGGAGGGGGAAAATAAAATATGAGAGTAAGTTTGCAGGGAACATAAAAACTGACTGCAAAAGCCTCTATAGATATGTGAAGAAAAAAAGATTAGTGACGACTAATGTAGGCTCCTTGCAGTCAGAATCAGGTGAATTCATAACGGGGAACAAGGCAATGGCAGACCAATTGAACAAATACTTTGGTTCTGTCTTCACTAAGGAAGACACGAATAACCTCCCGAAAATACTAGGGGACTGAGGGTCTAGCGGGAAGGAGGAACTGAGCGAAATCCTTATTAGTCAGGAAATGGTGTTAGGGAAACTGATGGGACTGAAGGCTGATAAGTCCCCAGGGCCTGATAGTCTGTATCCCAGAGTAATTAAGGAAGTGGCCCTAGAGATAGTAGATGAATTGGTGGTCATTTTCCAAAATTCCATGGACTCTGGATCAGTACCTATGGATCGGAGGGTAGCTAATGTAACCCCACTTTTTAAAAAAGAAGGGAGAGAGAAAACAGGGAATTATAGACCGGTTAGCCTGACATCGGTAGTGGAGAAAATGCTGGAATCAATTATTAAAGATATAATAGCAGTGCATTTGGAAAGCAGTGACAGGATCGGTCCAAGTCAGCATAGATTGATGAAAGGGAAATCATGCTTGACAAATCTTCTAGAGTTTTTTGAGGGTGTAACTAGTAGAGTGGATAAGGGAGAACCAGTGGATGTGGTGTATTTGGACTTTCAAAAGGCTTTTGACAAGGTCCCACACAAGAGATTAGTGTTCAAAATTAAGGCACATGGGATTGGGGGTAATGTAATGTATTGACTGGTTGGCAGACAGGAAGCAAAGAGTGAGAATAAACGGGTCCTTTTCAGAAAGGCAGTGACTAGTGGGGTGCCGCAAAGTTCAGTGCTGTGTCCCCAGCTATTTACAATACATATTAATGATTTAGATGAAGGAATTGAATGTAATATCTCCAAGTTTGCAGATGACACTAAGCTGGGTGGCAGTGTGAGCTGTGAAGAGGATGCTAAGAGGCTGCAGAGTGACTTGGACAGGTTAGGTGAATGGGCAAATGCATGGCAGATGCAGTATAATGTGAATAAATGTGGCAAAAACAAGAAGGCAGATTATTATCTGAATGGTGACAGATTAGTAAAAGGGTAGGTGCAAAGGGACCTGGGTGTCATGGTACATCAGTCACTGAAGGTAGGCATGCAGGTACAGCAGGCAGTAAAGAAAGCAAATGGCATGCTGATCTTCATAACAAGAGGATTTGAGTATAGGAGCAGGGAGGTCTTACTGCAGTTGTACTGGGCCTTGGTGAGACCACACCTTCTGTACTGTGTGCAGTTTTGGTCTCCTAATCTGAGGAAGAACGTTCTTGCTATTGAGGGAGTGCAGCGAAGGTTTACCAGACTAATTCCTGCGTTGGCAGGACTAACATATGAAGAAAGACTGGATCGATTAGGCTTATACTCACTGGAATTTAGAAGAATGTGAGGGAATCTCATAGAAACATGTAAAATTATGATGGGACTGGACAGGTTAGATGCAGGAAGAAAGTTCCTGATGTTGGGGAAGTTCAGAACCAGGGGTCACAGTCTAAGGATAAGGGGTAAGCCATATAGGACCGAGATGAGGAGAAACTTTTTCACCCAGAGAGTGGTGAACCTGTGGGATTCCCTACCACAGAAAGTTGTGGAGTCCAGTTTGTTGGATATATTCAAGAGGGAGTTAGATGTGGCCCTTACGGCTAAGGGAATCAGGGGATATGGAGAGAAAGTGGGAGTGGGGTACTGAAGTTGCATGATCAGCCATGATCATATTGAATGGTGGTGTTGGCTTGAAGGGCCGAATGGCCTGCTCCTGCAAGTATTTTCTGTTTCTATGTACATTGAGGGAGTGGAATCCCTTTCGGTTCCGCTACATGGCAGAGTTGACATGCGGCGCCTGCAAAGCGATGTGCATGCAGTCTATGGTACTCTGCACCATGGGGAAGCCTGCAAACCTTGCAAAGCTGTGTGCTCGCTCTGCCTGCTGGTCTCTGGCAGGAGAGAATGAAATTAAGTTAACTCTCTTTGAATAGAGAGCTTCAGTGACCTCCTTTATCAAACAGTGGACGGCAAATGCAAGATGTTGCTAATATCTCCAGCTCGAGCCTGGAAGGACCCTGACACATAAACGTTCATCGCCACAGTCGCCTTTACAGCCACTCACTGTGCGGTCCTCACCCTGCTCTGAGGTTGCAGTTGAGCTGCAGCAGATGGCAGATTTCAGTGAGGATATCCATATCGAAGTGCAGACGTCTCACACATTGTTCCTCGCTGAGGTTGAGATAGAAGAATTGCTTAAAGGATATGGTTCTCCTGCTGAGAGCCCTTCTTCCCTCCTCCTCCTCCCTCTTCTAGCAGCTTGTCCAGCTTCATGTGGCCTCTGCTCATTCTCCCTGTCAAGCTCTATTCCAAGGGAATTACCTACTAGGAGCAACTGGTTTGTGCAGAAGCCTTGAAGTCCGCAAAAAAGTCCTTCAGCACCTGTCACATCCCACCCTGTAGACTTTTGCAATTTGAAACATAGAAACATAGAATAGAAAATAGGTGCAGGAGTAGGCCATTCAGCCCTTCGAGCCTGCACCACCATTCAATATGATCATGGCTGATCATTCGCCTCAGTACCCCTTTCCCTTGATCCCTTTAGTCGTCGGGACCATATCTAACTCCCTCGTGAATATATCTAACGAACTGACATCAACAACTCTCTGCGGTAGAGCATTCCACAGGTTAACAACTCTCTGAGTGAAGAAGTTTCTCCTCATCTCGGTCCTAAATGGCTTACCCCTTATCCTTAGACTGTGTCCCCTGGTTCTGGACTTCCCCAACATCGGGAACATTCTTCCTGCATCTAACCTGTCCAGTCCCGTCAGAATTTTATATGTTTCTATGAGATTCCCTCTCATTCTTCTAAACTCCAGTGAATACAGGCCCAGTTGATCTAGTCTCTCCTGATACGTCAGTCCTGCCATCCCGGGAATCAGTCTGGTGAATCTTCGCTGCACTCCATCAATAGCAAGAACGTCCTTCCTCAGATTAGGAGACCAAAACTCAACACAATATTCCAGGTGAGGCCTCACCAAGGCCCTGTACAACTGCATTAAGACCTCCCTGCTCCTGTACTCAAATCCTCTAGCTATGAAGGCCAACATGCCATTTGTCTTCTTCACCGCCTGCTGTACCTGCATGCCAACTTTCAATGACTGATGTACCATGACACCCAGGTCTCGTTGCACCTCCCCTTTTCCTAATCTTCCGCCATTCAGGTAATATTCTGTCCTCATGTTTTTGACACCAAAGTGGATAACCTCACATTTATCCATATTATACTGCATCTGCCATGCATTTGCCCACTCACCTAACTTGTCCAAGTCACCCTGCAGCCTCTTAACATCCTCCTCACAGTTCACACCGCCACCCAGCTTAGTGTCATCTGCAAACTTGGAGATATTACACTCAATTCCTTGATCTAAATCATTGATGTATATTGTTATAGAAAGCACCAAACACTTGTAGAATCGTACCAACAGCCAGAAGAAATCAACCAGCAACTAACCTGTGAGTAGGTCATGATCCCTTTAAACAGCGTTGATGAGGAGTCCTTCCTGCTACTTAACCCGTGTTCAACTGTGCGAGGTTAAGAGAGTGCAGCTCCAGAATGGCACCGCTGGTGTCAATCAGCGCAACACTGTACATTGATTGACATTATGATCTGCCTGCTCTGCATACTTCGCCGGATGTTAGCTGCTCACGCGCAGCCTTCACCCTTCACCCAGATGGCGGCCTGCGCGATTCACGGCAGAAATGTGCACACGCGCAGTGGACACCATTTTGGTCCCCGAATAGCACCGAAATAACGGGCGCTACAGAATCTAAATTCACGCCTTTCTCGTGGACCTTCATCTGCTGAAAAAGCATTTGGGTATAAAGACGAACAAAAAATCCAGATTTATCATTTGGGAAGGTTTTGCTGTTAAAATCTTTTTTTTAATTGAATTGAGATTTTTTTTCCCAACAATTTTATTTTCTTAGGTTTGATCTCCAGTTAATGCTGATCTCAGCCTGCCTGCCTTTGGGATCACTGTAATTGGCTTGAGCACCCCTTGGCTAGGCAGGGGCAAATTGCAGCCTGCCTTACTGTTTCTGATCGCCAGCCGGTGATCCCTGTGGACAAGTCTGGATATAAATATACTAGTTTAGGGCAAGAATGGAATACCTTACATGGGACAAATTGTCTGCTGACTTTAACTGTCAAGCTCACACAGAAGATTGCCCACTTGGTTGAACTGGAGGGCTAGGACCTGTGGAACTGTATGTCAGCTTATCAGTGCCTTCAAGAGAGGAATAGAGGGGAAAAAGAATAGGTACAAAAATCTTAGCTCTGCTTCTTTTATTCAAAATCACTGATGGATTTATAATGATAACAAATGACAGTTTTTATTTGCTCAAAGCTAAAAGTCTAATGAATAAATATTTTATGCAACAGGTCAGATTCTGTTAACGGTAACATAGAAACATAGAAACATAGAAAATAGGTGCAGGAGTAGGCCATTCGGCCCTTCGAGCCTGCACTGCCATTCAATGAGTTCATGGCTGAACATGCAACTTCAGTACCCCATTCCTGCTTTCTTGCCATACCCCTTGATCCCCCGAGTAGTAAGGACTTCATCTAACTCCTTTTTGAATATATTTAGTGAATTGGCCTCAACAACTTTCTGTGGTAGAGAATTCCACAGGTTCACCACTCTCTGGGTGAAGAAGTTTCTCCTCATCTCGGTCCTAAATGGCTTACCCCTTATCCTTAGACTGTGACCCCTGGTTCTGGACTTCCCCAACATTGGGAACATTCTTCCTGCATCTAACCTGTCTAAACCCGTCAGAATTTTAAATGTTTCTATGCGATCCCCTCTCAGTCTTCTGAACTCCAGTGAATACAAGCCCAGTTGATCCAGTCTTTCTTGATATGTCAGTCCCGCCTGCAGTGCTGTGATCTCAATACTCATCCCTTGCAAGCTATCAACAGAAATAAGAGTGCAATCCGTTGAATAATCGCTAAATGCTGAAATTGGCAGTGAGATACATACTTGTCAAGTAAAACCTAATCACCAACTGAGATAAGGAGGAAACTGTTATTGACCACAAGGTCACATAGACAAATCCAGTCCAGTTCTTACCTGATGACCACACAAGCGTATGCCCAGCCTCCCCACTGTCAGTTCCTCACATCAGTTGGCAACTGAACAGTTAGCTAATATGGCTCAGTTGGTAGCACTCCTGCTTTTGAGTCAGAAGATTGTGGGTTCAAGTCCCACTCTGAAAACTTGAGCACAAAATTTAAACTGATAGTCCATTGTAGTATTGAGGGAGTGCTGCACTGTTGGAGGTGCTGTTTTTCAGATGAGATGTTAAACTGAGACTGTGTCTGCCCTGTCAAGTGAATGTAAAAGATCCCATGGCACTATTTTGAAGAAGAGCAAGGGAGTTCTCCCTGGTGTCCTGGCCAATATTTATCCCTCAACCAATATCACTGAAACAGATTATCTGGTCATTATCATATTGCTGTATATTGGCTTCCCCGTTTTCTACATTACAACAGTAACTACACTTTGAAACTACTTTATTGGCTGTGAAAGGTGCTTTGGAATGCTGTGAAAGATGCTATATAAAGGCAAATATTTATATGACAGTAAGAGCACAATTAACCCCCACTGACCCTGGGACAGGAAGGTTAAAAAACAATCAGCAGGGTTCTTGCTCCTAACCACTGTCCATTAACTCTTGTTGGATTGTGTGTGTGATATTAGATGAGGGCAGGATGATGCTGTGATGTCCCACATGGTTGATTAGCCAGCAACATTTGTTATTTCGGCTTACACTTGTAAAGGCCACTTTGGCAAGGTACTGGAGGTCAACTACCATCCATGAAACCAAAGTCCAGCATGGAAAGGGTAGCTGCCCTGGTCCCAGGTCTCTATCAATGTGATTCTTGAGTTAGCTGCCTGGAGGTGTCCAACAACAGCCTAGACACACCCTCAATTAGATTTACCTTCACTCCTCGAAGGAAACTACGTAGTCTATATTCAGTGTCTTCCTCTGGTAACATCACCAAGCTCAGAAGCCCAGAATAAGGGAAGTGGAACCACAGAGGGAAATCCACCAAGTGCACTTTCAAGTAATATTACAAGAGATTGTGGGCCCTGAAATTACACATTGAGATTCAAGTATACAAACAACCACTGAGAGAGCCTATCTGACACCACAGCCTGTCTTTCATTTTAAAATGTTGAATGACCGACAATGAATTTCCACATTTTCTATTTTATTACTGTCTGAAAATTTGTGGTACTTGCATCAGACACCACTTGTGGCTTTTAAGCTTGATAGTCTCTAAGGGGGTTTCTGTGCCAACTGAGGAACCTCAGCTTATCCAAGCTGTTACTGAGTCTCTATTTGTGTGCTCCATGTCTAAACATAGCATGGGAAATTACCTGCTGCAGGAAGAATCTGTCTGAGAGGGAGTCAGTTCGAATATTCCCTACCTCCCTCAACAGCAGCAGCTAAATTAGGTAACAAATATTGGTGACTCAGTAGCCACATTCATTAACCAATATATTATCAGCCATACAAACCAGGAAAATCTCAAGTGCAATCCCTAATTTGCACTGATGTAAGGTGATTGCAACCAACAATGCCTTGCATTTATATAGCACCTCTAAAATAGAAAAACATCTTCACAGAGTTTTAATCAAATTAATGCAGGAGATATAAGAAGAGATGACCAAAAGCATTAGTCAAAGAAGTGTTTTTTTAAGTAGGGCTTAAAAGAAGGAAAGGGAGGTGGAGAAGTATAGGGAGGGAATTCCAAAGTTTAGAATTAGACGGCTAAAGTCACGGCGAAGGGGCGGGTACACAGGAGGCCAAGAGTTAAAGGAATGGAGAGTTCTGGGGCAGTGAAGAGGATTGTAGGACTGAAGGAGTTTACAGAGATAGGGAAGGGTGAGGCCTCAAGTGGAGTTAAACACGAGAATGAGAATTTTAAATTGGAGGCGTTGGAGGATCAGGAGCCAATGTAGGTTGCAAGGGCAGAAGTGATGGGTGAGGGGGGCTTGGTGTGGGATAGAATACAAGCAGCAGAGTTTTGGATGAGCTGAAGTTTACAGAAGGTTGAGGATGGGAGGCCAGCAAAGAGCATTGGAATAGTTGATTTTAGATGTGACACGGCCATGGATGAAAGTTTCAGCATCAGATGGGCTGAGTCAGGGACAGATACAAATAATATGCAGGTGGAAGTAGATGGTCTTTGTGAATAGAGAGGATATGGGGGAAAGGCTCAAATGAGGTTCAACTAGGATGCCGAAGTTGTCAACACTCGACTTCAACCTGATACAGTGACTGGAGAGGGGAATGGAATCAGTGGCAAGGGTTCAGAGTTTGTAGCGGGGACTAAAGATGATGGCTTTTGTCTTCCAGATGTCTAACCGGAGATTCAAGACTACGGCGGCAAAATTACCTTTTTATCAAAGTCCGTTAGCACTTCTGGGGGACACTAACGGGCGGAGGAGACTTTTCGCGCGGAGGCGGGAGCGGGGGCACCACCAGCTCCCGGGAAATTGCCCAGGAGTTTGCGGAGGCACTGCCATGCCACCGTGCAGCCAGTGATAACGTAATCGCCGTGCGCATTGATCTCTCGCTGCCCCGCGCTGACCCCTTACTGGCCCATGGATGGAAATTTCCCCACTGGCCTCTAAGCTTGCCAACATCTGCTCTCAGGGCGCTACTTAATGCGGAGAGCGCCAGTGCCCCGCGCTGCCATCTTTTCTGGATTGCTGGCTCTCGGGTCGACTCCAGGATGGCGGCCCAAGCGTTGAGGTCATCAGAGGCCTTGCAGAGCGTGCAGCGATCCACCCCTTTAAGCAGAGCATTCACATAGCGCTTCACTCACCGCCACAGTAGCGTTCCGGGAAATGCCCTCAAGGAAGTGGAGCGCGGTAGGGGTGGTAAGCCTAATTCAGCGGCGGAGGTGGGACTTCTGAGCTGGGAGCAGAAAGTCCTGACCCCAGCTGATTACTCCCCCCAATCATGGCGCAGGGCAATTTCTCCCCCTACATGTCAGATAAGCAGTCTATTGACACAAAGGCGGTGAATGATCGAGAGAGGTGGTGAGGTAGAGCTGGGTGAGTGCACATGTGGAACCTGACCCCATGTCTTTGGATGATATCACCAAAGGGCAGCATGTAAATTAGGAAGAGAAAGCTGCCAGGGATAGATACTTGGAGGACTCCAGAGGTAACGGTACAGAAGTGCGAAGAGATGCCATTTGTGGAGATTTGTGGCGATGCCCTGGAGAAGAGTTGATAGGGTTACAAGTGAGGGCACTCCTACTGAGCTGGAAAACAGAGGCAAGGTTTTGGAGAAGGATGGTGTGGTTGTTTCAAGGAGAGGTTGAGGAAGATGAGGAAGGAAAATATACCATTGTCACAGTCACAGAAGATGTTATTTGTGATTTTGTTTAGGGCCACTTCAGTGCTGTGGCAGAGATGCAAACTTGATTGGAGAAGTTCAAACATGGAGTTGTGGGAAAAATGGGGAAGTTCAAGGTCTTTGGAAAGGAAAGGGAGTTGGAGATGCTGGAGAAAGGTCGAGGGTGTTTTTTTGAGAAAGTGTGTAATGATGCCAGTTTTGAAAGGAGCCCCACAGTACCTGAGGAGATGGGAAACATTTACAATGTCAGTTAGCATGAGGGTCAGAAAAGGAAGTTGGGTGGTTAGTGGCTTGCTGAGAATGAGAAAGCAGGAGAAGGCATGAGCAGAACTAGACTAGAGAAGGACACTAGAGAAGTGCCTTTCATAGTCTCAGGACATCCCAAAGTAGTTTACTGTTATAGAGTAGGAAACATGGCAGGCAAATTGCACACAGCAAGATCTCACAAGCAACAATGTGATAATGACCAGATAATCTGTTTAGTGATGTTGGTTGAGGGAATAAATATTGGCCAGGGACTCCCTTGCTCTACTTAGAAATAGTAGGGGTGATACAACTGAGCTCAGTGTCTTAGTGCCAGGGAGCAGGAAATCAACCAGAGTTCCTGTATCTGATGTCCATCCCTGAAGGAAAATGCACATGTATGATATCAGGTAAGGACAGATTTGGGCTCAGCTCGAGTGGTCTGCTTATACCTGTTGGCCCTAGTGGACTGCTCCACAAATGCAGCAAAGCAGAATTCTCACCCACCTTAGCCCCAAGCCTAAATCATGGCTTTCACACCAAATTCTTGCCACCAAAATAATCAGGCTTTCTGCTGTCTCCAACCTAAAGAGTTTCAGGGCCATTGTGTGAATTTCAACCTGGGCAAGGTAGCAGAAGGGTGCCAGATCCTGCAGAACCATTAAGATGAGAAAACTCTTTCAGGGAATGGGGGAAGAATTTTTTTTGGAGGTGAGGAGGGATGGAAGAGTTGAAACTGTTTTTTTAAAACTCAAAATAAATCTTAAAGCAAGATACAAGAAGAGGTACAGTGGCAGGGTACTGGAACAGGGTTCCCTCTCTGTCAGGAACAGTGGCAGAGTACTGGAACAGGGTTCCCTCTCTGTCAGGAACAGTGCAGGGTATTGGAACAGTGTTCCCTCTCTGTCAGGAACAGTTCAGGATACTGGAACAGGGTTCCCACTCCGTCAGGTACAGTGGCAGGATACTGGAACAGGGTTCCCACTCTGTCAGGAACAGTTCAGGGTACTGGAACAGGGTTCCCTCTCTGTCAGGTACCGTGCAGGGTACTGGAACAGGGTTCCCGCTCTGTCAGGAACAGGGCAGGGTACTGGAACAGGGTTCCCGCTCTGTCAGGAACAGGGCAGGGTACTAGAACAGGGTTCCCGCTCTGTCAGGAACAGTGGCAGGGTACTGGTAGCTGATTCCCACTCTGTTGGGTACTGGTACATGGCTCACACTCCTTTTGAATAACCTATCAGGTAAGATAGCGGAGTCAAAGACACTCATAGTTCAAAATCTAATGAGTTGCACGGGGGGTACGAGATTGCTATGCTTCAATGGACAAAATGACCTTTTCCTGTTCTTATGAGGTCTGCATTGCTCCCTTTCATTATGTGAAGCCTTATCCATAATTATTTTCTTTTTAAAGAGCATGAAGAATTCTTGATCACAAATTCCCTTAGTGCACTTTAAACAATGATTTCAAGTCATTGAAGAAGAGTGCATGATCCCTAGCTGTTAGAATTTATCCCCACAGCAAACAGCAACTAAACACTTGTTAGGAGTGTATATATTTCACTCAACAACAATAAATTTTCTATTTAATGCCTTCCCATTGAGTATTCTGTTTATATCACAACTGCACCATAAAACCAGAAACCAATGGAGAGCCAAGAGCAGATCGCACACCTGCCCTCTCGGCTACAAGTGGAGTGTGGCCCAGACGGATTGTCTAACTGAGGAAAAAATAGAGGGATTTCCTATCCTCAAAAAAACATACAGACATACCGAAAAAAAAGTTAACCTTTCTAGTCCGCTGTTTCTTTGGGAAGCAGAATACAAGTAAATATCAATGTTGGAGGGGCAGGTTGAAAAATTCAATAGGAACTTGAACAACTGCCCTGGGAAGTTTACAGAAGCTCATACGATCCGACCGTTTATACATATTTCCTGTCGGACCTGCAGGCAGCTTCACTGCTATTCACCAGTAATAGGGACGTACTCCCTGATTCAGGGCTAGATTTTCCATTATTTTTGCATGCATACTGCCCACTTAACGTCCATTTTAATGCTGAAATGAGGTGTAACGCCCATATATTGCCCATTTACGCACAAAATGGACCCCAAGGTACTTGGGCCCGGTGCCTCCAGAGTGGAGATGGGAATAGCCGGAGAAGCACTAGATGGCCTTGGGGTCGAATGCCTTCTGGAGCCTGGCAATGCAGTCTCCTCAATGTCCGCACTGTCATTTGTTGAGAACAGACCCAGCAGATTGACGAGCGAGAATCAGACCTCCTCAGCACCAGATGTAGGATCGTCCGGTGAGTCTGGCCCATTGCCCCCACCTTCTGGCCTCTGTGGTCTTGCCTTGGAACACGCTGCTGGCTGAGCTGCAAGAAGTGGGTGCTAGGGTCACAAAGTGAGTCCAGCGCTACACACAGCATATGCACGACAAACTCTGCATTGCAATGATTCTCATGAGGCCAGCATTAGTTATAGGATACTTTTAGAAATCATCTGTCATATATTATTGTTCGGATATGAGTGGGTGTGGCATCTATTGACTTTACATTGTGCAATGGTGTATACTATACTCACGTGGCATCACTTCAGGGTCTGCAGCTGCCTGCGTGGCCGTCCGGGGGTGGGTCCCCACTAGTGAGAGCACGCACTCCTCCATGTCTGTGAGGTCGCTGATGACTGGTGACCCCCCACCCGTTCGCCTCTGCTCGGCCCTATTCCTCGATAGCTTCTTCTGTAAAAGGTGACAGGACGACATGGCATGAGATCATTGCATGATATCATTGCTAGGTACTGTCACAGAGACTGATACAACACATAACTGACAGATGTAATCATGATTATTATGATCATTATAATTTTTTACCTAAAGACGTGCACCGTGACCGCAGGCTTTGAGTAAAACATTCCCTGTAAAAGTGAAAGATCTCACATCTGATTATAGTCACTCATGACTCTTACAAATCAAATTATTTAAATATATAAGAACATGTAAATCAATGTAATACTTACTCTTGCGGATTCGACAAGGTCGTTCCATCGCTTTCGACATTGGTTGCCCTCACGCTCCTCATTGGTCGCCGACGAGACCACCTCTGCTATCTCGGCCCATATCTTTTGGTAGGCCTTTGGGGTGGGCTTCCTACGCCCTCCCCGGGTCAAATCATCCCAGCGTGACTCGACCTCCTGCATGAGGGAGGCATTTGCCTCATCTGAGAACCTCCTCGCTCTCTTTCGTCCTCCCAATTGTTCCTCTCCCAGCTCACTGCTCTCGCCAGCGTCAATCTCCACAGCTCCTCCACTCCCTCCATTATAGGCACCAAATTCGTGAAAATATCTGTCTGGTAACAGCTAACTTAAAAAACATAGAAAACATAGAAAATAGGTGCAGGAGTAGGCCATTCGGCCCTTCGAGCCTGCACCACCATTCAATAAGATCATGGCTGATCATTCACCTCAGTATCCCTTTCCCGCTTTCTCTCCATACCCCTTGATCCCTTTAGCCGTAAGGGCCATATCTATAGAAAACTTTTTTTGCACAATTTGCTACAAAGCTCGAAACTCTCCCTCCTACTTCCCAAAGCAGCCAAACAAGCACCCACACCACACCCACACACGCCTTCATTCCCTCTCTGCTCCCTCTCGCTCTGTCTCCTCTTATGCGCATGTAATGATGACCCTTGACCTCCTGAATCGCGGGAAACGAGCGTTGCCATGTCGTTGCTAAGGACGGTGACACTTTACGACAGAAGGTCAGAGAGATTTAATGCTAGCGCCCATTTCAGATCAATTTTTAAAATGGAGACTAGGGGCTTTGAAAATGGGCAACAATCCGGCGATCTGAAAACCCATATTTATCTCCCACACCGGAAATAACACCCATTTTTGGCTGATCTGCACAAAAGTGCAAAATCTAGCCCTCAGTTCCTCCCCAAACTGCCAATTTGAAATATATATTTATATCTAGAGTGCTAATGAGTCATGGAGTGAAAAAAATTAAACTAACGCTGTGACAATTTATTAATATAAATACTATTTTTGGAGCATTAACTGAGACAGTTTTGGAGATTAATGTAGGAAATCGCCCCATACCTCAACAAATCATGAATAGTCAACTAGAAATTATTGGCTAACACAAACCTATTTCTTCTACACTCCAAACAAGAGGCATGAATTGATATTTGCATACACAGACTATTAAACTAATTCCCCAATGTTACAAATTACAATTAAAGATGGGCCTCCCTGTTTTTTTTACCATTGCATTTATAGCAGTTATTAATGCATGTTTTAATTTTTCCTCAGGATGCAGGTGATACTGGAAAATATACATTTGTTACCCATCCCTATTTGTCCTGAGAGGGTGATGATGGTCCTGCTACAGTCCTTGTGTGATGATGCTCCTAGGTTAGGTAGGGAATTGAAGTATTTGCTCAGTAATAATGATGGAACAGTGATATATGTCCAAGTCAGGATAGCCTGTGACTTGGAGGTGACGATGTTCCCATGATATTACTGCCCAGTGATAGGCCAGTGGAAGGTGCTGTTGAAGTAACCTCGATGAGTTGCTGTAGTGCACCCTGTAAACTGTACATAGTGCAGCCACAGTGCACCAGTGGTGAGGGAGTGGACATTGAGTCTGATGGCAGGGCACCAATCCAATGGACTGCTTTGTCCTGGATGGATTTGAGCTTCTTGAATGTTCTTATAGCTGCACTCATCCAGGCAAGTAGTGAGTATTCCATCACACTCCTGAATTGAGTCTTGTAGGTAATGGAAAAGCTTTGAGGGGGTTAGGAGGTGAACCACTCTTCGTAAAGTGCCCAGCTTCTTCCCTGATCTTGTAGCCATGTTATTGATATAGTGAATCCAGTTAAGCTTCCAGTTAATTGTGACCCCCAAGATGTTGATGGTGGTGGAACTTGATGATGCAGGTGCTGTTAGTGGTCAGGATGAATTATTTGAGCCTATTCTTGTTGGAGATAATCATTACCTGGCACTTAATGTGGCACTCATGTTACCTGCCACTTGTTCAGGTCCTGGTGTAGGCTAGCATGGCCCACTTCATTATTGAAGGAGTTGTGAATAGAGCT
Organism: Pristiophorus japonicus; assembly: GCF_044704955.1. Taxonomy (NCBI): domain Eukaryota; kingdom Metazoa; phylum Chordata; class Chondrichthyes; family Pristiophoridae; genus Pristiophorus; species Pristiophorus japonicus. The sequence continues at coordinate 160,167,263 of NC_091979.1, read as the reverse complement.
GAATGCTAAGCAATCATCAGCGAACAACCCCACTCCTGATTTTCTGAAAAAGGTCATCGATGAAACAGCTGAAGAGCGTCAGGCCGAGGACACTGCCCTAAGGAACACATTCAATGATGTCCACAGGCTGCAATAATCATCTTCCTGTGTGCCATGAATGACTCAAGCCACTGAAGTGTTTTCTCTTTGACTCCCATTGACCCTGGTTTTGCTATGGCTCCTTAGTGCCATATGTAGTCGAATACTGCCTTGATGTTGAAGACGGTAACACTCACCTCTCCTCTCAAATCCAACTCGCATCCATCTCTGAATCAAGGCCGTGATGACGTCTGGAGCTGAATAGTTTTGGCAGAACTCAAACTGAGTGTCAGTGAACTCCAGTTCTTAGATTGTTCTCATAAAATCTGTTGCAGCTCAATTGGGTGATAAATTGGTTTGCGCTGTTTTCAGGTGCCAACCGAGTGGCACGCATGCTGCATGAGTCAGAAGAGGCCGTCCCAAGGACCACTTGAAATTGGTCCTCAGTCCTCATCTTATTATCTTGGGTCATGCCAAGGGCTCCAATTTTGGACCACTTGCCTCACCGGTAACGGCTCTCAGATGAGTTTGGCGGGGTGGGGGTGGGGCTGGGGGAGGTGCAGGGGGGGTGCGGGAGGAAGAAGAATGGGAGGGCGCAATCATGGGCCAGCAGCAGCCCTCGGTAGTATTGGGGAGCTGGGACTCCTGCTCTTCCTGGCTTCAAATCGAACTTTAAAAAAAAATGTTTTGCTTACTTTTTTGGTTGCTTGCTAGGCCGCATCCAAGCCAGCAAAAACTGAGCAGCCCAATTTTCCAGAGAGGATCTAAAACAAACTTTAGGTCCTTCATTATCACACGCCTGATTTAGGTGGTCAAGTTGGATGCCTGAAAAATGGCCTGACTCACAATAGAATCGGGCATCTTTCAGGTTTCTCTATTTAAATGGAGAAAGATTGCAAAGTGCTGTAGTACAGCAGGACCTGGGGGTACTTGTGCATGAAACACAAAAGGTTAGTATGCAGGTACAGCAAGTGATCAGGAAGGCCAATGAAATCTTGGCCTTTATTGCAAAGGGGATGGAGTATAAAAGCAGGGAAGTCTTGCTACAGTTATACAGGGTATTGGTGAGGCTACACCAAGAATATTGCATACAGTTTTGGTTTCCATATTTACGAAAGGATATACTTGTTTTGGAGGCAGTTCAGAGAAGGTTCACAAGGTTGATTCCAGAGATGAGGGGGTTGACTTATAAGGAAAGGTTGAGTAGGTTGGGCCTCTACTCATTGAAAGTCAGAAGAATGAGAGGTGATCTTATTGAAACGTAAAAGATTATGAGGGGGCTTGACAAGGTGGATGCAGAGAGGACGTTTCCACTGATAGGGGGAGACTAGAACTAGAGGGCATGATCTTAGAATAAGGGGCCACCCATTTGAAACTGAGATGAGGAGAAATTTCTTCTCTCAGAGGGTTGTGTATCTCTGGAATTCGCTGCCTCAAAGAGCTGTGAAAGCCGGGACATTGAATAAATTTAAGACAGAAATGGACTGTTTCTTAAACGATAAAGGAATAAGGGGTTATGGGGAGCGGGCGGGGAAATGGACCTGAGTCCATGATCGGATCAGCCATGATCGTATTAAATGGCGGAGCAGGCTCAATGGGTCGTATGGCCTTCTGCTCCTATTTCTTATTTTCTGTTCTAATGTTTCCTTGGACCCTGAATTTGTCCCTTTATGCCAGTTTTTAAAAGGACATAGCAAGAGCCAATTTCTGCAGCATTGTGTTTATATTTGAATTGCTCTACCTTTACAGAACAAAACCAATATAACTGCTGGCTTCTGGTGCGACAGAACCAGTCAGTAAATTCATCAACAATAACATAAAATCTGCGTGGATTTTTTTTCCAAATCTGTCGGGGCTTTCTATTAAACTGTCTTTCTTTTTCAGATCCTGACTGACCTGCTGTGTTCTTATTTCATATATCCAGGATAGTGTCCTTTGTTTATAATTTTACAATAATATCTCAATTCGGCAGCAGGTTAATTAACCGCAATGTGTGCAGAAGCTGATGTAGAGCAGATTCATTGAACTTGTGTAAATTAAGACAAGGCCTGTTTTAGATGGATCAATGGATCGTATTTACATGGGGAGTAGGTGGGAAACTAAAATTAATCTCCATTAACAAGTTCCATGTCGGTTTCTTCCATTGTTCACATGCCGGTGTCTCTGGGAAACTGAAATTTAATTTAGCTTTGAGTTTCATAGCAACACACGGATACTGTCTGCTTGCATCATTAAAGGTCATTGATCAAGCTGCGATTCACACACAACCCCAGCCAAACAAAAGTGGGTGAGAAGGAACCAGTGACCATTCAAACCGAGGCCAGAGATACACAGGTCATTAAAGGTAGCGACGCAAGTAAATTACGCCATACCTCGAGGCATAGAATACAAAAGCAAAGAGGTAATCCTGAACTTGTACAAGAACGTAGTTAGACTGCAGCTGGAATACAATTTTGGCCACTACATTAATGGAAGGATATAAAAACAGTGGAAAAAGTTCAGCATTAATTCACTAGGATGTTACCAAGAATGAGGGAGTTACAGTTATGAAGGGAAGACCATGGACTTAATTTAACTGAAGCTAACTGGTGACCTGATAGAGATCTTCAAGATTATAAAGGTTAAGATAAGATAAATATTGATAGATTGTTTCCAGTGGTCTGTGGGACAATAGCAAGAAGGCAGAACTTTAACATAATAACAAAAGGAATTAAATGTGAGCTTAGGGGCATATGTGCACAAATCGTTGAAGGTGACAGGACAGGTTGAGAAAGCGATTAAAAAAGCTTATGGGATCTTGGGCTTTGTGAATAGTGGTATAGAGTACAAAAGCAAGGAAGTTATGATGAACCTGTATAAAACAGTGGTACGTCCTCAACAGGAGTATTGTGTCCAGTTCTGGGCACCCCACTTTAGGAAGGATGTGAAGGCCTTAGAGAGGGTGCAGAAAAAATTTACGAGAATGATTCCAGGGATGAGGAGCTTCAATTACGTGGATAGACTGGAGAAGCTGGGGTTTTCCTTAGAGCAGAGAAGAGTGAGAGGAGATTTGAGAGAGGTGTTCAAAATCATGAGGGGTCTGGACAGAGTAGATAGAGAGAAACTGTTCCCATTGGCGGAAGGGTCGAGAACCAGAGGACACAGATTTAAGGTGATTGGCAAAAGAACCAAAGGCGACATGAGGAAAAACTTTTTTATGCAGCGAGTAGTTAGGATCTGGAATGCACTGCCTGAAAGGGTGGCTGTGGCAGACTAAATCGTGGCTTTCAATAGGGAATTGGATAAGTACCTGAAGAAAAACAAATTGCAGGGCTACGGGGAACGTGCGGGGCAGTGGGACTAGCTGAAATGCTCTTACAGAGAACTGGCACAGGCTCGATAGGCAAAATGACCTTCTCCGTGCTGTAACCATTCTAAGATTCAATGATTCTATGAATAAATGTCTTTATGCAGAAGGTGGTTAGAATGTGGAACTATCTGCCGCAAACTATCAACGAAGGAGAGCTATTTTGTTTTTACAAAATAAATTACATAGTTGCTTGAAAAAGAGGAACGTTAAAGGGTATGGAGAGTGAGCAGGAAGGTAGGATTAAACTAGTTGGCTCATGTGGAGAAAATCACTGGCACCGACCTGATGCACCAAATGGCCTGTTTCTGTGCTGTAACATTCGCTGATTCTGTAAGTGAGTTAAGTGTTCCTGATAAGTCAGTCTGAATTCCAATTATATTTTGAGGTTAAAACAAAGCTGTGACAGAAATAAGGGCCAATTTGTAGCAATATTATCTGAGTTTTTGTAGGCCTGAAGGACAGGGCTGTGAGTTCGAATATTTAGAACCAGGATATGAAGGCAGATAGAGCCCGGGCTTTGCGGCAATTGAACACAAAGGGGAAAAAAGGCGAACCCAGGCTGATAAAAACTGAAGGGCCGCTAGAGATAGAGATACAGCCTGCTAGTAGTGGCACTGCTAGTCGTAGACTGTGTGGGCACCGCCTCAACTGTGGGAGAAAACCAAGCTGCAGGTTAACATATTGTATACTGAGGAATAATATCAGTCGAGCAGATGAGATGCAGAGAGAGGGATTGAAGGAACCGGCTCAGGGAATGGGTGGGACTGTGTTTGATTTTTGAACTATCACCTGTGAGACGTGTTTTGCTCTCCTGGCTACAGGGAAGTTATGTCTTCGGGCACTTCATGATTGTGAAGAGTAGCCCAAAAAATATGTCAATATCTTTCAGTCCCTTCTGTCCCACACAATGAAGCTAAAATGTTTCTTTTTAAAATTTAAGCTACCTTATATCAAAAGTCAGTGAAGGAAAAAAGTTAAACTGTACGACAGACAAAAAGAAAGTTTAAAAAAAAAATTATTTTCCCTCTTCAAGACCCCCACCAGCACTGAGTGAGAATCACAGTTTGACTTGCTCCCAGTTCCTCCCAAGGCCACTATTGCACTAGTTGCCAGTGATCTGTTAAAATGGTTTTACATTTGCCTTGGATTTGCGGGGAGTAACAGCAATCCCAGCCTCTGTGTGTCATGTTCTTTCATTTATGTTATCCTGTAGCTCCACTCTCCTGTAAGTATGTTGGAAGCTGATTTGGAAAATTGAAAGCCAGCAGTCTAAGCCGGGGCCTAGCTCTCTGACCAGTCTCTAGCAGTCGTGATCAGTCACTCGTTGAGGCAGAATGTTTTGTTTTTGTCGGTACTCCACTCGTGAAAGTGATGACTTACAACAGTAAAACACATAAAGAGTTGGGGTAACACCAAATACAATCTGGGGTTCGGAGCTGGGGAGGAGCAGGGGACAGACCCAAAGCCAAAATAATTTGGGGAGAGAAGCGATTTCTTGGGTCCATCTTTTGTCTCCTTACTTATGGTTTCCTCCACAGTCAAATAGCTTTCTAATATTCACTGTCATGTCATGGCTTGCACAACTGGCACTTGGATGAGGTATCAGAGGGTGACAAGTGCCTATGGGACTGTATCCAGACAAGGAATCAACACCTTCAGCAGAGATAAAGAAAGCAAAGAAAGACTTGCATTAATATAGCTCGTTTCATGACCACCAGACGTCTCAAAACGCTTTACAGTCAATTAAGTACTTTTGGAATGTAGTCACTGTTGTAATGTGACTGTTCTAATGGAGAGGAAAATTCCTAAAGACGGTTTTATTTTGAGCTGAGTGAATGCTGCAAGTCCAACTGGCATTAGTTTAAGAGCCACTGTTGTAAAAGTGTTGAATGTTATTGATTTTATGCTGAGCATTCCAATAAAGGGTGATTTGTAGGGAGTTGGTGGTGCCTCTTGTTGTTGGTTTTCATCTCCTTGCCTCCAGCAAATGAAACCTTTACTGAAATTTTAATGTAACTTTCCCTAACAATTAACATAATTGGTGCAGCTCTTGGGCAATTTTAAAATAATACTGAAATATAAACCCCTTCTTCCCCACCCCACAGTGCCATTTCAGTACATGTGGCAATTTAGTGGATGAGAAACAAATAAGTTGTGTTGTGGTCATTGAGCTTAATCTCATGTATGAATAAAATCAAGAAAGAAAATGAGTGGCATTCATGCTTGCCTTCTTTTGGCCTAAAACCTAGGGTCCCAGAATTCCATGCGGTGATGAAAAGCCGGATTGGTTTCAATGAGTCAGGAATTGCAACTACTAATGCTCCACAGATCTGAATCTGCCAGAATTCCATGGGTCAGCTCCTTTTATATCCATTGGAGGATCCCCAGTGCAAATCCCTTGTCAAATGGATGTGATGTGCTGGGGGTGCTTGGAAATGAAGACTGGTTAAAGATTAAAGCATCATGCTGGGGAAGCAGCAGATAAACAGGAAAGTATTTGGTTCACTATTCAGGTAGTTTTACTGGATACAGACTTCCAGACCATAGTTACCTGCGTGCAGGCTTCTGCCTCTTGGGGCTTTCAGGGCATGATAGCTGTCATTAGACCATTCAGCCTGCTAAACAGTGAGGACACAACTCCAGGGCTCAATGGAATAGCAACAACTGCCTGAGGCTGCCCTCTCTCAGGACAACATCAGGCCAAGTATCTGGCCTTCCTTCTCAGAGGACCACACCAGTGATACGTAGGGATGATACCAAGCTGCCCAGGCACAATGTCCAGAGATGCAGCCAGCAGCGGCTTGCATGGAGGCATACTACTCCAGGGAGCAGTGTGGAGGCATACTACTCCAGGGAGCAGTGTGGAGGCAGGCCACTTCAGGGAGCAGTGTGGAGGCAGGCCCCTTCAGGGAGCAGTGTGGAGGCAGGCCCCTTCAGGGAGCAGTGTGGAGGCAGGCCACTCCAGGGAGCAGTGTGGAGGCAGGCCACTCCAGGGAGAAGTGTGGAGGCAGGCCCCTTCAGAGAGCAGTGTGGAGGCAGGCCCCTTCAGAGAGCAGTGTGGAGGCAGGCCACTCCAGGGAGCAGTGTGGAGGCAGGCCCCTTCAGGGAGCAGTGTGGAGGCAGGCCCCTTCAGGGAGCAGTGTGGAGGCATACTACTTCAGGGAGCAGCACGAGCTGGTGCAGGAGGGTGACGGCATTGAAGAGTGACGTCATCAAGGTCCAGGTCAGTGATTGGAGCGTGGGCAGATACAGCAGGAGTGGCGAGGCTGTGGTGAAGGAGTGGCGAGAGACTGTAGAGGGACGTGATCGGGGCACAGGGGAGGCGTGAGTTCAGGGTAGGGGCCCAGGAGCAGCACGGGCCAGCCCTCACTGCGATATGTGCACGCACTAGGTCTGTGCAGCAGAGCAGGTCTCCAGTCGTCTTGGGTAATTCTTGCCACTGGATCAAGACCTAGCTCTGTCAAGCCCATGTGGTGGCTGGTGTGCAACGGCCACCACACGTTAAAAAAATCCACACACGGACATCTTCCACCCTTCAGGATGTAGTTCAAGTCCTTCATAGAAACACCTGTGAACTCGTCCTTTTTTGGCATGGAAGCAAGTCACCCTCATTTCGAGGGACTGCCTATGACTCCCAGGAGTAAGCCATTATGCAAGGAGGGCTTCCTCATTTTTAACTCAGTAGAAAAAGAGCAGCCAAACATTTCTCATAATACTGGCCCTTGGTTTACGGCTAGGAGAAAGAAAGATGTACTTAGATACCATGGTGAATCGTGGTATCAGGAAAAAGTATGTTGGCTACTGTACACTTTGGAGTTTGTTATGTTAAAGGTGGACCTGCACTGATGTTTTGCTTTGTTATTCATAGAGTCATGAATCATACAGGGACGGGTGCACTTATTTCATGCTGACTTATTCAATCAATGAACAACAACTTACATTTATATAGCACCTTTAATGTAGTAAGACGTCTCAAGGTGCTTCACAGTAGCGTCACCAGTCAAAAAATAATCAGGTGATTATTTTTGACATGAAGATAGTAAATATTCTGAATGATTACTTCCTCAAAGTATTCACAAGGGAAGACATGAACTACATGCACTCTCCCCTTCCCCCCCACCAAGAAAAGAGTACAGGTACCACCGTATAATTCAAGACATCAACATAATGAGATGGAAGTCCGAGACAAACGGAACGGACTTAAAACAAATAAGTCCCTAGGGGAAGAAGGTATTTATCCCAGAGTATTGAGAGAGGCTAGTGAGGAGTTTTGTGAGATACTGAAAATAATAATAGGGAGGCAATGGACACTGGGGAGGTTTTAGTAGATTGGAAACAGGCTAGTGTAGTGCCCAAAATCAAAAGTGTGATAAAACCACCTGTTGAGTCCAGAAGACTGTAAAGTGCCTAAATGAAAGATGAGGTGCTATTCCTCTAGCTTACGTTGGGCATCTTGGAACAGTGTAAGAGGCTGAGGACGGAGAGATCAGAGCAGGAGTGGTCCAGAGAATTAAAAGGACAGGCGAACGGAAGCTTGGGTCATGCTTGTGGACTGAACAGAGGTGTTCCACAATGTGGTCATCCAATCTCATTTGGTCTCCCTATTGTAGAAGAGACCGCATCGTGAGCAGCGAATACAGAATACTAAATTGAAAGAAGTGCAGGCAACTATAAATTCATTAATCTTACAATTCAATATAAAATTATGGGATTGATTATCAGGAGTAAACTTCAGGATTATCTGTGCAATAACAATCTAGTAAACAACAGTCAACACCCTTTAGATCCTGCCTGGCTAACTTCCTTGAATTATTTGAGGAAGTGACAATGCAAGTGAACTGCAGTAAACATTATGTGCTTAGACTTGCAAAAGGCATTTGATAAAGCCCACACAAAAGATTACTAATTAAGCTCAAAGCTGTGAGGATTCAGGGAATGGATAAGAAACTGCCGGATGGTTAGAAAACAACAGGGACTGGTTAGAGAGGTAAAGTCAGGTGGGGAGAGTGGGGTAAAAACAGAAAATGCTGGAAATACTCAGCAGGTCAGGCAGCATCTGTGGAGAGAGAAACAGAGTTAACGTATTAGGTCGATGACTTTTCGGCAGAACGGGATAGGATTAGAGATTTAACAGGTTTTAAGCAAGTACAGAGGATGGGAAAGCGGGGGAGGGGAGGAAAGAGCAAAAGGGAAGGTCTGTGATAGGGTGGAAGGTAGGAGAGATTAAATGACAAAGGGGACGATGGTGCAAGGTGAAGGGGGTAGAAAGAAAGAAAGACTTGGATTTCTATAGCGTCTTTTACCACCAAAGGACGTCTCAAAGCACCAAAGTAATTTTGGAGTGTTGTCACTGTTGTAATGTGGGAAACGCAGCAACCAATTTGCGCACAGCAAGCACCCGCATACAGCAATGTGATAATGACCAGATAATATGTTTTAATTATGTTGATTGAGGGATAACTATTGGCCAGGACACCAGGGATAACTTCCCTGCTCTTCTTCGAAATAGTGCTATGGGATCTTTTACATCCACTTGAGAGAGCAGACGGGACTTCCGTTTAACATCGCATCCGAAAGATAACACCTCTGACAGTGCAGCAGTCTCTCAGTCCTGCACTAGAGTGTCAGCCTAGATATTTTTGTGCTCAAGTCCATGGAGTGGACTTGAACCCATAACCTTCTGACCTAGATGCGAGTGTGCTACACACTGAACCACAGCTGACACAGGATGGTAATGAGACAAGTAAAGAAACAGAAGATGGGTCTAGAGGTGTAAATGAGAATATCAGAACCATCAGCAACAGTTGCCATCTGAAAAAATGGGGGCAGAGGTTATGATCTGAAATTGTTGAACTCAAAGTTGAGTCCAGAAGATTGTAAAGCGCCTAAACAAAAGACGAGGTGCTGTTCCTCGAGCTTACATTGAGCATCTTGGAACAGTGTAAGAGGCCGAGGACAGAGAGATCAGAGTGGGAGTGGTCTGGAGAATTAAAAGGACAGGCGAACAGAAGCTCAGGGTCATGTCTGTGGACTGAACGGTGATGTTCAATGTTCCAGCAGCCGCAGTATTTTGTTTTTGTATTATTGAGTGGGGTGCTGCAGGACTCAGTGTTGGGATCACCATTGTTTCTAATTAACATCAATGACTTGAATTCAGAGACTCAATGCAAATTGGTTACATTTGCAGATGGTATAAAACTCAGAGGGGCTGTGAAATAAAAGGAGGCAGCCCAGAAACAAAATATGTGAATGGGCCATAAAAAATATAATGCAGATAACTATTGCACATAGGAAGGAAAAATAGGTAATATGCATACTTCATGAATGGTGTTGAGAAAGCTAAGGATGAAGTTGAAAGAGTCCGAGGAGTCTTTGTAGACTCAACGACCGTGAAACACGGCTCTGTAGAGCCGGTTTTTTTGCGCCACGGTGCCGTTTTGTGTCCAAAGTGGCATCTGTGGCACGTGCTCACACTTCTGGTGCAGGCCACGCTGGACGCCTTTTTGGTGATGTCGTTAGCGTGGGCGCTGGGAATGTGTGCTGGAAGCATGCAGAGTAGACAGATCATGATGTCCATCAGCCTGAAATGCTGATTTGACGCCAGCGCTGCAATTTCGACCTCAACGCTGCAGCTAACATCGTCTCTTAAAGATGCACAGCTGAACATGCATTGAGCAGCAGGAAGAACCTCCCACCTATGTAAAGGGATCATCAACTGCTTTCAGGTTAGTTGCTGATTGATTTCTACTGGCTCTTGGTGAGCTTGTAGAAGTGTTTGGTGGTTTGTTATCTTATTTGAAGTTGACGAAGTCTCCAGGGAATGATGAGGCAGGTGACTTCAAGGCTTCTGCTCAGACCAGTTGCTCCCAGACATAGGTGCAGTCATTTGTATCCACCTTGTTCTGCAAGAGAGAGGGAAGTGTGTCAGTGAGTGTGGTGCAATGTATTTGGGTGATGTCCCTGTCATGGTTGAATAGCCGACCGTGTGTGCAAGGTGTGAGATGTGGGTGTGAGTCTTGCAGCATCACTAAGTGTGTGAGGGTGAGGTGAAGCAATGAGTGTGATACATAGAAAAATAGAAAATAGGAGCAGTAGTAGGCCATTCGGCCCTTCGAGCCTGCACCGCCATTCAATATGATCATGGCTGCTCCGCTATCTCAACACCATATTCCCACTTTTACCCCATACCCCTTGATGCCTTTTGTGTCTACAAATGGCCTACTCCTGTTCCTAATTCTTATGTTCTTATGTTCTTAAATCTATTTCCTTCTTAAATATATTCAGTGACTTGGCTTCCACAGCCTTCTGTGGTAGAGAATTCCACAGGTTTACCACCCTCTGAGTGAAAAAATTTCTCCTCATCACGGTCCTATCAGTCCTAAATTTCCTATCCCGTATCCTGAGACTGTGACCCCTTGTTCTAGATTTCCCAGCCAGGGGAAACATTCTCCCCGCATCCAGTCTGTCCAACCCCGTCAGAATTTTATACGTTTCAATGGGATCCCCTCTCATTCTTCGAAATTCTAGTGAATATAGACTTAGCCGACACTGTTATATATATAAACTTATACAGCCACCAGAGGGCTCATCCCCTGGAGTCCCAAGGGATCCCATAATCCCTTGGGAGCACAGGTATTTCAGGAGGCCTCACAGGTTGGAGAGACACTCTGGAGACCTACAATAAAAGACTAAGGTCACACTTTACTTTGAGCTCACATTGTTCAGTCTGACTCTTTTTCCATACACAACAACAGGCAACAAGATACATAGAAACATAGGTGCCCTTCGAGCCTGCACCGCCATTCAATAAGATCATGGCTGATCATTCCTTCAGTACCCCTTTCCTGCTTTCTCTCCATACCCCTTGATCCCCTTAACCGTAAGAGCCATATCTAACTCCCTCTTGAATATATCCAGTGAACTGGCATCAACAACTCTCTGCGGCAGTGAATTCCACAGGTTAACAACTCTCTGAGTGAAGAAGTTTCTCCTCATCTCAGTCCTAAATGGCCTACCCCTTATCCTAAGACTATGTCCCCTGGTTCTGGACTTCTCCAACATCGGGAGCATTCTTCCCGCATCTAACCTGTCCAGTCCCGTCAGAATCTTATACGTTTCTATGAGATCCCCTCTCATCCTTCTAAACTCCAGTGAATAAAGGTCCAGTCGATCCAATCTCTCCTCATATGACAGCTCAGCCATCCCTGGAATCAGTCTGGTGAACCTTCGCTGCACTCCGTCAATAGCAAGAACGTCCTTCCTCAGACTAGGAGACCAAAACTGAACACAATATTCCAGGTGAGGCCTCACTAAGGCCCTGTACAACTGCAGTAAGACCTCTCTGCTTCTATATTCAAATCCCCTAGCTATGAAGGCCAACATACCATTTGCCTTCTTTACCGCCTGCTGTACCTGCGTGTCCACTTTCAGTGACTGATAAATCATGACACCTAGGTCTCATTGCACCTCCCCTTTTCCTAGTCTGCCGCCATTCAGATAATATTCTGCCTTCGTGTTTTGCCCCCAAAATGGATAACCTCACATTTATCCACATTATACTGCATCTGCCATGCATTTGCCCACTCACCTAACCTGTCCAAGTCACCCTGCAGCCTCTTAGCGTCCTCCTCACAACTCACTCCGCCACCCAGTTTAGTGTCATCTGCAAACTTGGAGATATTACACTCTATTCCTTCATCCAAATCATTAATGTATATTGTAAAGAGCTGGGGTCCAGCACTGAGCCCTGCGGCACTCCACTAGTCACTGCCTGCCATTCTGAAAAGGACCCGTTTATCCCGACTCTCTGCTTCCTGTCTGCCAACCAGTTCCCTATCCACGTCAGTATATTACCCCCAATACCATGTGCTTTGATTTTGCACAACAATCTCTTATGCGGGACCTTGTCAAAAGCCTTCTGAAAGTCCAAATGCACCACATCCACTGGTTCTCCCTTGTCCACTCTGCTAGTTACATCCTCAAAAAATTCCAGAAGATTCGTCAAGCATGATTTCCCTTTCATAAATCCATGCTGACTTGATCTGATCCTGTCACCGCTTTCCAAATGCACTGCTATTTCGTCCTCTATGATCGATTCCAACATTTTCCCCACTACTGATGTCAGGCTAACCGGTCTATAATTACCCGTTTTCTCTCTCTCTCCTTTTTAAAAAAGTGATATTACATTAGCTACCCACCAGTCCATGGGAACTGATGCAGAGTCGATAGGCTGTTGGAAAATGATCACCAATGCATCCACTATTTCTAGGGCCACTTCCTTGAGCACTCTGGCATGCAGACTATCAGGCCCGGGGGATTTATCGGCCTTCAATCCCATCAATTTCCCTAACACAATTTCCCGCCTAATAAGGATATCCTTCAGTTCCTCCTTCTCACTAGATCCACTGTCCCCTAGTACCTTCGGAAGGTTATTTGTATCTTCCTTCGTGAAGACAGAACCGAAGTATTGGTTCAATTGGTCTGCCGCTTCTTTGTTTCCCTGAATAATAATTTCACCTGAATCCGACTGCAAGGGACCTACGTTTGTCTTTACTAATCTTTTTCTCTTCACATATTTATAGAAGCTTTTGAAGTCAGTTTTTATATTCCCTGCAAGCTTCCTCTCGTACTCTATTTTCCCCCTCTTAATTAAACCCTTAGTCCTCCTCTGTTGAATTCTAAATTTCTCTCAGTCTTCAGGTTTGTTGTTTTTTCTAGCCAATTTATATGCCTCTTCCTTGGCTTTAACACTATCCTTAATTTCCTTTGTTAGCCAAGGTTGAGCCACCTTCCCAGTTTTATTTTTACTCCAGACAGGGATGTACATTTGCTGAAGTTCATCCATGTGATCTTTAAATGTTTGCCATTGCTTATCCACCGTCAACCCTTTTAATATGGTTTGCCAGTCTATTCTAGCCAATTCACACCTCATACCATCGAAGTTACCTTTCCTTAAGTTCAGGACCCTAGTTTCCGAATTAACTTTGTCAGTCTCCATCTTAATAAGGAATTCTACCATATTATGGTCACTTTTCCCCAAGGGGCCTCGCACAACAAGATTGCTAATTAGTCCCTTCTCATTACACAATACCCAGTCTAGGATGGCCAGCTCCCTGGTTGGTTCCTCGACATATTCCCAGAAAACCATCCCTAATACACTCCCGGAAATACACTCCAGGAAATCCTCCTCCACCCCATTGCTACCAGTTAGGTTAGCCCAATCAATGTGTAGATTAAAGTCGCCCATGATTACTGCTGTACCTTTATTGCACACATCCCTTATTTCTTGTTTGATGCTGTTCCCAACCTCACTACTACTATTTGGTGGTCTATACTCAACAAGCACTAGCGTTTTCTGCCCTTTAGAATTCTGCAGCTCCACCCATACCGATTCCACATCATCCAGGCTAATGTCCTTTCTTACTATTGCATTAATTTCCTCTTTAACCAGCAACGCCACCTCGCCTCCTTTTCCTTTCTGTCTATCCTTCCTAAATGTTGAATACCCTTGGATGTTGCGTTCCCGGCCTTGGTCCCCCTGGAGCCATGTCTCCGTGATGCCAATCACATCGTATCCGTTAACTGCTATCTGCGCAGTTAATTCATCCACCTTATTCTGAATACTCCTCGCATTGAGGCACAGAGCCTTCAGGCTTGTTTTTTTTAACACACTTTGCCCCTTTAGAATTTTGCTGTAATGTGGCCCTTTTTGTTTTTTGCCTTGGGTTTCTCGGCCCTCCACTTTTACTATTCTCCTTTCTATATTTTGCTTCTGCCTCCTTTTTATTTCCCTCTGTCTCCCTGCATAGGTTCCCATCCCCCTGCCATATTAGTTTAACTTCTCCACAACAGCACTAGCAAACACTCCCCCTAGGATATTGGTTCCGGTCCTGCCCAGGTGCAGACCATCCAGTTTGTACTGGTCCCACCTCCCCCAGAACCGGTTCCAATGCCCCAGGAATTTGAATCCCTCCCTTCTGCACCACTGCTCAAGCCACGTATTCATCTGAGCTATCCTGCGATTCCTACTCTGACTAGCACGTGGCATTGATAGCAATCCTGAGATTACTACTTTTGAGGTCCTACTTTTTAATTTAGCTCCTAGCTCCCTAAATTCGTCTCGTAGGACCTCATCCTGTTTTTTACCTATATCGTTGGTACCTATATGCACCACGACAACTGGCTGTTCACCCTCCCTTTTCAGAATGTCCTGCACCCGCTCCGAGACATCCTTGACCCTTGCACCAGGGAGGCAACATACCATCCTGGAGTCTCGGTTGCAGCCGCAGAAATGCCTATCTATTCCCCTTACAATTGAATCCCCTATCACTATCGCTCTCCCACTCTTTTTCCTGCCCTCCTGTGCAGCTGAGCCACCCATGGTGCCATGAACTTGGCTGCTGCTGCTTTCCCCTGATGAATCATCCCCCTCAACAGTACCCAAAGCGGTGTATCTGTTTTGCAGGGGGATGACCGCAGGGGACCCCTGCACTACCTTCCGTGCCCTGCTCTTCCTGTTGGTCACCCGTTCCCTATCTGGCTGTGTACCCTTTACCTGCGGTAAGACCAACTCACTAAACGTGCTATTCACGTCATTCTCAGCATCGTGCATGCTCCAGAGTGAATCCACCCGCAGCTCCAGTTCCGCAACGCGGTTCGTCAGAAGCTGGAGGCGGATACACTTCCCGCACACATAGTCATCCGGGACACCGGAGGCGTCCCTGATTTCCCACGTAGTACAGGAGGAGCATAACACTTGTCTGATCCCTTCTGCCATGACTTAACCCTTAGATACACTTAAATTGGCAACAACAATGCTAAATGTTACTCACTGATATAGAAAAGAAAAAAGGAAAGCTACTTACCAATCACCAGCCAATCATTTACCCCCTTGGCTGTGACGTCACCTTTCTATTTCTTTCTCCTTCTTTTTTGCCTTCTCCGTGTAGCTGCACAAGCACGCCTTTATAGGCCTCTGCCGATCCCCGGTCTCATGCCTCTGTGACCACGACACTCCCGCTGCCTGTCGCGGCCTTTATAGGCCTCTGCCGATCACCAGACTCACGTCTCAGCGACCACGATCTCCCGCTGCCTCTCGTGGCCTTTATAGGCCTCTGCCAATCCCCGGACTCATGCCTCAGCGACCACGAACTCCCGCTGCGGCTCGCGGCCTTTATAGGCCTCTGCCGATCCCCGGACTCACGCTTCAGCGATCACAAACTCCCGCTGCCTCTCGTGGCCTTTATAGGCCTCGAACGATCCCCAGGCTCACGCCTCAGTGACCACAGATAGCGAACCCAAAGATGCAGAGAACAGTGGGCATCCTGGAGAATTTCTCGGAGGGAGATGATTGGGAAACTTTTGTGGAGCGACTCAACCAATACTTCGTGGCCAACGAGCTAGATGGGGAAGAGAACACTGCCAAATGAAGGGCGATCCTCCTCACCCTCTGTGGGGCAACAATATATGGCCTCGTGAAGAATCTGTTCACTCCAGCGAAACCCACGAAGAAATCGTACGATGATTTGTGCACGCTGGTCCAAGAGCATTTGAACCCGAAGGAAAGCGTTCTGATGGCGAGGTACCGGTTCTACGCCTACAAAAGATCTGAAGTCCAGGAAGTAGCGAGTTATGTCGCCGAGCTAAAACGCCTCGCAGGACATTGCAAATTTGAAGGACATCTGGAGCACATTATCAGAGACTTTTTCGTATTTGGCATTGGCCACGAAACCATACTTCACAAACTTTTGACTGTAGAGACCCCAACCTTGAGTAAGGCCATAGCGATAACCCAGGCGTTCATTGCCACCAGTGACAATACTAAGCAAATTTCTCAAGTGCTGCTACAAGTATTGTGAACAAAGTGATGTTGGTTTCGAATCGCAACGTACAGGACAGGTCATACATGCCCAGCTACACGTCCACAGATGTCTCAGAGTCCACCATCAAGGGTGATGAATGCAAGGCCATTAACACCTTGTTGGCTCTGCGGGGGTGATCATCGTTTCCATTCATGCCAATTCAAAGGATACGTTTGCAAGGGCTGTGGAACAATGGGACACCTCCAACATATGTGTAGGCGAGCTGCAAATCCTGTTAAACCTGCAAACTACCATGTTGCAGAGGAGGACAGATCTACGGAGGATCACGACGAATCAGAGCCTCAGACCGAGCAGGCAGAGGTACATGGGGTGCACACATTCACCACAAATTGTCCCCCGATAATGCTGAATGTTGAATTAAATGGGCTCCCGATGTCAATGGAGCTGGACACGGGCGCGAGCCAGTCCATCATGGGCAAAAAGACTTTCGAAAGATTGTGTTGCAACAAGGCCTCAAGGCCAGTCTTGACTCCAATTCGTCCAAAACTAAGAACTTACACAAAAGAACTGATTCCTGTAATCGACAATGCTACTGTAAAGGTCTCCTACGATAGAGCGGTGCATAAGCTACCACTCTGGGTGGTACTGGGCGATGGTACCACGCTGCTCGGCAGGAGCTGGCTGGGAAAGATACGCTGAAACTGGGACTACGTCCGAGCGCTATCGCCCACTGACGACACTTCGTGTGCCCAGGTCTTAAACAAGTTCCCTTCGCTGTTCAAATCAGGCATCGGGAAATTCCAAGGAGCAAAAGTGAAGATCCACCTAATTCCGTGGGCGCGACCAATCCATCACAAGGCGAGAGCAGTACCGTACATGATGAGAGAAAGGTAGAGATCGAGCTAGACCGGCTGCAACAAGAGGGTATCATTTCCCCGATCGAGTTCAGCGAGTGGGCCAGTCTGATCGTTCCTGTCCTCAAGGGAGACGGCACCATCAGAATCTGTGGCGATTACAAAGTAACTATCAATCGTTTCTCCCTGCAGGACCAATACCCACTACCAAAGGCCAATGATCTCTTTGCAACGCTGGCGGAAGAAAAGACGTTCACGAAGCAGGATTTGACTTCAGCCTACATGATGCAGGAACTGGAGGAATCATCGAAGGCCATTACCTGCATCAACACGCACAAAGGTCTTTTCATTTATAACAGGTGCCCGTTTGGAATCCGATCAGCGGCGGCGATATTCCAGAGAAACATGGAAAGCTTACTGAAGTCAGTCCCGCGCACCATGGTTTTCCAGGACGACATCTTGGTCACAGGTCGGAACACAGTCGAGCATCTGCAGAACCTGGAGGAGGCTCTTAGTGGACTCAACCGCGTGGGGCTCAGGTTAAAACGTTCGAAGTGCGTTTTCTTGAGCCTGAAGTGGAGTTCTTGGGGAGGAGGATCGCGGCGGACGGCATCAGGCCCACCGACTCGAAGACGGAGGCAATTGAGAACGCACTGAGACCACACAACGTGACGGAACTGCGGTCGTTTCTGAGACTCCTGAACTACTTTGGTAACTTCTTACCGGGTCTCAGCACACTGTTAGAACCACTACATGTCTTACTATGAAAAGGGGATGAATGGGTTTGGGGCAAAAGCCAAGAAAATGCCTTTGTAAAAACGAGAAAATTGTTATGCTCAAACAAATTGCTTGTGTTGCATGATCCACGTAAGTGTTTGGTACCAGCATTTCATGCGTCGGCATATGGCGTTGGGTGTGTAGTGCAACAAGCTAATGATTTCGGGAAACTGCAACCGGTTGCTTATGCATCCAGGAGTCTGTCTAAGGCTGAGAGAGCCTACAGCATGGTTCAGAAAGAAGCGTTAGCATGTGTCTATGGGGTAAAGAAAATGCATGAATACCTGTTTGGGCTAAAATTCGAATTGGAAATTGACCATAAGCCACTCATATCCCTGCTTTCCGAGAGTAAAGGGATAAATACCAACGCATCAGCCCACATCCAGAAATGGGCGCTCATGGTGTCCGCATAGAACTATACCATCCGCCACAGGCCAGGCACAGAAAACTGCGCCAATGCTCTCAGTAGGCTGCCACTGCACACCACGGAGGTGGAAATGGCACAGCCGCAGATTTAGCCATGGTTATGGAAGCATTTGAGAGTGAGCAATCAACTGTCACTGCCCGGCAGATCAAAAGCTGGATGAGCCAGGACCCCTTATTGTCCCGAGGCAAAAACTGTGTGCTTCACGGGAGCTGGTCCAGTGTCCCAGTGGAAACGCAGGAAGAGTTAAAGCCATTCCAGCGGCGCAAAGATAAAATGTCTACACAGGCAGACTGCCTTCTGTGGGGCAATCGTGTAGTGGTTCCCAAGAGGGCAGAGACACCTTCATCAATGACGTCCACAGTACCCACCCATGCATCGTAATGATGAAAGCGATAGCCAGATCCCACGTGTGGTGGCCCGGTATCCATGCGGACCTAGAGTCCTGCATTCACAGATGTAATACATGCTCGCAGTTAAGCAACGTATCCAGAGAGGTGCCGCTAAGTTTATGGTCTTGGCCCTCCAAACCGTGGTCTAGGGTACACGTCGACTATGCGGGCCCGTTCTTGGGTAAAATATTTCTTGCGGTTGTAGATGTGTATTCCAAGTGGATTGAATGTGAGATAATGTCGGTTAGCACGTCTGCTGCCACTACTGAAAGCCTGCGGGCCAAGTTTGCCACACATGGCCTACCCGATGTCCTGGTGAGTGACAACAGGCCATGTTTTACCAGTGCTGAGTTCAGAGAATTCATGACCCGTAACGGGATCAAACATGTCATATCTGCCCCGTTTAAACCAGTGTCCAATAGTCAGGCAGAGAGTGTAGTGCAAACCATCAAGCAAGGCTTGAAGAGGGTAACTGAAGGCTCGCTGCAGACTCGCCTATCCCGAGTCCTGCTTAACTATCACACAAGACCCCGCTCGCTCACTGGGATCCCACCTGCTGAGCTGCTCATGAAAAGAGCACTTTAGACAAGGCTCTCGTTAGTTCACCCTAATCTACATGAACAGGTAGAGAGCAGGCGGCTTCAACAAAGTGCATACCATGATAGCGCAAATGTGTCACGCGAGATTGAAATCAATGATCCTGTATTTGTATTGAATTATGGACAAGGTCCCAAATGACTTCCTGGCACTGTCATGGCCAAAGAGGGGAGCAGGGTGTTTCGGGTCAAACTTTCAAATGGACTCATTCACTGGAAACACTTGGACCAAATCAAACTCAGATTCACGGACTACCCTGAGCAACCCACCTTGGACCCTACCTTTTTTTGATCCCCCAACATACACACCAGTGGCAACCGGCACCACAGTTGACCATGAAGCAGAACCCATCATCCACGGCAGCCCAGCAGGGCCCAACAAATGATTCAACACCACCAGCTTTCACACCGAGGCAATCAACCGGGGTAAGAAGTGCCCCAGATCAACTCACATTGTAAATAGTTACATTATTGACTTTGGTGGGGGGGGTGGGGGGTGGTAGAGTGTTGTTATATATATGTAAACTTGTATTTACTCTGTACAGCCACAAGAGGGCTCATCCCCTGGAGTGCCAAGGGATCCCATTATCCCTTGGGAGCACAGGTATTTAAGGAGGCCTCACAGATTGGAGAGGCACTCTGGAGACCTACAATAAAAGACTAAGGTCACACTTTACTTTGAGCTTACAGTGTTCAGTCTGACTCTTTCTCCATACACAACAGACCCAATCTCTCTTCATACAACAGTCCTGCAATCCCAGGAATCAGTCTGGTGAACCTTTGCTGCACTCCCTCTGTGGCAAATATATCCTTTCTTAGGTAAGGAGACCAAAACTGCACACAATACTCCAGGTGTTGTCTCACCAAGGCCCTGTATAACTGTAGTAAGACATCCCTGCTCCTGTACTCAAATCTTCCTGCAATGAAGGCCAACATACCATTTACCTTCCTAACTGCTTGCTGCACCTGCATGTTTGCTTTCAATGACTGGTGTACAAGGACACCTAGGTCCCTCTGTACATCGACTCTTCCCAAGCTATCACCATTTAAATAATACTTTGTCGTTATGTTTTTCCTACCAAAGTGGATAACTTCATATTTATCCACGTTATACTGCATCTGCCGTGTGTTTGCCCACTCACTCAACCTATCTAAATCACCTTGCAGCGTCTTTGCATTCTTCTCACAACTCACTTTTATGTCGTCAGCAAACTTGGAAATATTACATTTTGTTCCCTCATCCAAATCATTTATATATATTGTGAATAGCTGGGGCCCAAGCACTGATCCCTGTGGTATCCCACTAGTCACTGCCCACCACACGAAAAAAGACTCATTTATTCCTACTCTCTGTTTCCTGTCAGTTAACCAATTTTCAATCCATGCCAGTATATTACCCCCAGTCCTATGTGCTTTAATTTTGCACACTAACCTCTTATGTGGGACTTTATCAAAGGCCTCCTGAAAATCCAAATACACTACATTCACTGGTTCTCCCTTATCTGTTTTATCAGTTACATCCTCAAAAACTCCAGTAGGTTTGTCAAACACGATTTTCCTTTCATAAATCCATGTAAACTTTGTCTGATCCCATTGATATTATCTAAGTGTCCCGTTATCACATCCTTTATAATAGACTCTAGCATTTTCCCTACACTGATGTTAGATTAACCGGTCTGTAATTCCCTGTTTTCTCTCTCCCTTCTTTTTTAAATAGTCGAGTTACATTTGCCATCCTCCAATCTGCAGGAATTGTTCCATAATCTATAGAATTTTGGAAGAAACCATGGCAACCTCTTTTAGTACTCTGGGATGCAGATCATCAGGCCCTGGGGATTTATCGGCCTTCAGTCCCATTAGTTTCTCCAGCACTATTTTCTTACTAATAATCAGTTCCTTTAATCCCTCTTGCTCACTAGATCCTTGATTCACTAACATTTAGAAATATAGAAACATCAAAACATAGAAATTTACAGCGCAAAGGAGGCCATTCCGGCCGATCGTATCTGTGCCGGCTGACAAAGAGCCACACGGCCCTTGGTCAACAGCCTTAAAGGTTACATATAAACCTATGAACAATGACGGAAAGGCAAAGAGCACCCAGCCCAACCAATCTGCCTCACCACAACTGCGACACTCCTCATACTAAAACATTCTACACTCCACCCCAACCGGAGCCATGTGATCTCCTGGGAGAGGCAGAAACCAGATAAAAACCCAGGCCAATTTAGGAAGAAAATATCTGGGAAAATTCCTCTCCGACCCATCCAGGCGATCGAAACTAGTCCAGGAGATCACCCTGGCTATATTCTATTTCCTGCAGTGCTTACTATTATATCTGCTCCGTCCAACAAAAGGTCATCCAGTCTAATCCCAATTACCAGCTCTAGGTCTACAGGTTACTGTACTTTAAGTGCCCATCCAACCATCCCTTAAAAGTGGTGAGGGTTTCTGCATCCACCACTCCTCCAGGCAACGGGTGCTAGATCCCCACAACCCACTGCGTAAAGAAGCCCCCCCCTCAAATCTCCTCTCAACCTTCTACCAACCACCTAAAAACTATGCCCCCTCGTAATAGACCCCTCCATCAATGGAAATAGATCCTTACTATCCACTATGTTCAGGCACGTCAATATTTTGTACATCTCAATGAGGTCTCCTCTCAACCTACTCTGTTCTAATGAGAACAAACCCAGCCTATCCAATCTGTCCTCATCACTAAGATTCTCCATTCCAGGCAGCATCCTAGTAAATCTCCTCTGCACCCCCTCTCGTGCATTCACGTCCTTCCTATAATACGGCATCCAGAATTGCACGCAGTACTCCAGCTGTTGCCTAACCAAAGTATTATACAATTTAAGCATAACCTCCCCGCTCTTATATTCTTCAGCCAATAAAGGCAAGCATTCCATATGCCTTCTTAACCACCTTATCCAACTGGCCTGCTATTTTCAGGGGTCCGTGGACAAGCACTCCAAGGTCCCTTTGTTCATTTACACTATTAAGTGGCCTACCGTTTAATGTTTGTACTCTTTCCTTATTAGCCCTCCTAAAGTGCATCACCTCAAACTTCTCTGAATTAAATTCCATTTGCCACTGCTCTGCCCACCTGACCAGTAGATTGATATCCTCCTGCAGCCCATGACTTTCCTTTTCATTATCAACCACACAGCCAATTTTAGTGTTGTCTGCAAACATCTTAATCATACTCCCTATATTCAAATCTAAATCGTTGATATATACCACAAAAAGCAAGGGTCCCAGTACTGAGCCAGGTGGAACCCCACTGGAAACATCCTTACAGTCACAAAAACATCCATCAATCATTACCTTTTGCTTCCTTCCTCCAAGCCAATTTTGGATCCAACTTTGACCTGTATCCCATGGGCTTTAACCTTCATGACCAGTCTACCATGTGGGACCTTATCAAAAGCTTTGCTAAATCCATATACACTACATCGTATGCACTACCATCATCGACCCTCCTGGTTACCTTCTTAAAAAATTCAATCAGGTTAGTTAGACACGATCTTCTCTTAATAAATCCGTGCTGACTGTCCCTAATTAATCCTTGCCTTTCCAAATGCAGATTTATCCTGTCTTTCAGGATTTTTTCCAATAATTTTCTCACCACTGAGGTTAGGCTGACAGGCCTGTAATTACTCGGCCTGTCCCTTTCTCCCTTCTTAAACAAGGATACTACATTAGCAGTCCTCCAATCCTCCGACACCATGCCTAGATCCAAAGAGGACTGGAAAATGATGATCAAGGCCTCTGCTATTTCCTCTTTTACTTCACTCAACAGCCTCAGATGCATTTCATCTGGGCCTGGGGACTTATCTACTTTCAAAGCTGCTGAACCCCTTAATACTTCCTCTCTCATTATATTTATTTCATCCAGAATATCACACTTCTCCTCGAAGCAGTATTTGCATTGCCCCTTTTCTTTGTGAAAACAGATGCAAAGTACTCGTTAAGAACCCTCCCAACATCCTCCACCTCTACACAAAGATTACCCTCATGGTCTCTAATAGGCCCTACCCTTCTTTAGTTACCCTCTTACTCTTAATATATTTATAGAACATCTTAAGGTTTTCCTTAATTTTACTGGCCAAGAATTTCTCGTGCTCTCTCTTAACATTCCTAATATCCTTTTTAATTTTGCCTCTTAACTTTCTATATTCCTCTAAAGATTCTACAGTATTTAGCCGTTGATATATGACATAAGCGTCCCTTTTTTTCTTAATCCTCCCCTGTAAGTCCCTAGACATCCAGAGGGCTCTAGAATTATTTTTCTCAACCTTTTTCTTTAAGGGCACATGTTTGGCTTGAGCTTTCGGATCTCCTCCTTAAATGCCTCCCACTGTTCCGACACTGATTTACCCACAAGTAGCTGCTCCAGTCCACCATGGCCAAATCACTCCTTAACTTAGCAAAATTAACTTTTCCCCAATTCAGAACTTTTATTCCAGGCCTATTCTTGTCCTTATCCATAACCAACTTGAATCTGACTGAATTATGGTCACTGGCACCCAGTGCTCCCCCACTAATACCCCTTCAACCTGCCCAGCTTCATTCCCCAAAAGTAAATCCAAGACCGCCCCCTCTCATGTTGGGCTTGTTACATACTGACTAAAAAAGTTCTCTTGAATGCATTTCAAGAATTTCGCACCCTCTATACCCTTCACACTAAATTTTTCCCAATCAATATTAGGATAGTTAAAATCCCCTACTATTACTACCCTATGGTTTTTGGACTTCACAGCAATTTGCCTACACATTTGCTCCTCTATCTCCCTCCCACTGTTTGGGGGTCTATAATACACGCCCAGCAGTGTGATCGCTCCTTTTTTATTTTTCAATTCGACCCATATGGCCTCATTTGATGATCCCTCTAACATATCATCCCTCCTCACCGCTGTAATATTTTCTTTAATCAGTACCGCAATTGCCCCCCCCCCCTTTTTACCCCCCTCTCTATCTTGTCTAAAAATTCTGTAGCCAGGGAATATTGATCTGCCAAACCTGCCCCTCATTCAGCCATGTTTCTGTCATGGCTATAATGTTATACTTCCAAGTGTCTACCTGTGCTCTTAGCTCATCTGCCTTATTTGCTATTGTTATGTCTTTAATACTCATAAATGACTCCACGAGGTCTAGTATTGTACTTGAGCTGTTGAGACCTTAGTCCCATTTATTGTAACTCCAGAGTGAGGCACAAGCATGGTGGGCAGCCTTTTATACCGGGCCCTGCACACTTATGCAGGTGACCCTCAGGTCTCCCACCGCAATGCCATTTGGTGGCACACCTTATGTGACTATACAGTTAGTGCACATGGTCTACATACATGACATCACTTCCCCCAAGTCTTTAATGCAAATTGACTCATACATTGACGGTGACCTGGGCTTTGCTCATCCTAGTTGACCATTGGAGGGTCGCTTCTAGCTTGGGTGGGTTGGTAGTGAGACTTGTTGCCACTGGAGGACCCCGTGGTTTCTGATTGTGAGTCTATGACTACTCCATTCTCCCCCCCACATAGGGATCATGTTAATATCCCATTACATGCAAGTTGCATTCAAGTTCATCACATGGGTTTTACATTTACATCTTGGTACATTTGTTGGGTGGATTACAGTTGCGTTTCTTTTTGTGTGGTACATTTACATGATCAGTACAGATATATCAGTACAGGTACACAAGGACAGTCTAGTTCCAGCACGGCTGGATGAGATCCGGGTCGTCTGGTGGTGGCGCAGCGCCCCATGCTAGTGGGTCTGTGGGCGAGGTGAGCTCATTTTGCTCGAGTTGCCAGAGCTCAGGGCTCTTGCCGTTACTCCTAGTGTCGAGCAGGCCCAAAGACAGCTGATATGTCGGTGACATCCCTGTCCTTTTCGTTTGCACAGTGTCGCTGCTGCTCCCTGGGAAGCGATCTGAGCGAGTGAGCGATGGTGAGGCTGCCTCGTCTTGTCGAGCAGTTTGCAGGGGACTGCTGACTCGCTTTCCTTGAGAGTACCGTTGTGAGCACTCTCTGGATTGGTATCCTGGCTGGTCCAGGTCCCGTTCGGAGGAGCCGTTGCAGGTGACCCTTCGCTCTTGTGCATTGCCATGGTGGTAAGTGGGTTTGTGGGCTCCACCTTTTCCACCCGGATGGTGAGCGACGGTAGCCGACTGCGAGCATAAGCGCAGTTTACTGTTTCTGGCCCGTGGCGGTTCATGTCATCGGGTGCCTGCAATGTTAAACCGATCTGAGGCAGGGTATCGCTACCGGTGCCTCTGCTCTCCGGGGATCGTTTACTCTGCGGCTTGTCTACTTCGGTCAGCTGTGGGGACACTTCATGATACATCGTTCTGATCCTGGGGGACGCAGGCTATAGCATTGGGTAGCCCGCTGGACCTGTATACGACCGTTAGGTGTTTGCCCACTACATTGGCTGAATGCAATTTGCACCTGACATCACTCAACAATATTTTGCTTGTCACAGCTGGACTTTTACATTGGTTACCAATTTCAAGCAGTTCATTCAAAAATGGCGGGTTGCTGGCCTCCTTTAAAATGGCCTTACTACTTTTACCCCAATCATCTTCCTTGCATGGAACCATGTGTCATTGCTCCATTAGCGCTGCACCTCGTGGTTTGGACACCATCTTTTCCCTGTCCATGATGTCGGATGCAGCGATCTTCTTTCCCAGGGATTCTGCCACTGAAGCTGGGAAGGCACCCTCGGATCCAATCTTCCTCCCCAGGAGTCCTGCAACTGAAACCGGGAAGGTGCATTCGGGTCGTCTCGGCCTGATCATCGCCACGCAGTTGTGTTGAGCGGTCTGTGCCTCGGGGTGCTGCGCAGATCTGCTCTCCGGTGCCTGGTCCAACCGAAGGTGGGGGCTTGCTCTGCCTCTGAGCACGGGGGACATCAATCGCTGGAGAGATGAAGTCTTCCCAGTTCCAATGAATCTTCCCCATCCATCTTCTTCCAAATATCATTGGTCCATCACCTGAAACAATCCACAATGGTAAATTGTGCACCACGCCATCATGGGATACACTTATATCCGCACTACCAACAACTGATATCAGTTCCTTGGTGTAGGTGCGCAGCTTTGCCTGAACCGGGACCAGCATGGATCGTTCAGCTTGATCGTTCCATCACCTCTCAAAGGCTTCCTGGCTCATTACTGACTGACGCGCCCCCGTGTCCACTTCCATGAAAACTGGAACGCCATTTATCTCAACTTCCATTATCACTGGAGGACAATCTGTGGTGCAGTTTAGACTCCATACACTTCGTCCTGGGACTGAGCTGCCTCTCTAGCCATCTCCTCGTAATCCATGCTGGATTCACAGCCATCTGCTGACTCCTCTTCCACATTCGCTGGAGATGGCCCTTTGTGCAGCAGCCTTTGCACATGTAGTCTCTGAACCGACACTGATGAGCCCTGTGATTACCTCTGCAATGCCAGCATGGTGGTAATCGACTTACGTTTGCACCCCTCGGCGGACTCTGAATTAAAGGACTTGGAAGCCTGTATGCTCTGCCCTGGGCAGATTCTCGTTCAACAATTCTGCCTGTGAAAAGCGCCATTCTATTTACAGTACTTGCCGGGTTTGAGTCCTGAGAGTGAGTCATCATCTGCTTGGAGCTGCAGCTTGAGGTCATGAACGCCTGGCTGATGCTGATGGCCTTCTGCAGAGTGACGGTGGTTTCGGCAGACAGTAGCCTGTGAAGAAGGGCCTCATGACCGATGCCAATTATGAAGACGTCCTGCAATGCATTGGCGAGGGATGTGCCGAATTCACACGGTCCTACCAGCTTCCTGAGGTCGGCAGCGTACTTCACGATTTCCTGGCCCTCGGGGCGGCGGTGTGTATAAAATTGATTCCTGGCCGTGAGGATGCTCTCCTTCGGTTTGAGTTGGTCCCAAATTAACACTTTCAGCTCCTCGTATGACTTGATCATTGTTTTCTCTGGTGCAAGCAAGTCCTTGACGAGGCCATAGACTGCGGGTCAACTGGATAGCTCCGCGCTTATCTGCCAGCGTGGCCGGATCATCGCCTACCAGGTCGTTTGCTACGAAATATTGGTCGAACCGCTCCGTAAAGGCTTCCCAATCTTCACCCTCTGAGAACTTTTCTAATGCACCAACATTAGTCATTTTTGCGTGAAAATTCGCAATTTTGTCGCCAGTTGTTATGTCTTTAATACTTTTATGAATGACTCCACGAGGTCTAGAATTGTACTTGAGCTGTTGTGACCTTAGTCCCATTTATTGTAACTCTAGAGTGAGGCACAAGCATGGTGGTAGCCTTTTATACTGGGCCCTGCACACCTATGCAGGTGACCCTCAGGTCTCCCACCGCAGTACCCTCTGATGGCACATCTTAGGTGACTATACAGTTAGCTATACTCCTTGCATTAAAGTATATACCATTCAGCACAGGAAGACCTCCTTGCTTACTACATACTAAACCCTGTTTCCTCTGTCTTACAGATTCACTTTCTAGATTCTTGCTTTCCAATTTCATCTTTACTTCCTTCCCTTTTTAATTCGTTCTCAGGTTCCCATCCCCCTGCCAAGCTTGCTTAAACTCTCCCCAACAGCACTAGCAAAACTCCCCACGAGGATATTGGTCCCAGCACTGTTGAGGTGCAACCTGTCCGGTTTGTACAGGTCCCATCTCCCCCAGAAGCGGTCCCAATGCCTCAAGAATTTAAAGCCCTCCCTCCTACACCAACTTTCCAGCCACACGTTTATCCTCTCTATCCTTCTATTCTTATGCTCATTAGCACGTGGCACCGGTAGTAACCGGAGATTGCCACCTTTGAGATCCTACCCTTTAATTTTCTTCCTAGCTCCCTGAATTCTTCATCCCTTATCCCTTATTTTACCTATGTCGTTGGTCCTGATATGGACCACGCCCTCTAGCTCTTTACCCTCCCCTCCCAGGTTGCCCTGCGTCCGCTCTGTGACATCCTTGACCCTGGCACCAGGGAGGCACAAAACCATTCGGGAGTCACATCTCCAGCCGCAGAAACACCTGTCTGTTCCCCTAACTCTAGAATCCCCCATCACTAGAGCTCTTTTGTTCTTTGTCCCTCCCCCCTGTGCAGCTGAGCCACCCGTGGTGCCTTGAAATTGGCTCTGGCTACACTCCCCAGAGGCACCATCGCCCTTACCAATACTCAGAAGTGAATATTGGTTGGAAAGCGAGATGGACTCACGGGTGGTCTCCTGCGCTACCTGCCTAGCACACTTACTATGTCTGGTGGTCACCCACTTCCCCTCTACCTGCACGCTTTTAAGCTGCGGGGTGACCACCTCCTGAAACGTGCTATCCACGTAATTCTCAGCCTCGCCGATGCACCTTATTGACTCCACCCACTGCTCCAGCTCTGAAACGCGGAGCTCGAGCAGTTGAAGCTGGAGACACCCCCTGCACACATGCTTGTCTAGGCTGCGTGAAGTGTCCAGGACTTCCCACAGGCCGCACGATGTGCACTCCACAGGACTGAGCTGCACTGCCATCCCTCTAGTTAGCTTTATCTAGTTTAAAATCTACTTAAAAAGAAATAGAGAAAAGAGAGCTACTTACCAACTCACCTCACCGACCTCCGAAGCCTCTGAACTCCCAGTCTCTGAACTCCCGACTCGCCGACCTCACAAGGCCTACCTATTCATTGACCTCCCGACTCACCGACCTCAGGGCCTTACTGACTCGCTGACCTCAGGGCTTTACCGACTCACTGACCTCCCAACTCGCTGACCTCAGGGCCTTACCGACTCACTGACCTCCCAACTCACCGACCTCAGGGCTTTACCGACTCACTGACCTCCCGACTCGCTGACCTCAGGGCCTTGCCGACTCACTGACCTCCCAACTCGCTGACCTCAGGGCCTTACCGACTCGCTGACCTCCCGACTTGCCGACCTCAGGGCCTTACCGACTCGCTGACCTCCCGACTTGCCGACCTCAGGGCCTTACCGACTCGCTGACCTCCCGATTCGCTGACCTCAGGGCCTTACCGACTCGCTGACCTCCCGACTCGCTGACCTCACAGCCTTACTGACTCACCGACCTCAGGGCCTTACTGACTCGCCGACCTCCCGACTCACCGACCTCAGGGCCTTATCGACTCGCTGACCTCCCGATTCGCTGACCTCAGGGCCTTACCGACTCACTGACCTCCCTACTCACCGACCTCAGGGCCTTACCGACTCGCTGACCTCAGGGCCTTACCGACTCACTAACCTCCCGACTCACCGACCTCAGGGCCTTACCGACTCGCTGACCTCCCGATTCGCTGACCTCAGGGCCTTACCGACTCACTGACCTCCCGACTCACCGACCTCAGGGCCTTACCGACTCGCTGACCTCCCGATTCGCTGACCTCAGGGCCTTACCGACTCGCTGACCTCCCGATTCGCTGACCTCAGGGCCTTACCAACTCGCTGACCTCCCGACTCGCTGACCTCAGGGCCTTACTGACTCACCGACCTCAGGGCCTTACCGACTCACTGACCTCCCGACTCGCTGACCTCAGGGCCTTACTGACTCACCGACCTCAGGGCCTTACTGACTCACTGACCTCAGGGCCTTACTGACTCACTGACCTCCCGACTTGCCGACCTGGGACATTATTCATGTTCTCTTCCGTGAAGACAGAACCGAACTATTTAATTGTTCTGCCATTTCCTTGTTCCCCATTATAACTTCTCCTTTTTCTGACTGTAAGGCCCTACATTTGTCTTCGCTAATCTTTTTCTTTTTACGTACTTGTCGAAACTTTTGCAGTCGTTTTTTATGTTCCTACTCACACTCTATATTTCCCCTCTTAATCGAACTCTTGGTCCTTTTTTGCTGAATTCTAAACTGCTCCCAATCCTCAGGCTTGCTACTTTTTCTGCTAACTTTATATGACTCTTCTCTGGATCTAATACTATCTTTAATTTATTTTGTTAGCCATGGTTGGGCCACTTTTCCTTTTGTGTTTTTACACCAGAAAGGAATGTATAACTGTTGCAATTCATGCATTTGTTCCTTAAATATTAGCCATTGGCTATCGACCATCATGCCTTTTAATGAATCTTCCCAATCTATCATAGCCAATTAATTCCTCATACCTTCGCAGTTTCTTTTGTTTAGATTTAGGATCCTAGTTTTGGATTGGACTACTTCACTTTCCATCTTAATAAGAAATAAGAATTCAATTTTGTTATGGTCACTCTTCCCGAAAGGACCCCGCACAACAAGACTGTTAATTAACCCCTTCTCATTGCACAATATCCAATCTAGGATAGTCTGTTCCCAATAGGCTCCTCAACATACTGGTCTAAAAAACTATCTCATACATACTCCAGGAATTCATCTTCTACAGTATTATTACTAATTTGGTTTGGCCAGTCTATATGTAGATTAAAGTCAGCTACAATTACTGTAGTACCTGATACGTCCTTACTACACAATATAAATGCACACGAGGCCCATGCTTGACCTGTCCTTTATTCCTTAGCACTCAAGTGATGAAGGTGGGTGGAGCTTCCCCTTTTTTACCTGAAGGTCCAGGTTAGGAATGTCTCCCACCTAGTGGTCAGTGTTCTCACGGTGTACAACTTAGGTCAGTTTATACATGGGTTACAATGCTGGTTGAATACATGACATCACCTCCCCCCCCAAAGTCTTATTGGGGTCACAAGTTGAGTCTCTCTGGTGGTTTACGCTCTCTTGTAGAGCGCCTGAGTTGGGGCTCCGGTTGTTGGTCGCTGGCCTGAGTGTCTGCTGTTTGCAGTGCCTCAGGCCTGTCCGGAATTGCCCACAGTGACTGGGCTCTCCTCTCTTTGGTTTCGGTGTTCGGTCACCTGTGGTGGAGTGAACTCTATATTGTGTTCTTCCTCTGCTTCTTCTATGGGGTTGCTGAACTTCCTTTTTGTTTGATCTACATGTTTGCGGCAGATTTGTCCATTGATAAGTTTAACTACCAGAATCCTATTTCCCTCTTTGGCAACCACAGTGCCTGCGAGCCATTTGGGCCCTGCAGCATAGTTGAGGACAAAAACAGGATCATTTACATCAATACATCGCGCCCTCGCATTTCTGTCATGGTAGTGATATTGTGACTGGCGCCTGCTCTCGACAATTTCTTTCATGGTGGGGTGTATAAGGGATAATCAGGTTTTGAGCGTCCTTTTCATTAGTAGCTCTGCGGGTGGAACCCCTGTGAGTGAATGTGGTCGGGATCTATAGGCCAACAGGAGGCGTGATAAGCGGGTTTGTAGGGAACTCCCTTGGAATCTGAGCATCCCCTGTTTGATTATCTGCACTGTTCGTTCTGCCTGGTCGTTTAAGGCCGGCTTGAACGGTGCCGTTCTAACATGGTTAATTCCATTGCCTGCCATGAAGTCCTGGAATTCAGTGCTTGTGAAGCACGGGTCATTGTCGCCGACCAAGATGTCCGGTAGACTGTGGGCAGTGAACATTGCCCGTAGACTTTCTACCGTGGCAGAGGATGTGCTTGAATTTAAAATGTCACACTCGATCCATTTGGAGTAGGCGTCTACTACAACCAAAAACATTTTCCCCATGAAAGGACCTGCGTAGTCCACATGGATGCGTGACCAAGGCTTGGCGGGCCATGGCCAGGGGCTAAGGGGGGCTTCCCTGGGCGCATGGCCCAGCTGGGCACACGTGTTGCACCTGCGAACACAAAGTTCCAGATCTGCGTCTATCCCTGGCCACCAAACGTGTGACCTGGCAATTGTCTTCATCGTGACAATGCCCGGGTGCTCATTGTGGAGTTCTCTGATGAACACCTCTCTGCCCATCTGGGGCATGACTACGCGGTTTCCCCACAGTAGGCAATCGGCCTGAATCGAGAGTTCATCCTTGCGCCTGTGAAATGGTTTAAATTTCTCAGGGCATGCCCTGAACGTGGCTGCCCAGTCCCCATTCAGGACACATTTCTTGACTAGAGACAATAGCGGGTCTCTATTTGTCCACACTTTAATCTGACAGGCTGTCACGGGTGAGCCTTCGCTTCCGAAAGCTTCAACAGCCATGACCATCTCAGTACCATGCTCGGTAGCCCCCTCAGTGGTGGCTAGTGGGAGCCTGCTGAGTGCATCGGTGCAGTTTTCGGTGCCCGGTCTGTGCCGAATTGTGTAGTCATAGGCAGCTAACGTGAGTGCCCATCTCTGTATGCAGGCCGATGCATTTGCATTTATGGCCTTGTTGTCGGCCAAAAGGGACGTTAGCAGTTTGTGATCTGTCTCCAGCTCAAATTTCCTGCCAAACAGGTACTGGTGCATTTTCTTTAACGCATATACACATGCGAGCGCCTCCTTTTCTACCATCCCGTAGCCCCTTTCTGCCTGGGACAAACTCCTGGAGGCATAAGCTACCGGCTGTAACTGACCCTTGGCATTGACATGCTGCAACACACACCCGACACCATAAGACGACTCATCGCACGTTAACACAAGTTTCTTACATGGGTCATATAGCGTTAACAGATTGTAGGAACATAACAAATTGCGTGCTCTATTAAAAGCCCTTTCCTGGCTGTCCCATTCGCAACCTTTGCGTAGGAGCACGTGTAGCGGCTCTAGCAGCGTGCTCAATTTGGGAAGAAAGTTACCAAATTAGTTCAGGAGCCCCAGGAACGAACGCAGCTCCGTCGTGTTACGGGGTCTGGGTGCTCTCTGGATCGCTTCCGTCTTGGATGCAGTAGGGCTGATCCCGTCTGCTGCTACCCTCATCCCCAGGAATTCTACCTCTGGAGCTAGGAAGACGCACTTCGCCTTTTTCAGTTGCAGACCTACCCGGTCCAGTCTGCGTAGCACCTCCTCCAGGTTGTGGAGGTGTTCTTCAGTATTGTAACCCGTAATGAGGATGTCGTCCTGAAAAACCACCTTCCCTGGAATCGACTTGAGGAGGCTTTCCATATTTCGTTGGAAGATCGCGGCAGCCGAACGGACATCTGTTGTACTCAAACAACCCCTTGTGTGTCGTGATGGTGGTCAGCTTCTTCGACTCACTCGCCAGATCCTGGGTCATGTAAGCTGAGGTCAGGTCCAATTTTGAAAAAAGTTTGCCACCGGATAGCGTCGCAAAGAGGTCCTCCGCTCTCGGTAGCGGGTACTGGTCTTGGAGTGATACCCGATTGATGGTGGCCTTGTAATCGCCACATATCCTCACCGACCCATCCGCCTTGAGCACTGGCACAATCGGGCTCGCCCAGTCACTGAATTCAACTGGCGAGATGATGCCTTCCCTCAACAGGCGGTCCAATTCGCCTTCTATCTTTTCCCGCATCACGTACGGCACCGCTCTGGCCTTGTGGTGTACTGGTCTGGCGTCCGGGTTTATGTGAATCACTACCTTGGCCCCCATGAAAGTGCCAATGCCGGTTGAAATAATGAGTCAAATTTTTCCAGGACCTGTGAGCATGATACTCGCTCCACAGAGGAAATTGCATTGACATCGCCCTATTTCCAGTTCATGACAGCAAGCTAACTCCTCCCCAGTAGTGCGGGACTGTCCCCTGGGACAATCCAGAGTGGCAACCTGTTCTCCGAATCTTTGTGGGTCACGACTACCGTGGCGCTGCCTAGCACCGCAATGATCTGCTTTGTGTAAGTCCGTAGCTGTGCGTCAATCGGCGCTAATTTTGGCCTCCTGGCCTTGGATGCCCACAACTTTTCGAACTGTTTGATACTCATCAGGGACTGGCTGACCCCTGTGTCTAACTCCATTGATACTGGGATGCCATTGAGGAGCACTTTCATCATTATCGGTGGCGTCCTGGTGTATGAACTGTATACGTGCTCCACATGAACTCGCTGAACTTCAGCTTCCAGCGATTTCCCCCAGTGTCCATTTCTGCAATTTCTGCAGGTATTTTGCTCATCTCTGCAAACTCTGGCTGAATGTATGCCTCCATGCCTCCAGCATGAGTTGCGGTTTGAAACAAAAGGTCCCTTGCCAGTCGATCGTCCCTGACTGCCCCTGTTATTGTCCTTGAGTGCACCATTAACAGGTGTTGATGGCCCCATTACTGGCCGCATTGTCCCTTGCAATGGCGTGAATCGCTGTTCAGCTTGCCATTGTCTCTGTCGAACTCCCCCTCTGGGTTCGACTACATGTTGGGGCATGCCTGACTGCCCTTGTCTGCCTGGAGAACTGTGTGCTGCTTTAACAATGTTGAATCTCTGTCCCAACCATTCCTTAACACAGTACCTCTCATCTGTTCTGCTAGTGGCCATGCTCGCGTGGTTTAAATCCCATCCTTGTCGCCATTGATACGTCCTTACTACACAGTATAAATGCACATGAGGCCCATGCTTCAGAGAAGGTCAGTCTGTGACCTGTCCTTTATTCCTTAGCACTCAGGTGATGAAGGTGGGTGGAGCTTCCCCTTTTATCCAGGTTATGAAGGTCCAGGTTAGGAGTGTCTCCCACCTAGTGGTCAGTGTTCTCACGGTGTACAACTTAGATCAGTTTATACATGGGTTACAATGCTGGTTGAATACATGACAGTACCCTTGTTACATGTCTTTAATTTCCTGTTTGATGCCGTCCCCTACATTACCACTACTGTTTGGAGGCCGATAGACAACTCCCACCAATGTTTTATGCCCCTTGGTGCTCCTTAGCTCCACCCAGACTGATTCTACATCTTGATTTTCTGAGCCAGTATCCTTCCTCACTATTGCTCGGATTTCAACCTTTACTAACAACGCCATCCCCTTTTCCTTTTTGTCTTTCCTTCCTAAATATCGAATATCCTTGGTATTCAGTTCCCAACCCTGGTCACCCTGCAACCATGTCTCCGTAATTGCAACTATATCGTATCCATTTACATCTATTTGCACTGTTAATTTGTCTACCTTATTAGCGATGCTTCATGTATTCCAATACAATGCTTTTAGATTTGTCTTTTTAACATTATTAGACATCTTAACATTATTTTGTAATATAGCCTTATTTGTCTTATCGCTATTTTTTTCTTACTTGGACCCTATTTGTTAGTGCACTCTTTTGTTTGTATGCTCTGTCCCTTCCTGACGTAATCTGGTTATCCTTACCACAATCACTTTCTTGCATTGCTTCCTTTTTTCTCTTTAGCATTCTAGATTTCTCTCCACTGCAACCCTCCTCCCCTCCACCGCCCCCCGCACCCACCCTACCCCCAACTTATTTAGTTTAAAGTCCTGTCTACTTCTCTAGTTATTCGATTCACTAGAACTCTGGTTCAGGTGTAGTCCGTCCCCATGGAACTCTGTTTCCTGAGTACTGGTGTCAGTGCCCCACGAATCGATGTATGAGCCGTGATTGATAGAGATTGTTGGTAGGTGGTGAATTGAGCAATGTCTGAGCCCAGTCGTTCAGTTGTAAAGTTATGGCATTTGAAGATGAATTCACTGACCTTGAACACTTGTGTGAGGTCATTAAACTTATTGTGGCACTCCATCCACGTCTTCAGGGCTACACTGCTGGCATTGACTGCGATGGCGATCTGCTCCCATTCCCTTCTCACAGAATGTCTGGAGGGCTGCCTGGTCCCCTGTGAATAGAAGACCTCTCTCTGCCTGCTCTCCAATGCTGCATCGGAAAATGTTAGAGTCTACATTCTCCCCTGTTGTGCTATTAGTACATCTTCTTCCTGTTCAGAATGTCTTCCCCAGCCACTTCCAGTACCTACTGCAGCCAGAATGCATCTCCCCTTTAAGAGGGGAGGCTGGCTTTAAGTTGTGCAGGCTAGCTTTCAGTGGAGCTAGCCTCGCACGCACCTGGGCCCCCTGCTGAGTCATGCAGCCACTCAACACCACATTCAGCACTGAGCTGCACACTACTATCATCTAATTGCGTGTTGCAATACCCACACTCGTTTTCGGGGGCTATCGAATTTAACCCCCAACATGTCTAGCCAATGAAATGCAGCAATCAACAAACCAAAACAGTGTTGAACTATATAATCAAAATAGTACAATATAAGTCAGACACGGTTGATCTTTGGTCAGACTGCATCTTGAATACTGGCCTGGAGTTTCCGCTAGGTTGCGTTGTTTTTTTCAGTGCAATTTGCCCAAAATTGGCCAAAGCAATGCAAAAGATCATGGAATTACAAGCGCAAATAACGCCCAGTGCAATTCGAGTTTCTGCGATCTTTTGCGCTAGTTTAAAATAACATTGCGCTAAAAGCTGGCCCTGCCCACAAAACTGACGATGGCCCCAGGTCACATTAATCACCATTGCGAGTTTCCACTAATTGCACCCGGTTTGTGGTGGATTAACACTGTGATTATGCTTATTTTTTGTGTTAAACCCATTTACAACGGTGTTACCACTCTTAAATATAACAATGAATACTTTATCAAACCAGTTATTTAAAAAATATATTATGTTGCTCAATTGTGCTGGTTCATTGCAGATTTTGCATTTGGGGATATGCAAATGAGTTTGATCGGATCTCAAGTAAAAAGAACACTTTTCAAAGCTAGCACAATTTTGAGCGCAAATTTCACCCAGATTGTCGATTGCGCCCAAAGTGGAAACTTTACCCCACTGTTTCCAACTCAGATCCTAAGAAACAAGGCAGACATTCAACACTGGAAGCAGTGGGGAGACGAACCACAAGGATGATTCCCAGTATCGGGACTCAGTGGAGGGAGTCACAGCCCGCAGGGAGGTCCTCTTCCCTTCAAATGGATGGAAGAGACCTCCCCAGGAGATCAACACAGCCTGGTTGCACATTTCAGAGGAGGGCACAAGCAGGGATGTGATCAGGAGAACCTGGGTGCAGTGCCACAAACGTTTCAATGATCTCAGTAGATCACAAAATGTTGGTACAAAGCCACACTCAACCTCATCCTGCTGTGAAGTAGAGATGACAGAAGCGATCTGTCAATAGTGAGAGAGGCAATGAGGTCAGACTGGATGTAGACTTGAGGAAAGACTTGCAGCATGTTTAATCTGTTGTGGAAATGCAGTGAGGAACAACTTGTGGCTGAGGGAAGGTATCTCTGTGAGGTGCGAGCTTTTATTTTACATTTGAAGCTGTTAACTCATCAGTTGATTCAATGGCCACTGAACTCCCACCTCAGTTTGACAGATGTGGCCCATGACCAGCATGGACCCCTTGGACAAGCTGTCAAATGCAAAAGGTAAACTGAAAATCATTCTTAAATGGCTCTAAACAAGCCACTAATTGCCTGAACTGGGTTGCCCGCCACTGCCTGTTGGGTCTGCTCAGTGCTGACAAACCCAACATTGGGAAAGATGGCTGGGAGCGTGTTGACAGCGGGTTGCTGACCCACTGTCAAAAATATCAAATTTCCCACCTGACCCACTGCCAATCCCACCTGCTGACCCCCAGAAAATTCTGGCCATAATGTGTGGTTTCACATATTTTATTCACTTAGGTAATGAGGATTTGTTCAGTTAACCATTTTGATTTGCTCAAATAATCTACCATTTTCAATCAGGAATCAGGAATTAGCAACCACAAAACAAATCAATCAAATCACTAAAATCATTTCTACAAACTGCTTTTAGGCTCCATTTTGTCTTTTCTCTCAGGTCAGCTATAACATAGCGAACAGATAAACAATTGCATAATTATGGGGGGAGGAATTATTAAATTTACCCATAAAACTAGAACTTTAATTTTGAAAATGCATGGCAGAACCTTCCCCTCCAAAGGAACACCCCCGATCCCCCCCCCCCCCCCCCACCTCCTCTGCCCTCTCCTCTCTGTGACTCATGGCTTGAGTTTTGCTTCAGTCACACAACTTGGGTCTGGGAGCTTGGGAGTTCCAGCTTCTGATGGCAAACTTACTGTGAGACAGATGCATTGTGGGAATTGTAGTTTTTAGCCAGTGAGAATACCCAGATCGTAAACAAATATTGTAAATCAATTGTGAGAAGTACGACAACAAAATTATAATGGGGCAGAATTTGCAGTTGGTATGACGGCTTACTCTCAGAGTATGCCGTCATACCGCCTTTGCAACTGACCGCAAGTTCAAGTGCTTGCGCTAAACCCCAAACTTAGGATTTGTCACGTTCCGACTGGACAGATCATCCGCTGCAACTGTCAAATCCTCATTGCTGGCACAGAGTCAGGTTAACGTCCCACCAATTGCCTATCAATTACACTGGAAAAAATTTACAACCACAGGAGACTGTTTGCACAGCGTACAGGGAGGGGGGAGTTTAAATTAATAATTGTCCATACTGTTTTAATATTCAACATAGCTGTTTATCATCACACTCTAACATAGAAACATAGAAAATAGATGCAGGAGTAGGCCATTCGGCCCTTCGAGCCTGCACCGCCATTCAATGAGTTCATGGCTGAACATGCAACTTCAGTACCCCATTCCTGCTTTCTCGCCATATCCCATAATCCTCCTAGTAGTAAGGACTTCATCTAACTCCTTTTTGAATATATTTAGTGAATTGGCCTCAACAACTTTCTGTGATAGAGAATTCCACAGGTTCACCACTCTCT
Organism: Pristiophorus japonicus; assembly: GCF_044704955.1. NCBI lineage: Eukaryota > Metazoa > Chordata > Chondrichthyes > Pristiophoridae > Pristiophorus > Pristiophorus japonicus. The sequence continues at coordinate 160,128,463 of NC_091979.1, read as the reverse complement.
GGGTGAAGAAGTTTCTCCTCATCTCGGTCCTAAATGGCTTACCCGTTATCCTTAGACTGTGACCCCTGGTTCTGGACTTCCCCAACATTGGGAACATTCTTCCTGCATCTAACCTGTCTGAACCCATCAGAATTTTAAACATTTCTATGAGGTCCCCTCTCATTCTTCTGAACTCCAGTGAATACAAGCCCAGTTGATCCAGTCTTTCTTGATAGGTCAGTCCCGCCATCCCGGGAATCAGTCTGGTGAACCTTCGCTGCACTCCCTCAATAGCAAGAATGTCCTTCCTCAGGTTAGGAGACCAAAACTGCACACAATACTCCAGGTGTGGCCTCACCAAGGCCCTGTACAATTGTAGCAACACCTCCTTGCCCCTGTACTCAAATCCCCTCACTATGAAGGCCAACATGCCATTTGCTTTCTTAACTGCCTGCTGTACCTGCATGCCAACCTTCAATGACTGATGTACCATGACACCTAGGTCTCGTTGCACCTCCCCTTTTCCTAATCTGTCACCATTCAGATAATAGTCTGTCTCTCTGTTTTTACCACCAATGTAGATAACCTCACATTTATCCACATTATACTTCATCTGCCATGCATTTGCCCACTCACCTAACCTATCCAAGTTATTCTGCAGCCTCATAGCATCCTCCTCGCAGCTCACACTGCCACCCAACTTCGTGTCATCCGCAAATTTGGAGATACTACATTTAATCCCCTCGTCTAAATCATTGATGTACAGTGTAAACAGCTGGGGCCCCAGCACAGAACCTTGCAGTACCCCACTAGTCACTGCCTGCCATTCTGAAAAGTACCCATTTACTCCTACTCTTTGCTTCCTGTCTGACAACCAGTTCTCAATCCATGTCAGCACACTACCCCTAATCCCATGTGCTTTAACTTTGCACATTAATCGCTTGTGTGGGACCTTGTCGAAAGCCTTCCGAAAGTCCAAATATACCACATCAACTGGTTCTCCCTTGTCCACTCTACTGGAAACATCCTCAAAAAATTCCAGAAGATTTGTCAAGCATGATTTCCCTTTCACAAATCCATGCTGACTTGGACCTATCATGTCACCTCTTTCCAAATGCGCTGCTATGACATCCTTAATAATTGATTCCATCATTTTACCCTATGCCTTGGACAAGGCTACCATATGCCTTGGACAAGGCTAAACAAGGTAGAACTGGAAACTGGAAACATAACTATCTGTAGTGCAAAGCAATAGCATGGCATCGACACAGAAGGGTTCACTACCCCGAGGCCAAAGGCTCTCAGCATGAGATTACAAAACCTCAGTGCACCAAATTATGATTATTAAAACAATTTGCATGACAATGTCTAATATTATGTTCATCTGAAAACAACTGTGTATGAAAACTGTCGACTGTAATACCTAAATTAACTTAATGAAACACATCGATAAGGCAGTTAAACCTCCTGGATGTGATTAAGGAACATAATTGTAACACTGTTCATTGCCATAACTGGGTGTCTTTAACCAAGAGGTATAGTGAGGAGCAATACTGGCATTACTTTATGTTGTTCTCACTCTGCTGTCCAACACTCTGATTACGAATTATTCCCAGCCACCAGACTTTTTTCAGAATAAAGTAATTGGATATTGTTGAAACAAGATTTGCTGCCTAATATTTCTTTGCCATACTTCGCTTTGAATAATTGTTGCTTTTATTAATTTCACTCAATGTAAGTAAAACTGGACAGATCTTTGAAAAGGAAATCGTGTTTATTTAACAAAAAATATTCCTTGTCAGTTTAGCTTGAGTGTTATAATAATTATCATTATTATTTATAGTGGGAGTGATAAGTCATCAATACCTTTCAAATCAATATTCACACCATTTAATTTAAAATTTGATTGATACTGGGCATCGGAGATTTCTGTTTCCTGATTGGCACACCACCCCACATGATCCCAAGTACGCTTACACAGATGGTGCGCCCCTGGGATCCGTGGGCCACTACGCTGCGCACATCTTCACAGCAAAAACAATGCAAGTACTCGTTTGGGGCCTCACACCCGGTAAGAGTGGATTTTGTTCAGAGGTCGCAGTGTGTTCCTTAGCTATGCCACCGACTGCAATTTCAGGGCCAATGTAAGTGACTGAGAATAAAAAGGATTTGGAAAGGTAGAATAAAGTTTATTATATCTTAAGTAGGTTTCGTAAAGTGGTAGACAAATACTATAACAAACTTATGGCTGTAAGGCCCGGACCATTACAAATCAGTAGGCTATGCAATATTTTTACCTCTTGTCAATCATTGATATATTTCTTTAGAAAATTCGCTGTAGCACAGTGATGGGAAAACTGCTATTGCATTTAAGATGCAGTGCGCCCACAGTAAACATTAAAGACCTCACGCCAGGCCCTGAGCAATCCAACGGGAAATCTACTAGTCTTCAATGAAAATTGTTTCATGCTCCCAATAGCTTAGTAAAAGTAATGTGTAATAAAACCGCAAAAACCAGACGATCCCAGATTTGATTCTTGGCCCATTCAGAATGAGCTCATCTCAACTGTGACTGTCGGTAGGGGTGCTATTATTGGCCTAAGCTGCCCTGGATTAAGGAGCGAATAACTGGTCAAGTTCTGCTTCCAATCATTATACAGTGACCCCTGGAAAGAGCGCATGTGTGGCTGTTTGGCTGTTTAGTGAGGACAGCATTGGGCTCAAAATTACTGTGGATGCTGGAAATCTGAAATAAAAACAGAAAATGCTGGAAATACTCAGCTAGTCAGGCAGCATCTGTGGGTAGGGTTAACATGTCAAGTCGATGATCTTGCATCAGAAACATTTCCAGAATTTTCTGTTATTATTTCAGCATAGGGCTTAGCTGTGACACACTCATGGTGGCAAAGCCTGCCAGCGCACACTGCAGACCCACCCAAAATGAACAGAATCAATGATGAGTGCCACTTGAGGATTTGTTCATGTTTGTCTCTGGTTGGTTGGAGCCAAAGGAGTGAAATTCACTTTGGAGGGGGGTTTCACTTTAGGTGTCAGCCTAGACAATTCATTAACTACGTCAACACAATGACATTCCTTGTTACCTGGCGATACACAAAGAGATCAAAGTATCGTCCTTCCCATTGACATTACAATATTACTGGTATCCAACCTACAACCTGAGGGGTGAATTTTGTATGGGGGATAATTTACAATCTGACGTCAACAAGCCTGAATTACTTGATTTATACTGTCCATTTTATGACAAAGTGAATCTGGTCCACTCTAATTCAGGATGTATCCCCTGTGTGTCAGCCTTGGCTCAGTGGGTAGCACTCTCGTTTCTGAGTCAGGAGGTTGTGTGTTCAAATCCCACTCCAGGGATTTGAGAACATAATCTAGGCTGACCTTTCAGTGCAACACTGAGAAAGGGCTGCACTATCGGAAGTGCCGCCTTTCAGATGAGATATTAAACTGAGGGCTCGTCTACCCACTCAGGTGGGCATAACAGATCCCATGGTACTATTTGAAGGAGTTTCCACTGGTGTCCTGGCCATCCCTCAACCAACATCACCAAATCAGAGTATCTGGTCATTATTTCATTAGGTGGGACCTTCCTGTGTGCAATTGGCTGCCATGTTTCCTACATTTACAACAGCAACTACACTTCAAAAAAAGAATTGCATTGCCTGTAAAGCACTTTGACATGTCCTGAAGTCATGAAAGGTGCTACATAAATGCAAGTCTTTCTCCTTTCTCTCCCCACCCTCCATTTGATAGCTGTATGGGCCAAACAAAAACAGAAAAAGCTGTAAACACTCAGCAGATCAGTTAACATCTGTGGGGAGACAAGTTGAGCATTCTGGAGAGGGAGGGTGAACAGCCAGTTGTCGTGGTACATGTAGGTACCAACGATATAGGTAAGAAGTGGGAAGAGGTCCTACAAGCTGAATTTAGGGAGCTAGGAGTTAAATTAAAAAGTAGGACCTCAAAGTTAGTAATCTCTGGATTGCTACCAATGCCACGTGCTAATCAGAGTAGAGGGAGCAGGATAGTTAGAATAAATACGTGGCTTGAGCAGTGGTGCAAGAGGGAGGGATTCAAATTCCTGGGATATTGAAACCAGTTCTGGGGGAAGTGGGACCTGTACAAAAGGAATGGTCTGCACTTGGGCAGGACTGGAACTGATGTCCTAGGGGTAACATTTGCAAATGCAGTTCGGGAGTGTTTAAACTAATATGGCAGGGGGATGGGAACCTATGCAGTGAGATAGGGTGAAGTAATATGGAGTCAGAAACAGATGGTAGAAAGGTAAAAAGCAATAGTGAAGGTCGAGTAAACAAAGGCAAGAAACAAAAAGGGCCACACTACATCATAATTCTAAAAGGACAAAGGGTGTTAAAAAAACAAGCCTGCAGGCTTTGTGTCTTAATGCAAGGAGTATCCGTAATAAGGTGGATGAATTAACTGTGCAAATAGATGTTAATAGATATGATGTGATTTGGATTACAGAGACATGGCTCCAGGATGATCAGGGCTGGGAACTCAACATCCATGGGTATTCAACATTCAGGAAGGATAGACAGAAAGGAAAAGAAGGTGGGGTAGCATTGCTGGTTAAAGAGGAGATTAATGCAATAGTTAGGAAGGACATTAGCTTGGATGATGTGGAATCTATATGGGTAGAGCTGCAGAACACCAAAGGGTAAAAAACGTTAGTGGGAGTTGTGTACAGACCTCCAAACAGTAGTAGTGATGTTGGGGAGGGCATCAAACAGGAAATTAGGGGTTCATGCAATAAAGGTGCAGCAGTTATCATGGGTGACTTTTATATGCATATAGATTGGGCTAATCAAACTGGAAGCAATACGGTGGAGGAGGATTTCCTGGAGTGCATAAGGGATGGTTTTTTAGACCAATATGTCGAGGAACCAACTAGGGGGGTGGCCATCTTAGACTGGGTGTTGTGTAATGAGAGAGGATTAATTAGCAATCTCATTGTGCGTGGCCCCTTGGGGAAGAGTGACCATAATATGGTGGAATTCTACATTAGGATGGAGAATGAAACAGTTAATTCAGAGACCATGGTCCAGAACTTAAAGAAGGCTAACTTTGAAGGTATGAGGCGTGAATTGGCTCAGATAGATTGGCAAATGATACTTAAGGGGTTGACTGTGGATGGGCAATGGCAGACATTTACAGACCGCATGGATGAACTACAACAATTGTACATCCCGTCTGGCATAAAAATAAAAAAGGGAAAGTGGCTCAACCGTGGCTATCAAGGGAAATCAGGGATAGTATTAAAGCCAAGGAAGTGGCATACAAATTGGCCAGAAATAGCAGTGAACCCGGCGACTGGGAGAAATTTAGAACTCAGCAGAGAAAGACAAAGGGTTTGAGTAGGGCAGGGAAAATAGAGTACGAGAGGAAGCTTGCAGGGAACATTAAGACGGATTGTAAAAGTTTCTATAGATATGTAAAGAGAAAAAGGTTAGTAAAGACAAACGTAGGTCCCCTGCAGTCAGAATCAGAGGAAGTCATAACGGGGAACAAAGAAATGGCAGACCAATTGAACAAGTACTTTGGTTCGGTATTCACTAAGGAGGACACAAACAACCTTCCGGATATAAAAAGGGTCAGAGGGTCTAGTAAGAAGGTGGAACTGAGGGAAATCCTTATTAGTCGGGAAATTGTGTTGGGGAAATTGATGGGATGAAAGGCCGATAAATCCCCAGGGCCTGATGGACTACATCACAGAGTACTTAAGGAGGTGGCCTTAGAAATAGCGGATGTATTGACAGTCATTTTCCAACATTCCATAGACTCTGGATCAGTTCCTATCGAGTGGAGGGTAGCCAATGTAACCCCACTTTTTAAAAAAGGAGGGAGAGAGAAAATGGAATTATAGACCGGTCAGCCTGACATCGGTAGTGGGCAAAATGATGGAATCAATTATTAAGGATGTCATAGCAGCGCATTTGGAAAGAGGTGACATGATAGGTCCAAGTCAGCATGGATTTGTGAAAGGGAAATCATGCTTGACAAATCTTCTGGAATTTTTTGAGGATGTTTCCATTAGAGTGGACAACGGAGAACCAGTTGATGTGGTGTATTTGAACTTTCAGAAGGCTTTCAACAAGGTCCCATACAAGAGATTAATGTGCAAAGTTAAAGCACATGGCATTGGGGTAGTGTGCTGACGTGGATTGAGAACTGGTTGTCAGACGGGAAGCAAAGAGTAGGAGTAAATGGGTACTTTTCAGAATGGCAGGCAGTGACTAGTGGGGTACCACAAGGTTCTGTGCTGGGGCCCCAGCTGTTTACATTGTACATTAATGATTTAGACGAGGGGATTAAATGTAGTATCTCCAAATTTGCAGATGACACGAAGTTGGGTGGCAGTGTGAGCTGCGAGGAGGATGCTATGTGGCTGCAGAGTGACTTGGATAGGTTAGGTGAGTGGGCAAATGCATGGCAGATGAAGTATAATGTGGATAAATGTGAGGTTATCTACTTTGGTGGTAAAAATAGAGAGACAGACTATTATCTGAATGGTGACAGATTAGGAAAAGGGTTGGCATGCAGGTACAGCAGGCGGTTAAGAAAGCAAATGGCATGTTGGCCTTCATAGCAAGGGGATTTGAGTACAGGGGCAAGGAGGTGTTACTACAGTTGTACCGGGCCTTGGTGAGGCCACACCTGGAGTATTGTGTACAGTTTTGGTCTCCTAACTTGAGGAAGGACATTCTTGCTATTGAGGGAGTGCAGCGAAGGTTCACCAGACTGATTCCCAGAATGGCAGGACTGACCTATCAAGAAAGACTGGATCAACTGGGCTTGTATTCACTGGAGTTCAGAAGACTGAGAGGGGATCTCATAGAAACGTTTAAAATTCTGATGGGTTTAGACAGGTTAGATGCAGGAAGAATGTTCCCAATGTTGGGGATGTCCAGAACCAGGGGTCACAGTCTAAGGATTAGGGGTAAGCCATTTAGGACCGAGATGAGGAGAGACTTCTTCACCCAGAGAGTGGTGAACCTGTGAAATTTGCTACCACAGAAAGTTGTTGAGGCCAATTCACTAAATATATTCAAAAAGGAGTTCGATGTAGTCCTTACTACTAGGGGGATCAAGGGGTATGGCGAGAAAGCAGGAATGGGGTACTGAAGTTGCATGTTCAGCCATGAACTCATTGAATGGTGGTGCAGGCTCGAAGGGCCGAATGGCCTACTCCTGTACCTATTTTCTATGTTTTTATGTTTCTCGGACCAATTAATGAAGGGTCCGTATCTGAAACGGCAATGTGTCTGTTCTGTCCGCAGATGCGGACTGGTCTGCAGATTGTTTCCAGTATGTTCTGTTTCCGACAGTTGCAGAGTTTTTTCTGCCTTTTGTTTATAATGTATGGGCTCCAGCTGTTATAATGGAAATGGAACAGCATCAGTTCACAATCAGACCTCCACGTTTTGAGGCTGTAACTCTAGGGAACCTATAAAACCGGGTTACCCTGGGATTACGCCACTAATTTGAATTACATTGATATCGATGTAATAATAGATCGGCGAGAAAGAGATACCAGCAGAGACCTGGCAGGTTAGGGCTGTAGGTGCTTGTTTTCGTTGTTGACGATCGTTCCTCAAGGAAATGTAGCAACAATGGACCGAGAGGGGAGAGTGGAAATGGGAAGAAAGACTTTCAACGTCGGGAATTAATCAAACACGTGGGACTTGAGAAACCTCTTTCCTTCACTCGCTGAATAACACTGAGTGTGTCTGAGATCTTGCCATTTCTGATGTGTTGTTTGCGTACCTCCCACTCTCACTTCACATCAGCTACAAGTGTCCGCCCTGGATATCGCCGGAGGCTGCCCGATTCGCGTGAAATGGAAGCCCTTCCTTGCCCAGCTCCTAAAAATATAGGTCGCACATGCAAAGTTTGTGGCATGGATACAGTATTCTTTCAAACGGTTTATTTGTGATGTAAATGCACTAAGCGGAGATCTTTCTTTCTGGTGTATAACAAACGAAAATGCAAACTGTTAAATCGGTAGGTCTGAAAATAACTATCACATCTACTGGCCATTTGATACTTATAGCAAGATCCTATTTATTTAAAAAAAAATCATATAGATCGTTTACATAGTTCCCAAAGCAGAAATCATCAGCTGTTTGCTCATTTATTTCCGTCTGCTTATATTTTACTTTTAAAAATCGATTTTTTTGTGCTGACATTTAAACAATGTAAAGTGCATTGAACATTTTCTTGGGGCCGAGCCAAGAGTGTTTACTCCCAGCTGCGTGTCACTAACACACCTTTTTACTCAAGAATGTACGAACAAATGTGTCGGTTAATTTCACGGTGCAACTGATTTGGTTTTGGTAATCATATGAGGTTGTTGTACATGTGTGTTTTTAATGCTGTTTGTGACCTTGCATGGGATCAGGCTGCATCGAGCAGCGCTATTGTGATCCTCAGTCCTTCAATGGCGCAGTTACTCAGCCCTGACCAATTTTTCGTGAATGAAACCCGTCATCAGGCCAGTTATCAATCAAGGGCACGCCCGGCATTCTGATTGGCTGGTGCGGGGTTTTTTTGTGTGTGTGTAGCGAGCTTCGTGTTGGAGCACAATCTGGTTTGGACCAATCGGATTCATTGGTTCAATTTCGCTGTTAATCAATTGGTTGGCTCGCTGCTTCAACAATGACTCATTGAGTGGTTTGCGCGGTGACTGGCAGGTAAACTGACCAATCGCAGTGCGGGTGAGCTGCGCGAGCCTGAGTTGCCTCTGGGGAAAAGAAGTCGCGTTCACTTCGCCTGAGCAAAAAACCCATTCAACTTTTTTCTGAGCGGCGACTCGGGAGTCCAAGTGCGTGGTGTTTTTTTCTAATTTTTAGAAAGTGTATTTAAAACAATAGTTTTATAAACACAATACAGACCATTTCACTGGTAAGCAGAAATTACATCCGAGGGTGCAAGGTTGCCTTGAATAAAGTTTATATATGTTTTTAATGGGGGGGGGGAAGTGTTGCATCTAAAAGCTAAACATAGATGCTAATGAGAGCTTGTGTTGCAAATGTTCGCCATTTTCTTCATTATGCCTGTGCGATCGGGAGAAATGAAGTGCCGCTCGCCGTCTGTGAGGCCGATGTGATTTTGTGCAGATCAGTGAAGGGCTTTTCACTGAGCTCGGGGCGGTTGCATTGAGTTTAAAGGGCGCTGAAGAGGCGAGTTGTTGTTTGCTGTGTGGGAGGCGGTGGGCGGCGGGGCTCAGCTGTGTTTTTTTGTGAATGGGGCGCTCGGATCCCGTTACGCTCCTACCTATCGCCAGCCAGCCAGCCTCCCCCATTCATAATTTTCTCTCTCTTCTCTCGCAGGAGGAGCTGCGGAGCAAAAGCGAACCAAAACAACCAAAAGAAATCTCATTTGTGTCTGCGAGTCCATGTTAAAGGTTTGTAGCGGGACTTTTAAGAGATGAGCAGCCACAAAATGGACGGATTTTACGACCAGCAAGTTCCTTTTATGGTGCACAATGTACCGGTGAGTAAAATAAATATTCCCTCTTTAGGAAAAAAAAAATTCTATTTGGAATTAATTCTTAAATATTGCACCGATTTGTGCTTTGGACGGAGGATAGGTTTTAATGCAATCTCTCATTTTTGGGCATAAACTTTTACTCAATTTTCTATGTGGGTTTATTTGGTTTTCTCAGAAAACACGCGTGGAAGAACTGCGCGGCCGGCAAATGAGCGACAGAAAAAGGAAATTTGTGGAGGCCGACCTTGCTCATGATTCGGAAGGTAAATGACTGCAGTGGATTGTCTAGGTGTAGATTTAATCGTCTCGTTTCATCGTGTTGAATCGCCCGGGTTGCAATGAATGACCTGTCTCGTTCATGCTTATGATCTGTTTCCCTTTCGCAGAACTTTTCCAAGATTTAAGCCAGTTGCAAGAAACGTGGCTCGCAGAAGGTAAGTTGAACGTGTTTTTTTTTTTAAATCACCCTCTTCCGCCACGGATCGTTAACTATAATTGCATATTTATATTTGGTGGCAGATATGAAATGTGCCCATGTAAAAGTGATTTGACCTGGGAACACAATGGAGTGTTCTAAACAATTATCATTGATTTCCTTCTCTCTTTTCGTAGCCCAAGTTCCCGAAGAAGATGAACAGTTTGTACCAGACTTCCAGTCGGTTAACTGTGAGTATTTTTTTTACCCGGCGGGGTTATTCCGTGACTATTTTAGTACAAATACTGTGCTGGCGTAACATTTTCCTTGCTGACCAAAAGTGTCCAAGTTTCAGATTTAACCCTTTTTGCAGGATAGCAGTTAGCTCGGTAAGATTTCACAAAAGCATTAATCAATTTTAAACATTCAGGAACGTGTAAAATGTAATTCTATCTGTTGACCCAGGCTCAAAGATTGTCGTGCAACGCTGCATTCGAAATATGTCCAACTTTAACATCAGTTACTAAATGATTATTTGCATTTTTTTGATTGGCGTATTATAAACATCTGTATCCCTGCTGTGTTGAGGATTCTGTTGAGATGCAAATTATTTGGAGAGTTGGAGCTAATCTTGGCCCAACTTTACTGCACATCTAGAAGCTTTTGGTCAAATGATATTGCCAGGACGGTTCTAAAAATAATTTCATATCCGATTTGATCTATTTTCTTAATATATTCACAAGGGTTTAGTGAAAAACATTAATATATACTAGTGGTTTAGAATTATGTTTGGGTGTTTTGTAGAGGTGCATTTTTGCAAGTGGAGCACATTGGCTATTCCTGGCTAGGAGGGAGCAGCCTTTGTTTAATTCCAGACTTTTTAGACCTGTGGGTATTCCAGTTTACCATCACTTGGGTGCTGGGAGTAGATTTAAAGTAGTGATAACAGGTGAATTTTTGTTGTGCCACCCAAGCAGATAATCAAAATTCAAGTTTCTGGAATAATGAACATTTTTAGTAAAGATAGACTTTTGAATCTGGGAGAACAGGATCTTGATTTTTAAGTTGGTGTGTTTTATAAATTTAGCAACATTTTTCTCCCTCTTCCCTACCCTGACACATACCAGTTCTGGAACATTTAACTGTTTTCAATCTTTATTGGAGTTGGATAACACTGTCAGAAAGTGACTGCAGATTTAGGTGTGATCTGTATTTAGATTCCACAAACTGTTTCATTGACTAAATTTATATAAATAGACTAGATGGAAAATGAGGATGGGATTTGTTTTCCTTTTATTCTTGGCTCCTCCAGCCATGTGGGAAATTATAGACTCCTGTAATGGTCATGTGACCAGCTTGATATTTTGGGTTGGGGTGAGGGGTTGTGGGGAGAGGAGGGTTTGGCATAAAGCCTGGGGCCTTCAGTCACATCTATTCAGATTTATAATTGTTCTTGAGTGGTGTTTAACTCTATTGGCCTGCTGACATGAACTGACCACAAATGTCAACTTAATCCACCTCCATTTTACCTACACCCTGGAGACCCTAATGTTTCGCTAACGGGCAGTTCTCGGATATTTGGTTATCTTGTGACTCTGGCTGATCAAGAAGCATGACTGAAACTTGACCATCTGGTGGCAGCTTTAGATGGTATTAGCCATTGTGATCGTCTCTGGCATTGGATAGGTTCCTCTGTTTTTCTTTCCTTATATTGTGAAGTTTACCACAATGGGACATTCACAGTAGTAAATGAAAAGAAAAAGAAAGATTTTCATTTCTATAGCTCCTTTCACAACCTGGGGACGTCCCAAAGCGCTTTACAGCCAATGAAGTACTTCATGAAATGTTGTCACTGTTGTAGGAAATGCTGTTACTATTGGTGCCATACTATTGGGCTTTCTTTCTACTCTCTTTACCCCTTTGGTTAATTGTGATTACAGGCTGCGAAAGCTGTCTGAGCACAATGTTTTTATGACAGTACTGTGGAGTTTCCTCGTTGCCTTTACCTTGTCATAATTAGCAACAATTTTAAGTATAACATTTAACTAACTGGATCTCACTTCAATTTATTTTAACCCAAAACATTAAATGTGAAGTTTTAAGTCCAGAGTGCATGCTTTTCTTGCCTCTGATGGAAGGGTTACTGCAGGTGAACTTGCTTCATTTGGGACTCTTTTTATCCTCGCATAATGCAACTACTTGGAGAACCGAGAGAGCTGACATTTGTGTGCATGCTCTTTAAGGGACCCGCTGTGTAAAGTGGAGCATTTCTATAGTGGCTCCCACGCACGGACTGGATTCCTGTTGGAATTTCTGCTCTGGCTGTGCTGTCAGGTATTTGCCTACAACTTTTCCTGTGTATCTCCTAATGACCAGTTGCAAAGACACCTTGAGCAGGTGGCTTGTCCACTCTCAGGGTCTAAAGGGTGGGGTGAGAAGGAGGTGGTATTCAAAGGATCTATTTTGCCTGATGATCTGTCATTCAAAATAATGTGATTAATAGCTGAAAATCAGGAGAAGGTGGTACTGGCCAATATAGATAGTTCACTTTACTGTGTTCCTGTCTAATGGCAAATCCCAGAATTGATGGGATTTGCAGGAAATCTTGAAGTGCTGTACAGTACATTAATAGCCCTGACTACTTATAAATCGTGATTTTTCACTAATTATTTCAAACAATTTAAAATTTGTCAAGTAAAGCATAGTAGAGGATATGCGCATCTACGCACTTTTGTCAAATTATAGCAATGCAAATATCTGATCATTTCCTCCTTCCCCCACTGCTACTAGGTGAGATGTATCTTGACTGCTTTCTTTTTCCTTCTGAAACCTGTTTAAACAAGAAAGTAATACTACCACCCCAGGCCAAGTTTTTCAATATACTATCCAACAATGGATAATACTACTTGAAATAAAATGGCTTTCTTCCAAAATAATCTGCTGTTGAAGCAAATTTTACCTAAGTAACAATGCTAGTGTAGTTTAAAAAAAAAAAAGCCAATGTTCTCTTCATAAAATATGTTGAGACTTAATTTTGTGTAGAATGCCCTCTTCTATGGAATAAGGAGTTGTTTTCTTTCCTTCCCCTGCCCCCACCCTCAAAGTCTCATTCCCATTGTTTTTGGAACACTTGGAAGTCCAATGAACATAAATTTCATCTTCATTATAGGCAGTCCTTAAACCAGAACTGGTAACCTGGAGAGTCTGGCTCTATTCATCACGTGGCACTCCAGTTTAATTAGGTTTAATGAAACATAGAAACCTTGATTGCTGATAGTGATGGGAAGGGAAGCCAATCACATTTGCATTGAAACAGGGCTTTTTGATCAGACTAGGTGATCCCTGAAGCTGCTGCTTAACAGCCAATGCATTATGGTGTTACTAACTGGAAACCAGCACAAAGAAGTTCTTTAATTGTCATGAAAACCATGAGTTTTTTTTATTGGATACTGTAATGCATTTTGTAGAAGTTTGCCAGAAAGCCTTGTATTGAAAGAATGCAGGAGAAGGTTACGTCCTTTGCTAGGCTGAATTCTGTTCTGTGCAATCATTCATTGCTAAAATGTTTTTCTTTGGATACTGTCCAAATATGTTTGTGCAGCATGTAACTAAGCGGATTGCTCTGAAGATGTTGGTTTAAGTCAGTTTTCCAAAGTTGCAGTAGTGATATGGTAGGTCAGGATGCTCTTTGCTGTCACAGTCCTCATGAGCTGAGAGATGCACTTTGAACATTTTTTATAGTTCATCCAAATGTAGCTTCAGTGATCCTTTCTTATAACTGCAGAGTTCAAATTCAATGCAACTCGACCGGCTTTAATTAGCTTATAGGATTTTATGGAGAGGCAATGCCAGCTCCATTATAATGGCAGAAGCTGGCACAATGCTCTCTAAATTGATGCCCATCATGTTCCCATGTTCTCCATAGAAACCTATCTATCTTTCTGCACCCTCACTATCCCCGGTGTGGTAGGTTTGTGCTGGTAAATGTACTTCAGCGCATGAGGCCAGACGAAGAGTGTGTACACTAGGTATGCCAATTTGCTTTCATATTCGAGTATGCAGATATTTTGTAATATACATGAACAGCAGCACTGAGGAGTCTGTGGCAATGCGACAGGTGGGCATGCTCTATGCTGATATGAGTGGGATATTTTGTTTAATGCATCTCCGCTCCTACTGAAGCCTTTGGGTCCCAGATAACATTAGTTTAAACGGTGCAAAAAAAAGACTGACTTAATGCACATACTTTCCACCAGAGCTGCCCTGAATTTTTGTGCTCGTACTAGTGTGTGTATGGCCAATTCTTGATTGTGCTAATCGTTAATGTAGGTGAAGAGTTGAGGTTGTTGCCTTGGAACTGTGCCAATATTTAAGCAGGAGAAAAATTCCATCCAGCTTGTAGCTTTCAGATAAAGCATCTATGCTTGCTGTGGCTTGGGTGATAGCCATCTCAGTCTGGTTCAGTGCTTCTTCATAATTTGATATGGTTGGAGGCACTGCCTAGGTATGGAGAGATACACATTTTCTTTTAAACCAAGCCATATAAATAGCATGTACTAATTGTGGCTCTGGCATTTCCTCAACACAGCAATTGTATGTTATACATGTAAGAAATAGTAAAGTGTGAGAAAGTGACAATGATGAGATATATATTAATCTTGGAAATAAACCATCGATGTCCAAACTATTAACAACAAACTAATTTTTCATGCTGTGCAACTCAAGTCAGACACTGATAATAGCTTCATGGTGCATTAAGCTACCTAAAGAGTGATTTTTCAACTAGAGAATGGCATTTTATAATTATTTTCCCTCATTTACTGCCTTTTGCAGTTTTCTTTGTCACTTCTTCAGCTCATTATTTACATATCATTTGTAACCTGCTCCTGAAGTGTGTGTTACTCCATCTATTGCCTTCCCAGTCAGCAGAATATAAAAATGTGTGTAATTATAGACCAAGCTGGTACTGGAGAAAAATGAAAATTACGTAAAGTCGCGGCTTCACAAACCACCATGCTTTATGTGGTGTAAGTGGGATTTTGGTGAATGAAATCAGTCAAGTTTTATTGATCATGCTTGGCTATGAGCACTTGGTTTCAAAATCGATAGAAACTCCTGTTACACAGTGAACCTTTCAGTTACGTAATTGTGAGTGCACTGGTTTCAAAAAGAGAGGAAATCACACTCGTTGAGTCTCCTTTAAAGCATATGTTCAACAGGAAACTGCAGGGCTTTCTGTTCTGAGCTTGACGTCTAGTGTAGGCCATTGCAGAAGTTATAATGCTGATGTAGTAATATTTGCATGGAAATAAGCCTATATAGACAAAACCGAATGCAGAATGAAATGTAAAGTGGTTGTTACATATAAAACAAAGTTCACAGGAAAAGAAACTTAACTTTATTTGTGATGCCAAACATGTGAATTTTTGAGTGATCTGTGAGTAATCTATTATGACTGGAATGGGGACTCTGGCTTGCTGTGTAAAATTACCCGTCTCTGCCCTACCTCAGCCCCAGCTATGCCTTTGTTACCTCCAGACTCAACTATTCCAATGCTCTCCTAGCCAGCCTCCCATCTTCCATCCTCCATAAACCTGAGCTCATCCAAAACTCTGCTGCCCGTAAAGTGACTCTCGTCGAATCCTGTTCACCCATCACCCTTGTGCTTGCCGTCCTACACTGGCTCCCAATCCCCGAATGCTTCCATTTTAAAATTTTCATCCTCGTGCTCAAATTGCTCCATGGCCTCACTTCTCCCTATCTCTGTAACCTCCTCCAGCCCTACAACACTCTCAGAACTCCAGTTCTGGCCTTTTGTCCATCGCCCCCTTCCTTAACACCACTATTGGTGGCTGTGCCTTCAGCTGTCTCGGCCCCAAGCTCTGGAATTCTCTCCTTCAACATCTCCACCCCCTCTCTTTTATGATCCCACCCTTAAAACTTACCTCTTTGACACAACTTTTGGCCTGTTTTAATGTCTCTTTCTTTGGCTCGGTGTCAATTCTTTTGTCTGATTATGCTCCTGTGAATTGCCTTGGGATCTTTTGACTGTGTGAAAGGTGCTATATAAAAGCAAGTTGTTTACTAAACAATTAGTCCCTGTTATATTTGTGACATGTAATATACAATAAATTAAGGCACTCCACTTGAAGATTATGGTTTGGGACTAGTGAATTTGATAGTTTCAGTTGTCTGTCAAGAATCCATTGGTGCCATGTTTGCCTGCCCTTCATCACGGCCGGTGTTAATTAAGAGCAAGTATTGGGTTGTATGTGAAACCCTGGCTTATGAAGCGTAAGCTAGTAATCTTTAATTTTCTAAAGTGTGCGGGTGTTATATAGAACACAATAATTGGTAAGTTATCTTTTGACTTTTCTTTGGTGCTGTTGATGATTGTGATACTGAAATGTGCTGTTGCCTGACAACAGACCATATTACAAATGTCAAATTCTACCCACGTTGACTAAAAGACTGCAAAACATAAAGCACTTGAGAAAATACAGCAACAGCTCGATCTTTGCAGGCTCCAGAGATAATTAGCACATTAAATGATCCAATGACTCAGCTTATTTATCTGCTTACCTGTACCAACTCACCAGTGGTAACTGATGCTCTCGAATAGTAAAATGCTTAGAAATGGGGGATTCCTTGAAGTGAATCTGGTTTCATTTCCACCATATGCTGTAAGTGAGTCCAGATTGTTAAAAATGCATGTTGTAATTTTCCTCAACTTGCAGACTTGAAGTATAAATTCTTTTTAACAGCCACGGTTGTATATAATTAAAGGAGGATTATCATTTTCCCTCTGGTTATTGTAAGCAGTTTTTATTTGCACAGTTGAATTCCTACAGTCAGCCACCAGCTGTGTTTGTGAGGCTTAGCGGCTTATTCATCTGTGGGGAAGTCATCCCTTAGTGAACTGTTGCATCATCTGTTTAGAAAAGATGGCTGGAAGCAATTAGCCCAGGGCCATCACCTATAGTGTAGTTTATTCTCTGGGTCCAGCTGGAATTGCTCTGGTGATCCACAGCTGTGATTGGCGTTTAGTACTGATTGCATCTTGGTGGTGGTGCGCCACAGTTCAGCCAGTGTTAACATGCTCTGGAGTTTGGTAGCAGTCCTCTGTTAAAGTTTTGTTTGTGGAACCCATTTCATTGCTTTTTATGCCACAAATTTTGCAAGGATAACCGTAGCCTTTCACAACATCTTCAAGACACCGAGCTGCCACTGGTAACATGGCTGAATGGTGTCCAGTAAGAGTAATACATTTTTCTTCACTTCGATTCAGGGGATCATGCAGGTGGTGATGGCTGGTCCCAGTTTGCAATTCTTTGTGGATACATTTAATCATTGTGATGAAATTCACCTTTTCTTTTAAACCTGTTGACTCCTATTAGATATAATGGTGAAAATGCTAACTTCATTTTGCATTTGTTTTGAAATATCACTTGTGTAACTATTGCTAGCCCATTCTGGTGAGTTGCAGCTGTGGCCATTTTGCAGCTGTGTGCCATTCTCATCTAGGAGCATTGAGCCATAGTGTGAAGCTATGGGAATAATTGACTTCTGTTCAGTGCTGAGTAGTGACTTAGCAAAATGACAGGATTGCTCACAGTAAGGGGAGATAAATATAGGTATTTTTGGGAAATAAGTTTAAAAAAAAAAATACTCATGCACTTTGTTCAATTATGCTCCTGTGAAGCACCTTGGGATGTTTACCAAATTAAAGGCACTATATAAATGCAAGTTATTAAGTCAAGGAAACTGTATTGTCACTGAACCCTGACTTGCACATTGACTTTAACCAGGATATGCCTTTCTGCCATGAGTTCCTGCTGAGTACAGTGGTTACAATTCCATCTTCAGGAAGCATCTTTACAAGGATGCCAATTGGGATATAGGGCATTGGTCACATGTTTTAATGTTTACATTTTTAATCTTGGGCATTATTAAATGTTCTTATGCATTTGGTAATGAAGCCTAGGAAATAAATTGCATGACCTGGTCTTCAGAGTCTTGAATGGCATTCCTGGAGTTGCAGGTGATTTAAAAAAACAAACCTTGCATTCCCTGGAAAGGCTTGGAATCTCTCCCCGGGGAGTGAAATTCAAGCTTGGAAAGATCATTGACCCTTACACCTTGTGGGAAAGTTAATGTCTATCCTTTTGGAATAGTCTCCATCTGTAAAGCATTCACTCTGAGAATGTTTCTTCACAGTAAATCTTGAGCTTTGGAGCACAACAGTTAGATCGATCTTGTCTAGTAATGCTCATGCACCACAGTGCAAGAATTCATATCTGCTGTATACAGGTGCTGAATCCTGTGAGGTAATTTAATGTGTTTTAAAATCTGACCATTAATGTTCATTTGAGTATGAATTTGTATTGATTTCTAAGGATGTCCTTACTTCAACTACTATTGTGAAATGTTATGAACGTGTCTATTACAAACCCGATACGTCGTCTTTATCCCAAGTTTAATATATGGACATCCATTATTTTTCTTCTACATTTCTTCACACACACACCCTTCAATAAAACTGTTGCGTATAAATAACATCAACCTGTTTACAGCCCATCACCCCCACCTGAGTACTTTCATCTCGACAATTATGGATGTCCCTAAATGTCCGATCAAACTCTAGTTAGTACGTATTCGTCATTGTCTATCTTCGTGTCGCATCTGTCACTTTCTACAGATAGAGTTACAATGTGAACTTATTTTATTTCAGTGGTATTTCATGGACCTCCCCCAACAAAGATCAAGAGAGAAGCTCACAGCCCTAATACGGATGTGTCCTGCCGTCACAAGCAAAGTCTCCATTCTAACTATGGAGAAAACTGCCTCTACAGTTACAGGTACGCAATGAGTTATTCTTAGACTTGGGCAATCTTCAACTGTTTCATGTTCTTTCCTTTTGCCTACACAACGACCGTGATTGCACTTCACAATTAATTCATTGGCTGTGAAACGCTTTGGGACATTCAAGGCATCAAAGATGCTTCATATAAATTCAAGGTTTTTTTTTATTAAGCTACCTCACTGTTTTGCTTCTATAGTTGGTTTAGAGTCTCCACTACCCTCACCACTTGATGCTATTCCTTAAGTGCTCTTGGTTCTGCTGTAACTCCGACCAAGCCAACCCTCCCACCACCATTCTCTCTCCCACCTCCCCTTCCAGGTTTGCTTTTGTGCTTTCAATGGTGGCACTTTTTTTAGCAACTGATGAGACCATACTTATTTCACACGATCGTCTGTCAAACCTGCTGAGATGCTCTGGTTTTGAGCCAAGTATTCAACAATCAAATGAGCATCCCCTATCCTGGTGTACATGTTTCTATAATTTTACATTTTTACATTTTTTACATTGGTCTGATACTCTATAGCGTGTGGTTCACAGGATTGCACTCTGAAGCATGCAGTTAAACTGGGAATAGTCAGGTTGAACTGGGAGTGTCGTATTGTTCCATATAGTGTAGTGATTACAGATATGTTTGGATATAAAGTAAATTGAAGAGTGAATTTTAATGTGATAAGATGCTGGTCGATTCCTATACATTTTTAAAATCCAGCTGAACCTAATTTATTTTTGTATGTGGGTGGAGTTTTGAAGCCAGACCTGTTGGAAAAATAATGAAGGATTGGGGTGCTTGATAAACACTAGAGTTTTAGGTTGGTGTGGCACGGAGCTGTTCAGAACCAGGTAGGCTTTAGATTTAATTCTTTGTGTCAGTTGCTGATTTTTAGCCACAGGTGCAGTGAGGGTACGACAATTTGCCTCCGAGCCCCTGGGTTAGGGATGGGAAATATCAATCGGCAATCTGTTGTAAAGTGTACCTAACCAGGCCTGGAGTAGCTTCAGGTGTGATTCCCCTCAAGCTCCAACAGCTGGATGGTACTCGGCACCTAGGCTCACAAACTGAGGCTTCACTTTGATGAAGATCATGAGTTCAGGAGAGGTGTTAAGGAAATTCTGGCCTAGGCAATGGGGGCTGGTAGAGAAACTGCTATGATCCTTTTAATAGACTTTATAGCATTGTGCTATCACCAAAGGTGATGCAGAAATCCTTAGTGAAGACTAATGTAGGTCCCTTGCAGTCAGAATCAGGTGAATTCATAAAGGGGAACAAGGAAATGGCAGACCAATTGAACAAATACTTTGGTTCTGTCTTCACTAAGGAAAACACAAATAACCTCCTGATAATTCTAGGGGACCATGGCTCTAGCGAGAAGGAGGAACTGAGAGAACTGAGGGAAATCCTTATTAGTCAGGAAATGATGTTAGGGAAATTGATGGGATTGAAGGCTGATAAATCCCCAGGGCCTGATGGTCTGCATCCCAGAGTACTTAAGGAAGTGGCCCTAGAAATAGTAGATGCATTGGTGGCCATTTTCCAACATTCCATGGACTCTGGATCAGTTCCTATGGATTGGAGGGTAGCTAATGTAACCCCACTTTTTTTTTTAAAAAGGGAGAGAAAACAGGGAAT
Source organism: Pristiophorus japonicus (assembly GCF_044704955.1). Taxonomy (NCBI): domain Eukaryota; kingdom Metazoa; phylum Chordata; class Chondrichthyes; family Pristiophoridae; genus Pristiophorus; species Pristiophorus japonicus. Next base: position 160,108,045 of record NC_091979.1, on the reverse strand, counting down.
TATAGACCGGTTAGCCTGACCATGGTAATGGGGAAAATGTTGGAATCAATTATTCAAGATGTGATAGCAGCTCATTTGGAAAGCAGTGACAGAATCGGTCCAAGTCAGCATGGATTTATGAAGGGGAAATCATGCTTGGCAAATATTCTAGAATTTTTTGAGGATGTAACTAGTAGAGTGGATAAGGGAGAACCAGTGGATGTGTATTTGGACTTTCAAAAGGCTTTTGACAAAGTCCCACACGAGATTAGTATGCAAAATTAAGGCATATGGGATTGGAGGTAATGTATTGATGTGGATAGAGAACTGGTTGGCAGACAGGAAGCAAAGAGTGGGAATAAACTGGTCCTTTTCAGAATGGCAGGCAGTGACTAGTGGGGTACTGCAAGGTTCAGTGCTGGGACCCCAGCTATTTACGATATATATTAATGATTTAAACAAAGGAATTTAATGTAATATCTCCAAGTCTGCAGATGATACTGAGCTGTGAGGATGCTAAGAGGCTGCAGGGTGAGTTGGACAGGTTAGTGAGTGGGCAAATACATGGCAGATGCAGTATAATGTGGATAAATGAGAGGTTATCCACTTTGGTGGCAAAAACAGGAAGGCAGATTATTATCTGAATGGTGACCGATTTAGTAAAAGGGGAGGTGCAACAAGACCTGGGTGTCATGGTACGTCAGTCATTGAAAGTAGGCATGCAGGTACAGCAGGCAGTTAAAAAAGCAAATGGCATGTTGGCCTTCATAGTGAGAGGATTTGAGTATAGGAGCAGGGAGGTCTTACTGCAGTTGTACAGAACCTTGGTGAGACCACACCTTGAATATTGTGTACAGTTTTGGTCTCTTAATCTGAGGAAGGGCATTCTTGCTATTGATTCCTGACTGATTCCTGGGATGGCAGGACTGACCTATGACGAAAGACTGGATCGACTATGCTTCTATTCACTGGAATTTAGAAGAATGAGAGGGGATCTCAGAAACATACAAAATTCTGACGGGATTGGACAGGTTAGATGCAGGCAGAATGTTCCCGATGTTTGGGAAGTTCAGAACCAGGGGTCACAGTCTAAGGATAAGGGGTAAGCCATATAGGACCAAGATGAGGAGAAACTTTTTCACCCACAGAATTGTGAACCTGTGGAATTTTCCAACAAAGTTGGAGTCCAGTTTGTTCGATATATTCAAAAGGGAGTTAGATGTGGCCCTTACGGCTAAAGGGATCAGGGGGGTATGGAGGGAAGGCAGGAGTGGGGTACTGAAGTTGCATGATTAGCCATAATCATATTGAATGGTGTGCAGGCACGAAGGGCCGAATGGCCTGCTCCTGCATCTAATTTCTGTGTTTCTATAAACGTGTCACAATTAACAGCTCGTCATGGTACTGAGTGTTGTATTTACACCTCAACTATTCACCATTGCTAACCTAAAATTCAAACCGAAAGATGTGCCAAGTGAAGTATCTAATCATTCTGCTTTCATTTCTCTTTGCAGTGCCTATGATAGGAAGCCCCCCGCTGGGTTCAAGCCATTAACGCCACCGTCCACCCCTGTGTCTCCAGTCCATCAGAATTCCCCTCTTCCTCACCTTCCCCCTCCCGTGGTGCCAGCCTCGGCCCATGGCCCTACTTCGTCCCCAGTGCAGAATGCAGTTCCTGCACCAGCTCTGCAGCAGCAGCAACAAACCTTCGCAGTACCTCGACCTCCCCACCCCCCACTTCAGATGTCCCAGACTTTGACTGAGTCCCAATATGCACCAGAGCACAGGTAAGAATGTGAAACTAATGCCTTTTGGTGGTCCCAACGTAGCATTTAAAAGTGCTCCATAAATGAAGACTTCCAGTTTGTAGGGATGTGCACACTGTGGCCCCACTTCCTAATCGCTTTCTGACATTCTCGGATATGTGCATGTTGTAAAATCCTTTCCGATCAATTTTGCATCACCAAGAAGGTTTGATTCCAGGTCTGTACTGAATTCAATGAATACAGCCAGGGCTGCAGTAGGGATGTTGGTGTTGGTACCCTTGAACTAGGGAGGGGAATCAGCCAGAATTCTCTGTGCTGATCACTGTCCAGCAAACCCCTGCTAGAAAGTGTATGACAGTGAGGACGGCCTCGTGTTCAGCTGTGGTGCCCCCTGTGGTGGAATAGCCTGCCTAAACCCACTCTCTGGGCACATGTGAAGCTTGTCAACTTGAGTGAGGAGACTAGCAGCAGCTGTAGAGCCGTCCCCTAGTGTTAGCCAATAACTTCAGTGGAGTCCGAAGGGCAGAGAATTGGCGGGGGATACGAATGTTTACCAGGAAAAGCTAATCTTGGTGTATTTTACTCCACTTGGCTTTGCATTATGAGCAAGGGAGGAAACCTTCTCTTGCCCCCAGATGCCATTTATTCAATTACTAGATACAGTACACGCGGCACTTTCAAAATACAAACTTAACTTTTGTGGTTTTGAAATACTGACTCCGAAAATGGGATGAGCTACCCAGCAAAAATAGAATACAGCCAAGTGCACAGGACTCTGTCTGATATTCCTCTGCAGAGCAGGGTAGTCAAACCCTTTACCTTTGTTATTCTGCGCAAATGGAGTTTCACTGGAGTTATTTTGGTGCATCAGCAGACTAAAAGGCCCGTTAATGTTGCTGAAATCCCAAAGGAGTGCAGAAAGACATGTTAAAGGAGCGCAGTACAGGCAACTCTTGATTACCTGTACACGGATTCAACGGAAAACCGTTGTAACGGGACTTAAAATTCTGTTGCTAACAAGTGGAAAAAACAGCCCCAAATAATTTGGAAAAATCACCTTCCAAACAATCTGCTCATTTGCATTTGCTCATTCGCTCTCAAACTCGCGCTCTCTCTCGCGCTCGCCGAAGGGACCCCGTACTGGCCGTTTCTGTTCCTGGCTGAAAGACTGCACCGAATTCGGGGTGACTCCGGGACGACCTGCCAAAGGGGCTTCCCCCTCTTCCCCCCTTACCCCCCCCGCCCGACTGCTAACTTCACCAGCGTACCACCAAACCAGGCACAGAACCTGTTCATGCATGCTGATGTCCTTCTTTTGTTACTGTTTGTAGCTGATTGTATTGATTCATTAAAGTTTTAACTTATAAATGTAAACTCGCCCTAACGGAAAAATCGTTTACCCGGAGTAGCCCAATCCCCGAGGGACCCGGATAATCGAGAGTTGCCTGTATTTTGGGCAGCGGCAGCTCCCTGGATGGCACCTGCTTCCGTGGCAACTTTTGCTTCCCACAACTCTTAGTTTTCACTTCTGCCAAGTGGTATGCGCGGGATGCTGGCTCTGTACCATCTGGAAGTGTTTGTTCCGATGGAGACATACCAGCAGTGCTATAGATTTCAGCTTGGCAGGCAGGTTGATACGAAGTGGAAATGGGACTAATCCGACCGCAGTCAGCTGTGAAGGATCGTTTTACATGGGAAGTGTTGCCGGAGACCCGGATGATTTGCAAAGAGCTGATTTGTGTGGGATCGCCTTTCAAGGTGCTAAAGGATTCCTCAAGTGGTCTATTTTGGAGATGTGCTGACTTGCCCTCCAAAGGGAAGGTAGTGATGAGGCCAAAACAACATTCCTTTAGTGTGAAAGTACTATTCTGTGATACTGTAAACCTGTACATTCTGTTCTGGGGCGTCCAGGTGTTCATTGAGCGACTGGTTAATGCGCAGCCCGTTTATAAAAAAAAAAAATGCTTCTTTACCCCCCTTAGTCTCTCACGTACAGTAGTTTGTCTGACCAGGCATATGCATAGTGTGGATTAAAGACCACCCTGCACAGTGACTTACAAAGGGCTAGAGATTTCTTTGTATGCTTAACCTTTAAGTTTGTGTATGTGCACACATGATATACAGTAAGATTTTTAGCTAATTCTGGTGCTTCATAATGTACCTCCTGAGTCTAGTTTTGAAACAACCTGCATTTGAGCCAAATTACAACTATTTGATTAACAATCCAATCATGGGGGCACACAAACAGGGTGGGGTGGGGGGGGAAGAGAGCGGAGTGGTCGGGAGTTTTTGAGTTGCATGAAGACTTTTATTCATTCTTCTAATATCTAATCAGCAGCCTAATAAGAGCCCTTCTATCCCAGTGCACTGTGCTGAGAGGTGACTGAATATTTTTAACTTTGTTTTATCAAAGGTTTCAGAGGCAAATGTCTGAACCATGCCACCCATACCCACCCCAGTCAGGAGTCCCCAGTGACAGTCGGCAAGTTTACCAGCGGCAAATGTCAGAACCAATGCCTTCGCCGTCTCCTCGGGGCTTCAAGCAAGAGTACCATGACTCGCGTTACGATCACGTCGCTACAGGCGCCAGTGGTCCCAGCAGACAAAATTTCCAGCCCCCTCTTGGGATTAAGCAGGAGCCACGAGACTACTGCTATGACTCAGGTGGGTTCTCTACTCTGGTCTGCTGCTGAGGCCTACAGATCACATTGATCCGTTACTTTTGTAGGTGTAAAATGCAGTCTCTCCTAACTGTCAAATGAAAGGTTGTTGATGGTTTGAAGGAATGAGCCTGGGCCCTCTTCCTGCCCTTGGGTATTCTGCATCACTTTTATTATCTTTTGACATCAGCAAGCTGAGAGATTTGTTACCACGGCGATAGGCCTTGGTTGGCATTTCACACATTTAATTTATGGAGGTTGCTTGACAGATGTAGCTGAGCACATTCTACAAAATGACCTTTCATTTTGCTCAATCTTGCACTGTAGGGGAGGGGGAAACTCTCAAAACCCAGCTTTTGGAATAATTCCCTTCTGGTATTAATTTCGAATGGAAATGTTCTGTCTTGTGTTAGGTGGCAGATCCTTTTTATATTATGAATTTAAAAAAAACTAACTAGCCTATACCTAGGCTTTGATATTTAACGGATCACACTGTTTTATGTAGTTTGCAGTACTGTTCAAGGGTGTTATTAATTTGATGCTCTGTGATGTAACTGTAAAATCTTTTAATCGGTTTAGGTTATGGTATTTTTAGGCCTATGTGAATGGCGATCTGCAGTAAAGCCAAGCAGATGGTAAAGATTTAAAGCTAAAGAATAACATCTAATGGCATCCAAGGCTTTAGCAAAACAGATATTTTTTTATGTAGGTCATGGTTTTATGTGCTTTTTTAAAAAAAAAAGGTCTCCATTTACCACGGTAACATGTCATTGGTTGCTCCATCCGTCAGATTTTTAAAAATCCTTGAGAGGCTGGTTTACAGGCAGAGAAATTTCATTTAATTGGACGATAGCCAAGAAGCAACTGCTTTCTTTATACATATTGCAGTTACCTGTCCGTCCAATGGCAGCAGCCACATACTGTTCTGATTTAACATGCTGATCAAGCTTCACATGCTGGCTGGCAATAAGTCAGCAAAGAGAATTTATTTTAATAACTAGACTCCTCTCCTATCTCCAATTTAAAAAAAACAGTCACTACCCTAATAGCAAAATGCAGCAAGGCACAAAATATGAAATGATGCCTGGTCACTAAAATGGTTGTGTTGCAGATTCTGCACTCAATTGCCTTTTTTAAAAGCAGTACAATGTCTGGATTACCTATGTAATTTTTCCTACATGGTCAAACGCATCACAGTTCTGTAATAATTGATCAGTCTGTTTCTACTAGTGGCTGGTCAGAAGAAGACGGTTTGGAATTTGATTAGAAAGTACAGCGATTAAATTAGAAATCTTAAGCTGCATGTAAATGCATAGAAAGACCTGAATCATTGCTGTGGATTCAGCCTGATTTTTGAACATCACCAGCTTATTGGCACAATTTGTTCCCTTATGTGATTTTCTTCCCTCTTCTCCTGAAAGTATCCGAGTGCATTCCAGTACATTGTCCAAGTGGCACTCTTATTTGTTTGTAGACTATTTGACCAGTGGAGGGGTTTACTGTAACTGGGTCTGATCTTGTCGTCACATGGTGTCCACACTCGTGCACTTTGCAGCAGGAGTCACTATTTAGCAAACAGCAATGGAATGTTTGGTGATTTGTCCCACGCCCCACTTGCCCCTGTGTGGCATTTGTCACACCCGAACTGCTAACTCCTCGCACATTGCAGGTTGAGCCTATGGGCTTCCTGATCTGTAAATCCGTTCCACATGAGCCAGCACACTGGCAGTAACTTCCATTTTGGGGCTGCGCGGCCCCTTTAATGGGCTGCGCGGCTCATTCAAAATTGCACAAATGTGTAGCCTTTCCATTTTAAAGCCGGTGAGCAGCCTGCGTGGGACCTCCAGACTGCTGTGTGGCCACGCAGCTTAACAGGAACATTGGCGTGGCCTACTTTAGAGCATTGGAGTCCAGTGGTAAATTTATAGCAAGTTGAGTCCTGAGGCCCCACACCTCGGTCACTTACAAGTAGCTTTTGAGATGGTAGTACAGTGCAGGATGTTGTCAGCAGCAGATATGTGAAACTCAACAACAACATTCTGCAATATAAAGAATCTGACTTCCAGAGACCTATATTTTCTCTGGTCTTTGAGCTAAATCCTCAGTTGGGTTTTTTGCTGTATAAACAAGTCTCCAAGTTCTAGTGACGCTTTGTGGCACCCTGAGGTATTGAAAGACTCTATACAAGTTTATTTTTTCTCTGGTGGCTGATTCACAATGACAATTGTAGAGGTCCTAGGGGCTTTTGAATGTTCTGACCAAAGGAAAAACGGGAGTAAATCCTGGGGGAGGAGGGTGGGAGGGAACAGAGAAAGAGTTTGTACCATCACAAAGTGAAGCAGTATTGGGATTCAATAATGCCCCATTCAGTGATCAGATTTTAAAACTTAAAGAAATATTTGGTTTAAGTTGATTCCTCCTCCATGAAGAGTCTTGTGTGGTGCAAATAATGTCTTTAACAAGGGGTGGGAGGAGGTTCGTGTGGAGCATAGACCAATTGGGCTGAATGGTCTGTTTCTGTGCTATAGACTTGATCTAAGTCGATAGAATTATGTTGTGAGTCTGTCTACATTAAGGCCTGAAAATTCCAAGTCTTTGCTCCTGGTTCAGATTCTTGCAATCTTGCAACTTTACTGTAGACAGAGGCAAGAATCAACAGGGAACACTTCGAATCGGACACACTGACCTCTGCCCAGTTCTCCTGTCAAGCAAGATTCTACATCACAGACAGAGTCTTGCAATTACAGAGCCTAAACATGGGCTTTATTTTAAAATGACATTCTCTTCTTGCAAAGACCAACAATTAGATTGTGTTTTCATGTTGTAAGTAGCGACAGATTGTTACAAGATTTAATTTTCACAAGTTGGAATGTGTGAATTATTGATGCACACCTGTTTGTCTTAGAAACATAGAAAATAGGTGCAGGAGTAGGCCATTTGGCCCTTCATGTCTGCACCACCATTCAATATGATCATGGCTGATCATGCAACTTCAGTACCCCATTCCTGCTTTCTCTCCATACCCTTTGATCTCTAGCCTTTTGAATATATCTAATGAAGTGGCCTCAACAACCTTCTGTGGTAGAGAATTCCACAGATTCACAATTCTCTGAGTGAAGAAGTTTCTCCTCCTCCTCGGTCCTAAATGGCTTACCCCTTATCCTTGGACTGTGACCCTTGGTTCTGGACTTGTCCACTCCTGTCAAAATTTTATATATTTCTAACAGATCCCCCTCATTCTTCTAAATTCCAGTGAATATAAGCCAACTCGATCCAGTCTTTCTTCATATCAGAACTGCCATCCCAGGAATCAGTCTGGTGAACCTTCGCTGCACTCCCTCAATAGCAAGAATGTCCTTCCTCAGATTAGGAGACCAAAACTGTACACAATATTCAAGGTGTGGCCTCACCAAGGTCCTGTACAACTGCAGTAAGACCTCCCTGCTCCTATACTCAAATCCTCTTATGAAGGCAAACATGCCATTTGCCACCTTCACTGCCTGCTGTACCTGCATGCCAACTGTCAATGACTGATGTACCATGACACCTAGGTCTCATTGCATCTCCCCTTTTCCTAATCTATCACCATTCAGATAATATTCTGCCTCCCTGTTTTTGCCACCAAAGTGGATAACCTCACATTTATCTACATTATACTGCATTTGCCCACTCACCTAACCTGTCCAAGTCACTCTGCAGCCTCTTAGCATCTTCCTCAGCTCACACTGCCACCCAGCTTAGTGTCATCTGCAAACTTTGACATATTACATTCAATTCCATTGTCCAAATCATTAATGTATATTGTAAATAGCTGGGGTCCCAGCACTGAACCTTGCGGTACCCCACTAGTCACTACCTGCCATCCTGAAAAGGACCAGTTTGTTCCTACTCTTTGCTTCCTGTCTGCCAACCGGTTCTCTATCCACGTTAATACATTACCCCCAATACCATGTGCTTTAATTTTGGATGCTAATCTCTTGTCAAAAGCCTTTTGAAAGTCCAAATATACCACATCCACTGGTTCTCCCTTATTCACTCTACTAGTTACATCCTCAAAAAATGCTAGATTTGTCAAGCATGATTTCCCTTTCATAAATCCATGCTGACTTAGACTGATCCTGTCACTGCCTTCCAAATGCGCTGCTATTACATCTTTAATAATTGATTCCAATATTTTCTACACTACCGATGTCAGACTAACCAGTCTATAATTCCCTGTTTTCTCTCCTTTTTTTTAAAAAGCGGGGTTATATTAGCTACCCTCCAGTCCATAGGAACTGATCCAGAGTCTATAGAATGCTGGAACTTGGCCACCAATGCATCCACTATTTCTAGGGCCACTCTTAGTCTACATCCCCAGAGTGCTTATCAGGCCCTTGGGATTTATTGGCCTTCAATCCCATCAATTTCCCTAACACAATTTCCTGACTAATAAGGATTTCCTTCAGTTCCTCCTTCTCGCTAGACCCTTGGTCCCCTAGTATTTCCGGAAGGTTATTTGTGTCTCCCTCAGTGAAGACAGAACCAAAGTATTTGTTCAATTGATCTGCCATTTCTTTGTTCCCCATTATAAATTCATCTGATTCTGATTGCAAGGGACCTACATTTGTCTTCATTAATCGTTTTCTCTTTACATATCTATAGAAGCTTTTGCAGTCAGTTTTTATGTTCCCTGCAAGCTTGCACTCGTACTCTATTTTCCCCCTCTTAATTAAACCCTTAGTCCTCCTCTTCTAAATTTCTCCCAGTCCTCCGGTTTGTTGCTTTTTCTGGCCAATGCCTCTTCCTTGGATTTAGCACTATCCCTAATTTCCCTTGTTAGCCACGGTTGAGCCACCTTCCTCGTTTTATTTTTACTCCAGTCAGGGATGTACAATTGTTGACGTTCATCCATGTGATCTATAAATGTTTGCCATTGCCTATCCACCGTCAACCCTTTAAGTATCACTCGTCAGTCTATTCTAGCCAATTCACGCCTCATGCCGTCGAAGTTAGCTTTCCTTAAGTTCAGGACCCTAGTTTCTGACTTGACTGTGTCACACTCCATCTTAATAAAGAATTCTACCATATTATGGTCACTCATCCCCAAGGGGCCTCGCACAACAAGATTGCTAATTAATCTCCTCTCATTACACAAGATCTAGTCTAGGATGGCCTGCTCTCTAGTTGGTTCCTCGACATATTGGTCTAGAAAACCATCCCTTATACACGCCAGGAAAATCCTCCTCCACCGTATTGCTACCAGTTTGGCTACCAATCTATATGTAGATTAAAATCACCCATGATAACTGCGGTACCTTTATTGCGTGCATCCCTAATTTCCTGTCTGATGCCATCCCCAATCCCACTACTACTGTTTGGTGGTCTGTACACAACTCCCACTAGCGTTTTCTGCCCTTTGGTGTTCCGCAGCTCTACCCATACAGATTCCACATCATCCAAGCTAATGTCATTCCTTACTATTGCGTTAATCTCTAACCAGCAACGCTACCCCACCTCCTTTTCCTTTCTATCTATCCTTCCTGAATATTGAATACCCCTGGATGTTGAGTTCTCAGCCTTGGTCACCCTGGAACCATGTCTCCGTAATCTCAATTACATCATATCCGTTAACAGCTATCTGCGCAGTTAATTCATCCACCTTATTATGAATGCTCCCCGCATTGATACTCAGAGCCCTCAGGCTTGTTTTTTTTAACACTTTGTCCTTTTAGAATTATGATGTAATGTGGCCCTTTTTGGTTTTTGCCTTTGATTTCTCTGCTCTCCACCTTTCCTTATCTCCTTTCTACCTTTTGCTTCTGCCCCTATTTTACTTCCATCTGTCTCCCTGCATAGATTCCCATCCCCCTGCCATATTAGTTTAACCCCCCCCCCTTTAACAGCACTAGCAAACACTCCTCCCAGGACATTGGTTCCAGTCCTGCCCTGGTGCAGACTGTCCAGTTTGTACTGGTCCCACCTCCCCCAGAACCAGTTCCAATGTCCTAGGAATTTGAATCCCTCCCTCTTGCATCATTCTTCAAGCCATGTATTCATCTTAACTATCCTACTATTTCTACTCTGACTAGCACGTGGCACTGGTAGCAATCCTGAGACTACTACCTTTTGAGGTCCTACTTTTTAATTTAACTCCTAGCTCCCTAATTTCAGCTTGTAGGACCTCATCCCGTTTTTACCTATATGCACCTCGACAACTGGCTGTTCACCCCCGCCCCCCCCCCCCCTCCAAAATGCCCTGCAGCCGCTCCGAGACATCCTTGCACCAGGGAGGCAACATGCCATCCTGGAGTCTCGATTACGGCTGCAGAAACGCCTATCTATTCCCCTTACAATTGAATCCCCTACCACTATAGCTCTCCACTCTTTTATTCCTGCCCTCCTATGCAGCAGAGCCACCCATGGTGCCATGAACTTGGCTGCTGCTGCTCTCACCTGATGAGTCATCCTGCCCCCCCCCCCCCCCCCCCCAAAACAGTACCCAAGGTGGTATATCTGTTTTGGAGGGGGATGATTGCAGGGGACCCCTGCACTACCTTCCTTCCACTGCTCTGCCTGATGGTCACCCATTCCCTTTCTGCCGGAGTAACCTTTACCTGTGGTGTGACGAACTCACTAAACATGCTATTCACGACATCCTCAGCACCTTAGTTTGCTTGCTGAGTTTCCCAGAGATGTTCCTGAGACATTTCAGTGGGCTGCAATCACCATATTATCACTTATTTAAATAAACCATTATTCTAATTGTCTTGTCCGCTTCTAGTCTCCATTCGTAACGTCCGGTTTGATTTTAATTTTTCTGTACAGAAGTGCCTAATTGCCAGTCCTCTTACATGACTGGAGGAAGCTATTACACCGGTCCCAACAATCAGGAAGGTAAGTAACACCAATGCTTTTCTCATATTTTCTATTGTGATAGTGTATGTTGAAGGGTATGGAGCCCCAGCCCCATCTACACATAACTACCCTAATAATCCTGAAGTACACTTGTCCTGCAATAGTCTGATTCTAATGGATTTGGTATATACAGTTGATAAGTTTAGTATTTTGATTCTGTGCAAGGAATTGCAGGCAACAGGTTATTAAGACCATTGGTTTAGATACGGCATGAAGTTGGCAGATAAATCAGATCCTGTCTTAATCTTAAGGAAAGGCACTGAAGTTTCTGCATGAAGAATGGTCACTTGGGCCAGGTGCTAGCTGGCTGCCTATATCTTTGGAACTACCTCAGCAAGAGATGGTGCCTTTAGAAGAGGCAAGGCATTTGGGCAAAGAATTTAAAAAAAATTATACACTCCAGAACTGGTGATAATTGCAAATCCACTGGGAATTTCCTTAGGGCTATCACTTCACTGAGTATGCAGTGGAAACCCCATTCTTGGCATTTTTGCCGCACTTCTGGTGAAGTTATCGAGGCAGAGCAGGAGCAGCTCTGAGGAAATACCCAGCCCTAAAGTCTTAAACTTGTTCCTTTACAAAGGTGTTAAAATATAAACCTGCACTTTATAAAAGAAAAAGTTACATAAATATTAAATGAAAGAAGAGTTCATACAATGTTTGTTCTATTTAATTTGCTGAAATATCTGATTGAAAAGTGCAGCTGTATTTATAAAAAAAAAAAATCTATTTTGGAAGCCTGAGGGTTTAATGGAACCGTTACCATTCTGATCTTCTGAGGTCTCGGGCAGCTGCTTGTTTTAGCTGCTTGTTCCTGTTGTTTTTTGTAGGTTTTCTGGGTAAGCGTGTTATCTGCTGCGGCTAATGCATCTGCTGCAACTGTATCTCGAAATTTCTCCTGAAGAAGCATTGCTTGATATATTTAGAAAAAGCTAGATTACTCAAAACCTCACCTTAAATTTCAGATGCTGCCACCTGATATATATTTTTTTAAATCAGGTGTTGCCCTACTTAAAACTAAGTCACAGATTGCAAGAAGAAACCACCAGCTTTTCAAGCCTATTTTATCTTGCACTCTTTAAACTTTAAGTCCAGAGCATGTATTTAAAAAAAAACAGCTTCACTTGAACTGCTGTGGCATTTGCCCCCCTCTCTCCCTCCCACCCCAATATGCTCAGAAGGCAAAAATGCTAATCAACAAAATTCTTCCATCTGTGAACAGTAAGGTTGCTGCAAGGCTGGCTTTGGTTTCTCTAGTTACTGAGAGTAGGTTAATATAAATGCTGTACAAGAATGTAGCCATGTCACCAGGATTTATCTTTAGGCTATCCGATTTAGAATGCTAAGCAACATTGAAGGTTTATCCAAGGTTAGAAGATCGTGGAATATAATCCAAAGAAATTGCAGCACAGCAGGAGGTCAGTTAGCACATAATGTCAGTGCTGATGCTAGTTGTTCAATCGGAGTCAATGGAAATAAAAATTGGGAGGGATGTAAAACGGGCTGCTAATTCACTAGCACTCATTTTGCACTATTGCACAGTCAAATTACCCCCAATATTGTTTCCTTTTGTATTCAGTATCCCTGTGTATAAAATCCAAAATCTGAGTTGTCTTTTAATGGTCTTTTCTATCTGCAGCTCTAGCTTTTATATATTAAAAACAAAAATCTACATATCTGTATTGCTAGTTCTTTTCATTCCTGCATTCTGTTAAAGTTCTTGTCATTTAGGATATACGTCCTTTAACAAAACCTACTATTTTGTATTTTTCTGTATTGAGCTGCATTGCCACCTATCAGCCCACTGCAAACCTGTCAAATCTTCTCTCTAACACACTAGAAGCTATTGGATTTGTGTCATGCCAATGTTGACTTGTGAATATAAAAAAAAAATGCTAGCTCATATTTAAAAAAAATTTCTGTCTGAGTCGATTGGCAATGGAAATCTATCTCTAACTGATTAGTCAATTGAAAATGTACATCTTTATCTTTTTCCCAGGTTTCCCTTATGAGAAAGATCCCCGACTGTACTATGATGATACATGTGTGGTACCAGACAGGATTGACAGTAAGTGCTGTGCTGTACTTAACTAACCTTTCAACTCTGGTTAACTTTGGTTCCAAAGAAATTTCATCATGATTCAGTGTGGAATGAAACAGAAACATTGGTTTTGATCACCAGTCTCAACTATCTCAGCTGGGGGATTAGGAGGATCATAACTCTCTGCACCAACAATTGTCATCAGCAGACTTTCTGCTTCTCATCACCATCCAGTTGCCCTGCTGGAAAGTGCACATGTAGTTGCATGGTAAGAACTGGATTGGGGGCACTTGTATGCACCCTCTGCTGCCCCACCACCTCAGTCGAGTCATTTTACCAGGATACGCACATGGAAAATGACTCGTGGGGACCATATACCATAGCAAGAGCCATGGCTTTTCTAGAAGGGAAATGTTTGGGGCGGGACGAGCCAAAACCTATTCCAATTAGAGGCCCATTGTTAATAAATTAAGATGCTTTAAAAAAATTTATTTAATGTGTTCACTACTAAGACTTGAAGTGTTTTCAATGATACGATCATTGTCAGAATGGGGTGAGTCTTCACATGTATGCTGATGATACCAGCTTTACCTCTTGAACCCTCGACTGTCAGATTGCTTGACTGACATCCAGCACTAGATGAGTAAAACTTTCTCTAGTTAAATATTGGGAAGAACAAAGCTATTGTCTTCGGTTCATAACACAACTCTGTTCCCCTGACGTAGTCACTGAAAGTTAACAAATATGTACAGCAAGCAATTAGGAAAGCAATGGTATGTTAGCCTTTATTACAAAGGGATTGGAGTACAAGAGTAAAGGGGGCTGAAATTGCCCACCTCCCGAAACGGGGTGCGCACACCCCGTTTCGATGCTTTTTACCGCAGCTGTGGTTGAGGTTGCCTCTTGAGTGAAATTCCGCACTTTATTTTTTTTTTAAATTCTGACCCGGAAGTCGCTTTTAATGGGGGCAGTGAATACACAAGAGGGGCAGATATGCAGCGGTGGCAACACCTGAGGGGTGGAAGTTGGGGGCGGTGCGGAGTGACCACTGTGGTGATGATATCATGGCGCCGCGTCACCACGACTCTCCCCTTCACTTAAAGCGGAGCCTTTGCGATTTCAAAAATTTGGACCACCAGGGAGGGTTTCAGCCAGACCAGCGGCCTGTCACCCAAGGAGGGATGCCAGGCTGTCTGTTAGCTCGGCCAAACCCGGGGGCATAATTGTTGGGCTGACCTAGCAGTCGGCCGACAAAACAAAAAATGGTGGCAGCGGTAGTGCGTCATCTCCTTTAAGGGAAGCCGCACCGCCATTGCAGAAGGCCACAGCCTCACTGGACCACTGGGCCGAAGATTTTCAGAGTGGAATTTTGTCATCGGGGGGGGTGGTGGGGTGGGGGGTAGATCGGCGGTGCGCACGGTGATGACTCATTTAACACGGATCGGCAGCAGCGGAAAGGTGGGTGTTGGGTGGGGGGGGGAAATCGGGGCACCGCTGGGAAACCTTGGAAGGGCAATTGGGCTATCGGGCCATTCCACAAAGTCTGCAGCCACTCCACTCCGCAGCATGGCCGCCGATTTGCGGTGGTAACAGGCCTTAAGGAAAGGGCCAAATTCGGCCCCAAGAAGTCTGACTGCAATTATATAGGGCCTTGGTGAGACCACACCTGGAGCAATGCTCCCTGTAATTTTTCTTTGAGCCAAGAGGCCCCTTTAAATGACTGCACAGCCCATTCAAAATACCACACATGCGCAAGCTGCAATACTGCAAGCTGGCTGTGTGGGACCCATGGAGTGCTGCAAGGCCATGCAACTTAGAGAACATAGACCTGGAGTATTGTGTACAGTTTTGGTCTCCTTACCTAAGGAACAAATATACTTGCCTTAGAGGAAATGCAACAAAGGTTCACTAGGCTGATTCCTGGGATGAGGGGATTGTCCTATGGGGAGAGATTGAATGGACTGGGGCTATATTTCCTAGAGCTTAAAAGAATGGGAGGTTATCTCATTGAGGGGGCTAGACAGGATAGATTGTTTCCTCCTGGCTGAGGAGTCGATAACTAGGGGTCACAGTCTCAGAATAAGGGGTCGGCTGTTTAGGACTGAGACGAGGAGAGATTTCTTCAATCAAAGGATTGTGAATCTTTAGAATTCTCTACCCAAGAGGGCTGTGGATGCCCAATCGTTGAATATATTCAAGATGGAGATCGATAGAATTTTGGACTTTTAAGGGCTATGGGGATAGGGCAGGAAAGTGGATTGAGGTCGGTCAGCCATGATCTTACTGAATGGTGGAGCAGGCTCGAAGGGCCATGTTTTCTAATTCTTTGTGGTAGATGAGGAATGAGGCTGGTGCCTGTGTGTTTTTGTTGAAGGGGATAAAATTGAGCTATTCATTATTGCTTATGGTGTGTGCCAGAGGGTGAGACCAGGACCGAGAGATTGAGCCAATAATGTCCAATACGAGCTGCCTTCCCCTCTCATGTTTGTTCAAGTCACTCATGCTCGTCAATGGAATTTTTGTCAGCTCTTGAAGGAACTGACCATGTGGAAAAGGAAAATCTCTGCGCACATTCTTCACACCAATATAAAATAAACAAAACAGATATCTCCTGTGGAGCAGAGTTATGTGAAGCAAGATTTTTTTGGTTTAAAGTGTGGGGTTTAATTCTGTCTCGGGTGTGTTTTGAGATGGAAAACAGTTAGTAGGAAAAATGAAAACAGCTTCTCATTTTTGGTTTAAATTTTTAACAGATAAAGTCAAACAGGAATCCCCCGTGTACCGTGAAAATCTGCCATACCAGCGCCGTGGCTCTTTACAGCTGTGGCAGTTCCTAGTGACCCTCCTGGATGATCCATCAAATTCCCATTTCATCGCATGGACAGGCCGAGGCATGGAGTTCAAGTTGATTGAACCTGAAGAGGTAGGTGCTATGAGGAGACCCCTTTTCTGTCAATATTTGGTTGTATTGATCTCTGTGCTTCTCCAATGCTGCCTCTTGCGCATCCGTGATTTTCATCACTCCACGCGGCTGGTCCTTCAGCTGCCGAAGCCCTAAGTTCTGGAATTCCCCTCCCTAAACAACTCAACCTCCTTGCCCCTCTCCTTTTAGATACCCCTTAAAACCTACCCCTCTCCTATCCTAATATCTCCTAAGTCATTGAAACATACAAAACTCTTACAGGGCTTGACAGGGTAGGTGCAAGGAGGATATTTCCCCTGACTGGGGAGTCTAGTCACAGTCTCAGAATAAGGAGTTGGCCATTTAGGTCTGAGATGAGGCGAATGTCTTCACTCAGGGTGGTGAATCTTTGGAATTCTCAACCCCAGAGGGTTGTGGAGACTCGGTCTTTGAGTATATTCAAAGCAAAGATCGTTAGATTTTTGGATATTAAGGGAATTAAGGGATATAGCGGCAGTGCAGGAACATGGAGTTGAGGTAGAAGATCAGCCGTGATCTTATTGAATGGCGGAGCAGGCTCGAGAGGGTGAATGGCCTACTCCTGCTCCTAATTCATATGTGGCTCGGTGTCAAATTTTATTTGATAACGCACCTGTGAAGCGCCTTGGGATGTTATACCACATTAATGGTGCTATATAAATGCAAGTTGTTTAAAAATACCACATTATCATTAATGATTACATCCTTTTGCTTCCTCCTATCAGATCCTGGTTTGGTCCCCCCAGACTTCACCATCTCATGGAGTTTGGTGAAAATGTGATTGGGTGTGAACAGATCACCCCAGAACATATTACATTGTTACATTTATTTTTCTATTTAAGAGATGCTGTGGAATAGCAAAATCTAAAAGAATAGAGCAAGAGCAATTTATTTAAAAAATGGGAATTGGAATGGCTTGTCTGGACTTTGCATTTGTTTAGTTCAGAATTATTTGAATAGGATGATCTGAACTGTTTCTGTTACTAATATTTCAATATCTTTATCGTGGTATATCATGCTGCTGAATGTTGCAAGACAAAGTAACCATTTAAGGAACACAACCTTTTCTTAAAACAAAGGTGTACTCTTTTTTTAACCTTGAATCAGACTTAACTTTCCATTGTGGTGTAGGAAGATAAAACTGATCATCCCACATTTATTTCCGGTTTACCTAGAAATAGTACATAATAGCTGAGACTCTGATTCAGTGGTGGTCTGGAACACAGCATATTCCTGCAATTCAGACAAGTGCAAAAGTATGGACTGAAGCTCCATTTTCATGGAGACAGGGCCATTTTCTTGTTTTTGCATATGAGGATTTCTGCCATGCCCCAGGGTTTTAATAGAGCCATTCATCTGTTCTGCTGGGGTGTGGTCACAAGCCTTCATTCATAAAGAGCAGTAACTATGTGCAGCTATGTCTCCAGTAACTTCTTACATCCTTTGCTTGCCTGGAGCTGCTGTCTGTATTTTTAAATTATATATGTGTGTGTGTGTGTGGGATGAGATGAAGGGATGGCATTAACTGTCTTAATTTGCTAGTATCCCACAGCTACACGCTCGCAAAATGCTGTGATCCCCACAAATTATTATTTTTTTAAATAAAAAGAAATACCAGTGTGATCTTGCCCCATTCATAAAATATTTCCTCTTTAACAGCATTGTACAGCCCAAGGGTGCACATATCCTGCTGCCCAGCGTTTGCTAAGGTAACAGAAAAGGAGCCATGGAGTGAACCAGATACAGGCTCCCACTGGGGCCAGCAAAGGTTTTAGTGAAACCACACGGTATTTTTCAGACTTGTACAGACAGCTGTGCCGAGGATGGAGTTACTGGAAACTGGTGCTGCCAGTAAATGGATCCTGATCTGAATGAAACTTGCCGGATCACCCTGCTTAACATAGACTGATACAAATCAGTTCTAGGACAGTTCGTATCAAATCTGTTTGGGAGAGAAACTCCAGAATACAGCAATTAACTGTCATATGTACTTAGTTCCTGCTATTTACATGAGCAGTTATTGTTTTAAGATCTGGTCAGGGTTATCTAAGCTTTTTCTTTGTGGGCCACATATATTGGAGATAGATTTTTTTTTTAAAAGGTGGAGGCAGACTCTGTCACTGCTTTCAAAAAGGAGTTGGAGAAGTGAGATTTTTTGCAAGGCTACAGGGAAAGGGCGGGGGAGTGAGACCAGCTGAGGTGCTTTTTGCAGAGAGCTGGCACGGGATGAATGGCTGCCTTCCGTGCTGTAACCATTCTATAATTTTAATGTTCCCCCATTTGCGCATATCTCCATTTGTTGATGCTAGCATATCTTGATTTGAGAATGGTCTACCACTGAGACAATAGCCATAAGCACAGCCTTTTCCAAATATCCAGACCCACAAAATTCAAACCAAACAAACCAGCTGAAAAGAAATGTAAACACAGGGCTGGTTACCAGAACTTGGAGGGGAGGTCACATCAAAATTTGGGAGTTCCTGATTCAAGGACGCCTTGGGATATAGCACTCTTCCTCACCCCTCCTTACTGCCCAATGGAGACTGACTCATGACATTAACTGCATGTGAAATTGCACAGAAAGGGCCATCAGCCTGTTCAATGAAGTAGATGGTGTAGTTTTGTGTATCCCACAATGCATTTCTTTTGCTCAACTCTGTAGATGGTGCATTTCTCTTTAAAATGAATACAGGAGTGCAAGATCAATATGTTTTGTCAGTGTATTGGGATTTGCTGCATCACCAAGAACAGTTAGGAAAGTAAGAGGAGGCTGTGACCTGTAATGGTTGGAATAACAGTGGATGAAAAACCCCACTTCAGGAATTGTATTATGCTGCTATAGCAGCAGTGAAAGTTGTATTAAGTGAATATGTCTAGTGTTCTTGAAGTGAGCTTTATGCATGTGTGAGTGATGCATGTTTTAACAGATCGTGACTGAAATCACAGCAACTTTACAGACCCAAGAAGCCTGCTTGTGGCTTTGAAAATGCATGAAATGGACGATCTTTAATTACTGGCTACTGAATCAAGTTAGATTTGAATTGAAAGCTTCCTTCTCTGATTTGTATGTCAGTGGTTAAGGTGATAAAACAACTCATTATTTCCAGAATGCAAGCTAATTTTTAGCTCTAATTATAAGAACCTTGAGCTAAACGTGAAGGATGCAGTATTGGAACTAGCCTTGGTGGTTGCATCCATTTATGACGAATGCTTGGTACATGCACCTTGTTCATCTGATCACTTGGAGACCTCCAAGGGATTTGAAGGGCGCATTAAGTTGCAACACTTGATGGCCAGTGAGCTAATTTTAGGTAGACCACAAGGCATACATGAGCCTGCTTGGATTTAGAGAACATTTATTATTCAGATTTTTTTTTTTGAACGAACATTATGTTCTTTGTCTTTGTTCAATCATGTTCTACAAATTCATATTGCAGTTTCCAGTATTTGTGTTAAAGTACTGGAGTGGGTGCCATTTTCACTTAAAAAAAAAATGCACTAGCTAATAAAGATTAAAAACTTTCCAAAATCTCATTAAAATCATGCTTACCACATCAACAGTCCCATTAGCAAGCGGCTGTTGCACTTCTACTGTTAGTGATGACCTATGAGCCTTGCTATTACCTTCTATCGATTTCTATATTCAGACTCCTGCATTTACTGAAATGCACGCTAATGGGATATAGATCAATAGCACACAAACAGTCTATGGTCATTTTATCTTTGCATCCATTTAAGAGTTCATTTGTGCTGTGTCCATATCTACTAATATATAAACACAGATTTCTTCCCCCGCCCCCCCCCCCCCCCCCCTCCTGTTCTGCTGCAGGTTGCTCGGCGCTGGGGCCTCCAGAAGAATCGCCCCGCGATGAACTATGACAAATTGAGCCGCTCGCTTCGCTATTATTATGAAAAGGGGATCATGCAAAAGGTGGGAAGACTTTAAAAAATGCATAGTGGCCAATGTTCCCATTTAAGCTGCGTGGCTGTCTGGAGCGCCCATGCAGGCCGCACACCAGCTGTTGTATGGAGAAAACCGTGCGTGAGAATTTGAAGCATGTTAAAGGGACCTCGCACCCCAAATAAATTAAAGGATTCATTGATAGTGGCCTCCATAGTGTCAACACCTATCTCCCGGTGACAGCCTCCCTTAAAGTGGCAGCTTGTGTGAAATTTGCTCACTTACTATCCAAGCAGCACAGCCCTAAATATCCACCTCTAAATATTTTAAACACACAACAATTTAATATGTTAAAATGGAATTCTGTTTTTGTTTTAAGTATAACTGTTGGGTTGTGTTCAGTCTTTGAACGCATGTTGTTTTGAAACATTGATTTACAGTCACGTTTGTGAATTGTGCCCATCACACATCCTATTACTGTCATATCTTTTGGTTAATCGTTTTAAAACTTTCATTCGGTTTTAACCTTTCCCTGCGTTTTATTTTAACGTGTAATTATAACTTTTTAAAATCAACTCTCTAGTCTGAAATACTATAGTTGATTGACGAGTAAAACCCTAATACAAAAGCGAAGTACAGCAGATGCTGGAATCTGGAATAAAAACACAAAATGCTGGAAATCTCTGGGTCAGGCAGCATCTGTGGAGAGAAAGCAGATGAACGTTTCGGGTCGTGTTCTGACGAAGGGTCGTCGACACGAAATGTTAACTCTGCTTTTCTCTCCACAGATGCTGCCTGACCCACTGAGATTTCCAGCATTTTCTATAAGTATAACCCTAATATCTGTTGTTTTTTTGAACTTTAGGTTGCAGGGGAACGGTATGTGTACAAGTTTGTGTGTGACCCTGAGGCACTTTTCTCTATGGCCTTCCCAGACAATCAACGCCCCTTCCTGAAGACCGAAATCGACTGTCGTATTAACAAGGAGGATACAGTCCCCCTCACGCATTTTGATAATGCAGCCTACTTGCTGGAAACGGATCACTGCAACAATCTCCAGTATCCTGAAGGCTTTGCATATTGACTGAATCTCAGCAGCCCATGTGACTGAATGCATCACTGTCCAGCTGAAAAAGAGCATCCTATGTGGTACTGTTGCACTCAGCTGTGTTAAGAATCCAGCTCTTCAGAACATGCAGGAGCCTAAAAGTTGTACAGTAGCATCACACTACTGAAGAAGCTGCCATGTGCTTCACTGACGATGCACTAACAAGTGTGACTTAATATGGCTAAGTCCTCCACTTTGATAGTTATGGGGTGGGGGTGGGGGGAAGCCTAACTACTAGGCTGTGTGTTACTATCAGAAATGCGTTCAGGTGTGGCATTTGTGATTGTTCAGTGTGGCATTCACAGAGCTTGGATAGACCGTGTGACTAGCGTTTGTAATGACAATCTGCTTTGCGTTGAACACAGTTCTTTCAGCTGCCTTTTTGATGTTAAAGGGCTTCAACTTGCACAATCCCACAGTCGTATCATGGGTCAGACTCAAAGAAAACAGTATGCACTATAGCATGTAGATCTGTTCCTTGGACTGGATATGAACTGGTGCTGTATTAAAGTAACTAAAGATAATAGTCCAGTCTATCTGAGACTTAAATACAGTACAGCTTGTAGTTTATTTTGTTTTTTTAAAAAAAGCTTCATGTTTTAACCCTTCAAAACCTAAGTTCTTTGACACCTTGCACACTATTTTTCCTCTTGCTCCTTTTCTAAACTACATGTGTACATGTAGCAATTTTCAAATGTTCTAATCTCATTCTGTCTTTCTCAAATGGACAAAGAGCTTTATTCAGGTTTACAACTGCAATTTGATTTTTTTCCCCCCTTTTCTGCCCCTCCTCCTCCCATTGTCAACCATTCTTTCTACAAAAGAATAAGCTGGAATCAATTCTTTGATAGCTCGAACCAGCTCTAAGTAGGGTAGATCTATTCAATACCATTTGTGTATAACTTGTCCCCCATAAGCAGCTCTAATGTATTATTCTATCACTGCCTTTTGAGAGGGGAGGAGGTGGGGTTGGAAAAAGGGAAGCAGTTGACAGGTATTTTTCAAAATATTTTCAACAATTGTTTTAAATTTGTATGGTTTTTTTGGTCTTTCTACTTGAGGCAAAACCTTTTTGTTAATGGCATTGCACTCTGAAGTATAGAGTTCCAATATTTTGATGGTAATGTTACAACTTTAATCAGGGGGTTAGGGCATACTGTGTAACACAGTTAATTCTGCTGCAGGTTGTACATGCCTGCTTCAAGCTTTGCACCGAATACCTTTTACAATTTAATGTTTGGAAGTTTAAATATTGGTTATGACTGTTTCTGCACATTGTATCTTGCAATGGCATATTGCAATTGTATAATTGCAACATATCCACACTCTTTCTGTTCTTTATATTTTATGTATAAAGTCCCCAGGGTTTATATTATTTCTTGTAAACAATTATTTTTACACCAGATCTCAAATTGTATTTTATTTTAGCAATTCACTTTTTTTTGCTTTTACTTTTGAATCATGTGCTGCAAAGTCTGTTTGTTCAATGACCATTAGATACATTAATTGAGGAAATTTTACAGCTTTTATTTTAAAATCGAGTTGTGCATTTAAGAGAAACCCTGTCTTGTACACCAAATAAATGTTTGATCTCAACTGTGTACAATAAAGTTTTTGTTTTTTTGCCTCGCACTCATATATTTGTATTTTATATCCTTGTCAGATAAGGGGGTCAGGGCATGACAGCTGGCTCTGGTGTTCCTTGGCTAAGGAGGCGGAAACTCAGCTCGACTTCTCCGGCCTTGGTTTTTTTAAAATTCCTTGCCTTCTACAGATTTAGATTAACCAGTGATCACTTGCATGCTGGAGTTCCCTCTCCAGCTGAAGTACCAGTATATGTACAAGCCTTGTATCTATTTGGATACACACAGATTTTGCAGGAAACTAGTTCAGAAATAGGAGGGATCAGCAGGGGGTTAAAAACAAGGCAGACTAGGTTGGGTTTGGAGTGCATGTGCATAAATGCATGGAGTGTGGTAAATCTGCATGCACAAATTGCCACTTGGGAATATGATGGGGATATGAAAGGGATGATGTGCTTGAGTGTCTATGGCAGAATTTGGTTTGATGTAAGGAATAATGGAGGAGCTATTACTCTGCTGGGTGTGTACAAAAGGCCACCAAATCATGTGGTGGAGATAGAGGAGGAAATTTCAGAAAGGTGCAAGAACAGACCAGTGATAATGGGGGGACTCCAATTATCCTAATATAGACTGGAAAAATCATAAATGTTGAGGGCAAAGAGGGTGGGGGTGTGTGCTGAACTGAAGTGCTCTGACATGGGCTTGACTGGTGGCCTTCTGTGCTGTAACCATTCTATGATTCTAAGAGGGGGAGGAATTCTTGAAATTTGTACAAAAGAGCTTTCTTGATCAGTATGTTAATAGCCCAATGAGGAAGGAAGCTGTTCTGGGATGAAATGGAGCATGTTTCAGTGGGGGAGCATTTGGAAAACTGATCACTATCATTAGGTTTAGAGTAGTTATGGAAAATAATGTGGAAAAATCAAATGTGAAAATATGTGACTGAAGGAGTGCCGCTTTCAGTGAGTTGGTGGATTGGAATCAAAGATTGGCAGGTAAAACAGTAAATGAGCAATGTGAGGCCTTCACAGAGGAGACAGTTTTGTGTATAGACAGACTCGGGGAAAGGAGGGGCATCCAAATCAAGAGCTCCCTGGATGACTAAAGATGATGGGCTGAAAATTCATCAAAAACCGCCACCACCGCCCAAACAACTGCTATGACTATGAATTCTCAGCAGAAAATTAATGAAAAAAATCTGCAGAGCGGGAAAAATCAGCGTTGCACGAGGATTCGCGGCGGAAACCACGATCCTCGTCCACTTTAGTCCAAGGCCGATTACCGCTGTGAGTTGGGAAGAGGGTGTAAACACTTTTTCAAAAAATAAAAAATTGCAAAACATTCAAAAGACCCTTGTGAATCGCTGCAAAAGAATTTAAAAATAAACTTTAACTTGCCTTGTTTCCCCGGTTTCATACCTACCACCGTTCCAAGGGATGCTCTGACAGGTTTCTCCTCGGTGTTTTTTTTCCCCCCCTCTACGGGTCACCACTGTGACCAAACTCGGGCAGAAGTGGTTTTTCAAGTGTTGCATGCCGGCAGTCCGCTCCTCAGCGGTATTTCAAAAACTGCTGCCGGAAGACTTCACTGAATTTCCCACCGCACCGTTTTCCACCCAAAACTAAAATGCCACCGAAAAACACGATGGACGGCTGGTGAATTTCCAGCCCATTGAGATTAAAATGAAACACAAACTGAAATTTATGATAAATGTTGGATTCATAATTCAGTAGAGAACCAAACTGAATACAGAAAGTACAGGGGAGAATTGAAAAAGGAAATAAGCGGCAAAGAGAGTGTTTGGGAATAGATTAATGGGTAACATGAAAGGGAATCCAAAAGTCTTTTATAAACTTAAAGACTTGCATTTATATAACACCTTTCACGGCTTTTTGAAGTGTAGTCAGTATTGTAATGAAGGAAATGCGGCAGCCAATTTGCACACAGTAAGCCCCCACAAACAGCAATCTCATAATGACCAGATTTTTTTTTTATGTTGATTGAGGGATTGAGGGATTGGCCAGGACATTGGGGATAACACCCTTGCTCTTCAAATAGCGCTATGGGATCTTTTACGTCCAACTGAGAGCAGATGGGGCCTCGGTGCAACATCTCATCCAAAAGGTGGCACCTCTGACAGTGTAGTGCTCCCTCAGTACTGCCCCTCTGACAGTGCAGCGCTCCCTCAGTACTGCTCCTCTGACAGTGCAGTGCTCCCTCAGTACTGCCACAGTTGGTCCGCAGATTGCTCGCAATCTGCAACCAGTTTGAACTGGCCTGGGGAGCGAAGGTCAAACGCAGCAAAAGCGAGGCCATGTTCTTTGGCAACTGGGCCGACCGATCCTTTATTCCCTTCACCGTTAAGCCAGATTACCTGAAGGTGTTGGGCATATGGTTAGGAGCGGACGGGACGTGCGCAAAAACCTGGGAAGAGCGTACCGCCAAAGTGAAACAAAAAACTGGGATGGTGGAAGCTGCGCTCCCTCTCCATTGCAGGAAAGAACCTGGTCATCAGGAGTGAGGTGCTCTCGGTGTTGTTGTACGTGGCGCAGGTCTGGCCTATCTCACGCTCCTGTGCTGTGGCAGTCACCCGAGCCGTCTTCCACTTTGTCTGGAGGTCCAAAATGGACCGTGTCCGCAGAGACACTATGTACAAATCTCTGGACAGTGGAGGAAAGGATGTTCCGAACGTGGCCCTCATCCTGATGGCCACCTTTGTGCGCAGCTGCATCAAGCTGTGCACCGACTCCCGGTACGCAAACACCAAGTGTCACTATGTGCTGAGGTTCTACCTGTCCCCGGTGTTGCGAAGGATGGGTCTGGCCATACTGCCGCGAAATGCCCCCCACCAGTCGCACCATGCCTGTCCACCTGTCCTTCGTGGAAATGTTTTTCAGAAAAAACCCCTTTGACCACAAGGCCATAAAGCAGTGGTCGGCACGTAAGGTCCTGGACGCCCTACGAAAGAAGGAGAGGGTGGACCCTGTTGGGTGGTTCCCCGCGCAGACTGTTGAACTCGTCTGGCAGAATGTCTCATTGCCAGAGCTTTCACAGAAGCACCAAGACGTAGCTTGGTTGGCGGTGAGGAGGGCCATACCCGTCAGATCCTTCATGCACAGCCGGGGTTTCAGAGACACGGCACTCTGCCCCCTAGTTGGCTGTGGTGCGGATGAGACAGTCATCCATCTCCTTTGGGATTGCCCCTTTGCAAGGCAGGTCTGGATGGAGATGCAGTGGTTGCTGTCGAGGTTCATCCCAAGCAGCTCTGTAACACAGGACTCTGTGCTCTACAGGTTGTTCCCAGGGACACACACCGAGACAGACATCATCTGCTGCTGGAGGGCCATCAACTCGGTGAAAGATGCACTTTGGTCTTGCCGAAACTTGCTAGTCTTCCAGAGCAAGGAGATGTCCATGTCTGCGTGTTGCAGACTGGCGCAATCCAAGGTCCAGGAGTACGTGCTGAATGGTGCACTAAAAATTGGTGCAGTCGCCGCAAAGGTGCGGTGGTGAAGAGCCACAGTTTAAAGTCCTTCCGCCACGATAAACCCAGGGCCTGGAATCAGTATAAAATTCAGGCTGTACTTGTAAACTTTTTGTATACATAGAGCACCATGATCTGAAAAAACCTATGGAGTGCCATGTATAATTCAAGTTCTGTTTAGTAATGTATGTTGCAAAGAAATGTAACTGTACCCTCACCCATTCCGTGTACCGTATAGTGCCACTAGTAATGTAATATGATGACTGTATTACAATGTATCCTGGATTGTACTGAAATGTACCTCGAAATGTAAAGCAAGCAAATCTATTGAATGGAACTGCCGTTAGCATCCAAATGTATTGTATGGAATTGCTGACCGCATCCAAATGTACTGAACTGTCTACCAATGTATTGTGCAAATTTTTATATGAATAAAGTATATTTTGAAAATAAAAAAAAACTGCCCCTCTTACAGTGCAGCGCTCCCTCAGTACTGCCCCTCTGACAGTGTAGCGCTCTCACAGTACTGCCCCTCTGACAGCGCAGCGCTCTCTCAGTACTGCCCCTCTGACAGTGCAGCGCTCCCTCAGTATTGCCCCTCTGACAGTGCAGCGCTCTCTCAGTATTGCCCCTCTGACAGTGCAGCGCTCTCTCAGTACTGCCCCTCTGACAGTGCAGCGCTCTCTCAGTATTTCCCCTCTGACAGTGCAGCGCTCTCTCAGTATTGCCCCTCTGACAGTGCAGCGCGCTCTCAGTACTGGAGTCGTCGTCAAAGGAAGGATGGGGCCAATTCAGGACCAAAAAGATGATCTTGTGGAGGCAGATGACTGATGTAATGCACAGATGAGTACTTTACATCTGCCTTCACGAAAGAGGATGCTGGTGAGAAATTGGATAGGATAAAAATAGATAAAGAAGTACTTAAAAGGCTGGCAGTGCTCAAAGTAGAAATGTCATCCAGACTGGATGGGATGCATTCTAGGTTGCTAAGGGAAGCAAAGATGGAGATAGCAGTGGCTCTGGCCACAATCTTCCAATCCTCCTTGATATGGGGGTTGTGCCAGAGGACTTAGGATTGTAAATGTTACACCCCTGTTCAAAAAAGGGAAGAGGGATAAACCCAACAACTACAAGCCAGTCAGTCTAACATTGGCGATGGGGAAACTTTTAGAGGCAATAATCTGAGACAAAAGTAATTGTCACTTGGGAAAATAGGCTAATAAATGACAGACAGCAAGATTTGTTAAACGCAAATTGTGTTTGACTAACTTGATTGAGTTCTTTAATGAAGTAAAGAAGAGGATTGATGAGGGTAGTGACAGTTGCTGTTGTGTATGTGGACTTTCAAAAGGGATTTGATAAAGTACCACATAATAGACTTGTTAGCAAAATGGAAGCCCATGAGATTCATCATCATCATCATAGGTGGTCCCTCGTATCGAGGATAACTTGCTTCCACACCAAAAAGGGATGCGTACACAGGTGTTTCAATGAAGGACCTAACATTCCAGGTCTCGAACTACATCGTGAAGGGTGGAACGTGGATTTTTTAAATGTGTGGTGACCGTTGCACACCAACCACCACACGGGCTTGACAGAGCTAGGTCTTGGTCCAGTGGCAAGGATTAACCAAGACGACTGGAGACCAGCTATGCTGCACAGACCTAGTGCGCACACACATTGAAGTGTGGGCTGGCCCGTGCTGCCCCTGGACCCTCGGCTCTTCTGGGCCCCGAGCTCACGCCTCTCCTGGGCCCCGCTCCATGTCGCTCCATGATCTCTCACCGCTCCTTCGCCCCAACCTCGCCCCTCCTGCTGTACCTGCCCACGTTCCAATCAGTGACCTGGACCTTGGTGACGTCCAATCCAGTCGCCCTCTTCACAGCCGTCGCTTTCCAGCACGCGCTGTACTTGAAGTGGCATGCTCCTTTGAAGGGGACAGTGGCAGCATGGATACAAAATTGGCTGAGAATCAGAAAGCAGGGGGCCGTAGTGAACGATTGTTTTTTAGACTGGACGGAAGTGTGCAGTGCTGTCCCCCAGGGCTGGTATTGGGACGATTGCTCTTTTTGATATATATTAATGACCTGGACTTGAATGTACAGTGCATAATTTCAATGTTTGCTGATGGCACAAAACTCATAAAACGTAGTAAGCAGTGAGGAGAATAGTAATAGACTTCAGGAGGACATAGACTGGTGAAATGGGCAGGCTAATGGCAGATGCAACTTAATGCAGAGAAATGTGAGGTGATTCATTTTGATAGGAAGAATGATAAGCAAAATAATCTAAATGGTATAATTTTAAATGGAGTACAGGAACAGATATCTGGGAGTGTATGTACAAATATTTTTGAAGATGGCAGGACAAGTTGAGAAGTTTGTTAAAAAAGCATACGGGATCCTTGGCTTTATAAACAAAGACACAGGTGGGAATTCTAACCCCAAAAAACAGGTGAATTTGGATGAGGTGGGATGTAAAAATGTTTCAAAACTCAAACCCAACCCCTGCCCACCCACTTGCGGTTTTAACAGAAATGGGACGGGGATGGGCATCCAATCCACTCCCAGGAGGTGGGTTGTCTATTTAAATATTATAATAAGGCTGTGTGCCTCAGATTTGATCTCTATTTTAAATTTCACCCGGCAGCTAAAGAGAGACTGTTGGAACCGCCCCCCGCCAACATCCACAATCAAACACCCCCTCCAAACCACAATCTCCCACCGACACAACCCTTCCGATCTCCATCTGCCCCCAATGTGTCTCTGAGCCCCCATGTGTCTCCAACCCTCCGATGTCTCTGGCCCTCGATGTCTCTGACCCTCTTGTCATGTATTCAACTGTGATTGTAACCCATGTATAAACTGACCGAAGTTGTACACCGTGAGAACATTGCCCACTAGGTGGTAAACTTGTGGGGGACACTCCTAACCTGGATTTTCAGGTATAAAAGGGGAAGCTCCACCCACCTTCATCACTTCAGTGCTGGCGAATAAAGGTTACTGGTCACAGAGTGACCTTCTCTCAAGTATGGGCCTCGTGTGCATTTGTACTGTATAGTAAGGACATATTATTGGCGACGAGAAATTGGGATTTAAACCACGCGAGCATGGCCACTAGCAGTACAGACGAGAGGTACTGTGTTGGTGATGATTGGGACGATTTTATTGAGAGACAACAGCAAAGTTTCATCACCAAGGAATGGCTGGGACAGGATTCGGCCAACAAACACAGGGCTGATCTCCTGACGGTTTGTGGATCCAGGACGTACTCCCTGATGAAGGACCTTCTAGCGGCAGAGAAGCCGGCGGACAAGACTTTTGAAGAGCTCAGTAAGTTGATCGGGGAACACTTTAAACCGGCGAGACACCGGTTTTATATGCACCGGCGGCAAGAAGAGCAAAGCATTCCAGACTTCGTGGCAGATCTCCGGCGATTGGCGAGCCTATGTAAGTTTACAGATGCATGCAGAGCGGAGATGCTGTGAGACTTTTTTATTGAAGGCATCGGGCACGCTGGGGTTTTCAGGAAACTGATTGAGACCAAAGACTTGACCCTGGAAACGGCGGCTTTGATGGCCCAGACATTTATCTCAGGGGAGGAAGAGACCAGAATGATGTTTGACAAAAATCTTGGTTTAAATGCAGCAAATGGACAGGGAGTCAACATTGTTAACGCGGCACACAGTTCTCTAGGCAGACAGGGGTAATCGGACATGCCCCAGCATGTAGTCGAACCCAAAGGGGGAATTCAACAGAGACAATGGCTAGCTGAACTGCGATTCATGCCATCGCAAGGGACAATGCGACCTGTAATGGGGCCATCAACACCTGTCAATGATGCGCTTAAGGACAGTTACAGAGAAAGTCAGAGACGATCGACTGGTAATGGACCTTTTGTTTCCAACAACGTCTCATCTCGGAGGTGTGAAGGCAAACACACAGCCAGAGCTTGCAGGTATCAGCAATATACCTGCAGAAACTGCAATGTCAGCAGTCACTTGGCACGTATGTGCAGGAAGCCTGCAGCCAGGTTAATGTACGAGGAGGATGGGGACGATGAAAGTCCTACGAGGCCAAATGGACACTGGGGGAAATCGCTGGAAGCTGAAGTTCAGCTAATTCATGTGGAGCACATATACGATTCATACACCAGGACACCACCGATAATGATAAAAGTGCTCCTCAATGGCATCCCAGGATCAATGGAGCTAGACACAGGGGCCAGCCAGTCCCCGACGAGTATCAAACAGTTCGACAAGTTGTGGGTGTCCAAGGCCAGGACATATACAAAGGAAATCATTCTGGTGCTAGGCAGCACCATGGTAGTCATGACCCACAAAGATTCGGGGAACAGGTTGTCACTCCGGATTGTCCCGGGGGACGGTCCCACACTGCTGGGGAGGAGTTGGCTGGCTGTCATGAACTGGAAATGGGACGATGTCAATGCAATTTCTTCTGTGGAGCGAATATCATGCTCACAGGTCCTGGACAAATTTGATTCACTATTTCAACCCGGCATTGGCACTTTCATGGGGACCAAGGTAGTTTATTCACATAAACCCGGACACCAGGCCAGTACACCACAAGGCCAGAGCGGTGCCGTACGGGATGCGGGAAAAGATAGAAGGCGAATTGGACTGCCTGCTGAGGGAAGGCATCATCTCGCCAGTCGAATTCAGTGACTGGGCGAGCCCGATTGTGCCGGTGCTCAAGGCGGATGGGTCGGTCAGGATATGTGGTGATTACAAGGCCACCAGCGGGTACTGGTCTTGGGTGTCACTCCAAGACCAGTACCCGCTACCGAGAGCAGAGGACCTCTTTGCAACGCTATCTGATGGCAAACTTTTTTCAAAATTGGACCTGACCTCAGCTTACATGACCCAGGAGCTGGTGAGTGAGTCGAAGAAGCTAACCACCATCACGACACACAAGGGGTTGTTGAGTACAACAGATGTCTGTTTGGGATTCGCTCGGCTGCCGCGATCTTTCAACAAAATATGGAAAGCCTTCTTAAGTCGATTCCAAGGACAGTGGTTTTTCAAGGCAACATCCTCATCACGAGTTGTGATACTGAAGAACACCTCCACAACCTGGAGGAAGTGCTACGCAGACTGGACCGGGTAGGTCTGCGACTGAAAAAGGCGAAGTGCGTCTTCCTAGCTCCAGAGGTAGAATTCCTGGGGATAAGGGTAGCAGCAGACGGGATCAGACCTACTGCGTCCAAAACAGAAGCGATCCAGAGAGCACCCAGACCCCGTAACACAACGGAGCTGCGTTCGTTCCTGGGGCTCCTGAACTATTTTGGTAACTTTCTTCCCAAATTGAGCACGCTGTTAGAGCCGCTACATGTGCTCCTATGCAAAGGTCGTGAATGGGTCTGGGGGGACAGCCAGGAAAGGGCTTTTGATGGAGCATGAAATTTGTTATGGTCCAACAATCTGTTAACGCTATATGACCCATGTAAGAAACTTGTGTTAACGTGCGATGCGTCGTCCTGTGGGGTCGGGTGTGTGTTGCAGCATGTTAATGCCAAGGCTCAGTTACAGCCAGTAGCTTATGCCTCCAGAAGTCTGTCCCAGGCAAAAAGGGGCTACGGGATCGTAGAAAAGGAAGCGCTTGCATGTGTATATGCTCTAAAGAAAATGCACCAGTACCTGTTTGGCAGGAAATTTGAGCTGGAAACAGATCACAAACCCCTAACTTCCCTTTTGGCCGACAACAAGGCCATAAATGCAAATGCATCGGCCCGCATACAGAGGTGGGCACTCATGTTAGCCGCCTATGACTATACAATTCGGCACAGACCGGGCACTGAAAACTGCACCGATGCACTCAGCAGGCTCCCACTAGCCACCACCGAGGGGGCAACCGAGCATGCTGCTGAGATGGTCATGGCTGTTGAAGCTTTCGAAAGCGAAGGCTCACCAGTGACAGCCCGTCAGATTAAAGTCTGGACAAATAGAGACCCGCTGCTGTCTTTAGTCAAGAAATGTGTCTTGAATGGGGACTGGGCAGCCACGTATGGGGCATGCCCTGAGGAATTTAAACCATTTCACAGGCGCAAGGATGAACTCTCGATTCAGGCCGATTGCCTTCTATGGGGAAACCGAATAGTCTTGCCCCAGATGGGCAGAGAGGTGTTCATCTGAGAACTCCACAATGAGCACCCGGGCATTGTCATGATGAAGGCAATTGCCAGGTCACACGTTTGGTGGCCAGGGATAGATGCAGACCTGGAACTTTGTGTTCGCAGGTGCAACACGTGTGCCCAGCTGGACAATGCACCCAGGGAAGCCCCCCTTAGCCCCTGGTCCTGGCCCGCCAAGCCATGGTCACGCATCCATGTGGACTATGCTGGTCCTTTCATGGGAAAAATGTATTTGGTTGTAGTAGATGCCTACTCCAAATGGATCGAGTGTGACATTCTCAATTCAAGCACATTCTCTGCCACGGTAGAAAGTGTGCAAGCAATGTTCGCCGCCCACGGTCTACCGGACATCTTGGTCAGCGACAATGGCCCGTGCTTTACAAGCATTGAGTTCCAGGACTTCATGGCAGGAAATGGTATCAACCATGTCAGAACGGCACCGTTCAAGCTGGCCTCAAACGGCCAGGCGGAACGAGCAGTGCAAATAATCAAACAGGGGATGCTCAGAATCCAAGGGGGTTCCCTACAAAGCCGCTTATCACGCTTTCTGTTGGCCAATTGATCCCGACCACACTCGCTCACAGAGGTCCCACCCGCAGAGCTGCTCATGAAAAGGACGCTCAAAACCAGGTTATCCCTTATACACCACACCATGAAAGAAATTGTTGAGAGCAGGCACCGGTCACAATGTGACTACCATGACAGGAATGCGAGGGCGCGATGTATTGATGTCAATGACCCTGTTTTTGTCCTCAACTATGCTGCAGGGCCTAAATGGCTCGCAGGCACTGTGATTGCCAAAGAGGGGAATAGGATTCTGGTAGTTAAACTTACAAATGGACAAATCTGCCGCAAACACATGGATCAAACAAAAAGAAGGTTCAGCAACCCCATAAAAGAAGCAGAGGAAGAACACGATGTAGAGTTCACTCCTCCACAGGTGACTGAACACCGGATCCAAGCGGAAGAGAGCCCAGTTACTGTGGGCAGTCCAGACAGGCCTGAGGCACCACAAACAGCAGACACTCAGGCCAGCGCCCAACAACCGGAGCCCCAACTCAGGCGCTCTACAAGGGAGCGTAAACCACCAGAGAGACTTAACCTGTGATCCCAATAAGACTTTGGGGGGAGGTGATGTCATGTATTTAACTGTCATTGTAACCCATGTATAAACTGACCTAAGTTGTACACCGTGAGAACATTGACCACTAGGTGGTGAACTTGTGGGAGACACTCCTAACCTGGACTTTCAGGTATAAAAGGGGAAGCTCCACCCATCTTCATCACTTCAGTGTTGGCTAATAAAGGTTACTGGTCACAGAGTGACCTTCTCTCAAGTATGGGCCTCGTGTGCATTTATACTGTATAGTAAGGACGTATTACCTCCGATCCATCCACGGCCCCTGACCCACGATCTCTGCTCCCCAGCTGCAGCCTGGTGCCGAAGGCCTTCCCATCTCTCATCCAAAAGGCAGCACTTCCTCACTGCTGCATTTAAAGTGTCAACCTAGATTATAATGCTGACTTTGTATCGGCCTTTGAATACGCAATCTTTTGACCCAAAGGTGAGAGTGCTACCAACTGAGCTAAGCTGACACTCGGTTTGCCATTAAAACCTACTAGTACCCCTGTGCAAATTAAGGATCCCCAAACCTCAGTTCTTGCCAACCTGCACACATTTTCTGGGCTTGGATAAGTGGGTGTGTTCATACAGAAAACAGTTCTCCTTAGTAGTTAGATTTCCACATGAAATTTATGTGGATTTCTAAGTCATTTGGTTTGGAGGATGATCGGTTTCTGCACATGTCAGTCACCTGGAGGACAAAAATAAATCCACTTATCGCATGGCCTCATGGCCAAGATTGTATGCGTGGGACACTAATATAACAATAAAACTGGCACCTTCTACTACTTAACCTTCAGCAACTGATAAACCTAATAAGATTTTCTTCTTGCTCCTTAATAACAGGATTATGATCCACCTGATTGCTCCTTTTCACACTTGGCAACGGCCCTGTGTATACAAGCTGTACAGACCAGTGCCTGGAATTTCTGCGAGGATTCTCCAATTGTCAAAACTCCGAGAAATGGCGTAAAAGTCTAAAAGCAGCTGTTTACATTGTTTCTCCAGCGTTATCAGCAGTGAGAGGTTGGCAGATATTCCGCCCTCCCCCCACACAAGATCCCAAGTTCAATATGCTAATGATCTAAGCTAGGGCAGCGATTGGGGTACAGGTTGAACCTCTCTTATCCGGGAGTCCCTTATCCAGCACCACCCCTCATCCGGCACCATTCCCAGCCGGCGGGTGGCGCATGCGCAGAACGTGACCGTGAAAATCCTACTCACCAATATAATCTTTCTCCTCAATCGGCTGCCTCCTCCTCATTGCCTTCCTGGGACTCCTGCAGCCTCCTTCCACAGCGCTCCCTCTGGAGGGTCTGGCCGACTCTTTGAGGTCCGCCAGGGCCCGCCGACACTTCGAGGTCCACCAACTCTTCTGGACCTGCCGGGGTCCGCCGACACTTCGAGGCCCGCTGGGGCCCGCCAACTCTTCTGGGCCCCCCAGGGTCCGCTGACGCTTCTGGGCCTGCCGGGCCCGCCAACACTTTGAGGCCCACCGGGGTCCACCAACTCTTCAGGGCCCCCTGCACACTGATTGGCTGACTGACTGACTGTCGGTCGAGCCAATCAGCGCATACATATACTTACCCCAGCAACAGCACTTAAAGACGCAGTCCACCCAAATATGAGACTATCCCTCATCCAGCAAAATCAACTCGTTTGGAACAGGCCAGGTCCCGAGGGTGCCAGATAAGGGAGGTTCAACCTGTACTACAATTAACCTCAGTGTCATTGGTCTAAGGAAGGGAAACATTAAGCCAGGCATGCTATCCAGTTCTTCCTGACTGAAAAGTGTGTGGGTGGAAGTTGAAGAGAACAAGATTGGGCTTTGCTGTGATACCTTCCAGAGACAAAAAGCCTACTTTTCATTCACTGTCTAAGTTCAAATATAAAGTAAAACTACATGGGTCAGGTACTAAAGTGTCTGTGGAACTGTCCTCTATTAGGAGTCAGCGGCTTCGAGGGGCAGGGAAAACCTCATTTGTTTTAAAAGTTGCTGAGCTTTTATTATTAATCTGTGATCTTATGGTATTGACAGACAGCAGTCATATGCAGAGGAAACGTTTCAAGGACACCCTCAAAGCCTCCCTGATAAAGTGCAACATCCCCACTGATATTTGGGAATCCCTGGCCAAAGACCACCCTAAGTGGAGGAAGTGCATCCGGGAGGGTGCTGAGCACCTCAAGTCTCATCACCGAGAGCATGGAGAAATCAAGCGCAGGCAGCGGAAAGAGTGTGCTGCAAACCTGTCTTACCTGTGACCGAGACTGTGGTTCTTGTATTGGACTGTACAGCCACCTAAGACCTCATGCTAAGAGTGGAAGCAAGTCTTCCTCGATTCCGAGGGCCTGCCTATGATGATGATGATGATGATGATGATGTACAATAATAACAACTTTTAATTATATAGCGCCCTTGACTTAGTAAAACGTCCCATGGTGCTTCACAACAATTTTACAACACGTTAGATATTGACCATTGCGGGAAAAGAGAAAAAGTGGGAGAAGGAAGTGTAAAAAGAGGTAAAAGACTCTGGTCTGAAGCGACACATGCAGATAGACACAGGTGAAAAAACTAAAAAAAAATTCAAATGACATTGTAAATAATACAATAAGGAGTATATAATAGTAAGATCAGTAAAATAAAGATTAATTATAATTAAACAAAATTAAATAATATACCATAATTATAAATTAAGTTAAAATGAGAAAATCAGCAATTGAAGCAAAATAAATCAGTTATTAGCTTTCTTTAAGATTCATTCCCTGTCCAGTGATTCAATTAATATGGAAGAACCAATCACCGTCCTCCATCCTTGTGATGTCATAATTTTATTACTTTTTATTTTTCATTTTGTGCCCTTGACAGGACCTGTAATAACTCCAGGCTCGAGCTGCCTCCATTGTCAGGGAGACGCTTATGTTTAAAACTCCCTCCAGCTATTTCAGGCTTGCACTGCCTCTGTTGTCAGGAAGGTGCTTATGTTTAAAACTCCCTCCATCTGCTCCAGGATCGAGCTGCCTCCTTGTCAGGAAGACGCTTATGTTTAAAACTCCCTCCAGCTGCTCCAGGCTCGAGCTGCCTCCATTATCAGGGAGATGCTTATGTTTAAAATTCCCTTCAACTGCTCCAGGCTCGAGCTGCCACCGTTGTCAGGAAGGTGCTTATGTTTAAAACTCCCTCCATCTGCTCCAGGATCGAGCTGCCTCCTTGTCAGGAAGATGCTTATGGTTAAAACTCCCTCCGGCTGCACCAGGCTTGCGTTGCCTCCATTGTCAGGAAGACACTTATGTTTAAAACTTCCTCCAGTTGCTTGGAAGGATCTCTGTGCCTGTTCCATCCTTTCATCAACATCCACTTGACAGAAGTTTCAATGACCTGGAAGTGATATTGATTAACTTTTGACCCTGGACATATGTTAAAGCCAATAACAGGAGCATTAAGAGCTGCCATCCAATTTTTATCAATAACTGTTGTACATTATATACAGTCTGATTGATTTTATAGAGCTAAATTCACTGTAAAGTGGATGTCAATTTGTTGGAACTATCTTCCTGACATAAAGATTACTAAAATGCTGAATTGAAACAGCAAATTAAAGCTGCTGTTAAACAAATGCCATAGCACTGCCTTGTTGAGAATCTCAATGACTCACATTAGTAAATGCATTGCCCAGTCCAGAACTCAATCACACAAGTCCCTGATTTGTGTTCAATTACAGTTGAATCTACCTAATATTATAGTCGAACGATCAACTTTGATCAAGTATCTGCCAAGACTCACTTTCACAGCCACATCTCTTTCCTCAGTAACTGTCTCCGCCTTGGACTTAATCCGCGTGGATTCCAATTGAAATTCCACCCATCATATTTTGGATCCACCTAGGATGACAGATATCTCCGAGATATTCAGCGTTCCTCCAACCACTACTCTCGTGCATCCTGGGATCCACAATCAACGCTATGCGCCACCACATGCACACTCTTGACCTCTCTCTTCAGCAGCACCGACTCTCTCTATCTCGAAGCTGTCCTGGTCCGCAGTTACATTTCATCCTACACCTCATCTGGCGCTTTAACCAAAAACTTTTTTCCTTCCTTTCAGGTGTGAACGATCGTAAATTTCAACAATTCTTGGACACCAACGCTCCTCCGGAACCTTCTTCCCCCACACTTCCCTTTGATCCCATCCCTTCTTCCAATCTCATCCCTGCGGTGTTTTCAGTATCCCCTCTGATCTTCCTCTCTTTGACCCCGAAAGATCAGTCCTCAGCAAAGGCCTGAGCTTCATGCCCTTACACTCCCAGCTAAATGTTTCTATGTTTCTATGTAATTTCGAGCTCGGCACGATGCTGAGCTCTTTTTCCGCCACCTTCGCCTCCGTGTCCATTTCTTCAGCTAGGCGTCTTCCCCTGCACAGCTGACCCTTTCTCCTGTTCTCAGAATTCTCGCTCTACCTCGACCCCTCCCTCTCGCCTCTTACCCTCTCTAGACCTCTTCATTGCAAACTGCTGACGGGACATCGGTTGTCTCAATTTCTCTGCTCCCCTCACTCACTCCAATCTACCTCCCTCTGAAATTGTAGCACTCCACTCACTCAGATCCAACCCTAACCTTGTCATCAAAGCTGTTGACAAGGGTGGCGCTGTTGTAGTTTGGTGAACCAACCTCTACCTTGCAGAGGCTGATCGCCAACTCTCTGACACCTCCTCCTACATCCCCCTGGACCATGACCCCACTACTGAACATCAAGCCATAATTTCCCAGACCGTCACTGACTTCATCGCTTCTGGAGATCTTCCCTCCACAGCCACTGACCTCATAGTTCCCCAACCCCACACAGCCCGCTTCTACCTCCTTCCCAAGATCCCAGGACTGCCCTGGTGGACCCATCGTTTCAGCCTGTTCTTGCCCCACAGAACTTATTTCTTCCTATCTCAACTCTATTTTTTCTCACTTTGTCCACTCTCTTCCCACCTACATCCACGACTCCTGCGATGCCCTCCATCACTTTAACAGTTTCCAGGTTCCCGGCCCCAACAGTCTCCTTTTCACCATGGACATCCAATCCCTCTACACTTCCATCCCCCGCCAGGATGGCCTGAGGGCGCTCCGCTTCTTCCTCGAGCAGAGGCCCAACCAATCCCCATCCACCACCACCCTCCTCTGCCTGACTGAACTTGTTCTCACATTGAACAACTTCTCCTTTAACTCCACTCACTTCCTCCAAATTAAAGGTGTTGCTATGGGAACCCGCATGGGTCCTAGCTATGCCTGCCTTTTCGTGGGATATACGGAACATTCTTTGTTCCAGTCCTACTCGGGTCCCCTCCCTCACCTCTTTTTCCGTTAAATGGATGACTATATCGATGCCGTTTCATGCTCTCGCCCTGAACTTGAAAATTTCATTCACTTTGCATCCAATTTCCACCCTTCCATCACCTTCACATGGTCCATCTCCGACTCTTCCCTTCCCTTCCTCGACGACTCCGTCTCCATCTCTGGTGATAGGCTTTCCACCAGTATCCACTATAAACCCACTGATTCCCACAGCTACCTGGACTACACTTCCTTCCACCCCGCATCCTGTAAGGACTGCATTCCTTTCTCCCAGTTTCTCCGTCTCCGTCGCATCTGCTCTGACGACACCACCTTTCACACTAGTGCCTCTGGCATGTCTTCCTTTTTCCTCAACAGAGGATTCCCCTCCGCCATGATTAACATGGCCCTTGACTGTGTCCGTTCTATTTCCCCTACCTCTGCTCTCACCCCTTCCCCTCCCTTTCAGAACCATGACAAGATTCCCCTTGTTCTCACCTTTCACCCCACCAGCCTCCACGTTCAACGGATCATCCTCCGCCATTTCCGCCACCTCCAGCGTGATCCCACCACCAATCACATCTTCCCCTCTCCTCCCCTCTCAGCATTCCGAAGGGATCACTCCCTCCGCGACACCCTGGTCCATTCTGCAGTCACCCCAGCAACCCTCCCCTTCCCACGGCACCTTCCCGTGCAAGCGCAGGAGATGCAACACCTACGCTTTAACCTCTTTCTTTCCCACTATCCGGAGCCCCAAATAGTCCTTCCAGGTGAAACAGCGATTTACTTGTACTTCTTCTGTATACTGTATTCGGTGCTCACAATGTGGTCTCCTCTACATTGGGGAAACCAAGCGTAGATTGGATGACCGCTTTGCGGAGCACCCCCGTTCAGTCTGCAAGTGTGACCCTGAGCTTCCAGTCGCCTGTCACTGCATTCCCACTCCGACATCTCTGTCCTCAGCCTCCTCCACTGTTCCAACGAAGCTCAACACAAGCTCGAGGAACAGCACCTCATCTTTTGTTTAGGCACTTTACAGCTTCTGGACACAACATCGAGTTCAACAATTTCAGAGCGTAACCGCTGCCCATCTTTGGCTCCCTTTCCCCCCACCTCCCCTGGCCGTCTCAGAGCCTGTTTCTTTCTTTCTTTTGTTCGCCTTGTCTCTAATAGCAGTTGGTCATAATCCCACCATTCACACTAATGTTTTTCTAACTCCTGGCATTGCCATTTGAATTTAGGCCATCATTCATTTTGTCTCTCCAATCTCTCTTGTCTTCCAACCTATCACAGACCTTCCCTTTTGTTCTTTTTTCCCCTCCCCCTTTCAGTGCTTGTTAAAAATCTGTTCTTTACAAACATTCTCCAGTTCTGACGAAGGGTCCTTGACCCGAAACATTAACTCTGCTTCCTCTCCACAGATGCTGCCTGACCTGCTGAGATTTCCAGCATTTTCTGTTTTTATTCCATATTCCAGCATCCGCAGTATTTTGCTTTTGTAATATTGTAGTTTGTCAGATTAGACAAAACTATAACATTAGGGGGTGAAAATTCAGTCTTCTGCCACCCCTCTTATTGCCCCAGAGGGGTAGCAACGGCGGCGAAAAGCGTTGGGCCCGGACGGCCAGCTTCGGTGCCTGTATAGATGGGGGGCGGAGCATTACTGCCTGGGAGAGGCGAGCTGGTGTGCATTGCCCGTGGCTGGGAACGCCTGTGAAAGCTAGCATTCCAAACTGTAGCGGCCACAGTCAGGTAAGTAATGCCGCCCTTAGGTAAGTGTGATTGTTTTTAAAAAAAAATGTTGTTGTGATTTATGTTGTGATAGTGTGAGCTATGTATTGAGAATGTTTTTGAAGTTTTTTTCAGCTTTCCCCCCCCCCCCCCCCCCCACCAGGCCTCTGTTATGGGGCTCCGAGGCTAGCTGTTTAGCTCGGGATTTTCCCTAGCTCAGCTGGCTTAGCACCATAAAACCTGTGTACAACGCCTCCCTTAGCTCCCTGCTCTAAACTGTCCAGCTGATGAATTTTGCGGCAACAGATGCAAACTATTTGCCGGAGCAAGGTTTACGGCTCCGACCGGGACACTGCCCCAACTGAGGCGCGACCAAATTTGCACCCCTATCTATACTATAAAATAGAAAACACTTGCAAACACTTCCAGACTGTTTTGAAGACATTTAAAATTTCAAGGATTAAAAAAAACATTTTCACTGTTAAAAGGGTTATTTTTTTAACAAAAACAATTATTTTTGACTGTTTTATCTTTGAAACTGAATCACATGAAATTGCGTCCTCAATTATTGCCGGACTAGCCAACATTTTTTAGTCAAATCCGTCATCAGATGAGCATTGCTTATAACATCGAATGCAAGGGAGCATCTCAAGACAGACTACTGGAGTTGGAGGATCAGGAGTAACGTCATCATCATTAAAATTCTCACTAATTTGATTATCTGATTCCTGCTCGGGTCGGCTCAAAGCTTTGAAAGAGGTTCGGGTGATCAGAGTCAGTCTGTCTATCATCTCAATGCATTGAGCCAGTGACATCAGAAGGTTTTCTGTAACTGATACGATTGTATCACTGATAGTATATTTTTAGTATTCAATAATGCTATTACATTTTTGAGTTTTAACCCCAAATGTACCATGATATATTTTTCTTGGGTTCAGTGTGTCAGATCCATGATTCCCTGTGAACCAGATTGTGCCTTTACCTCTCCAATATGAAGACAATTTGTAGCCATCCCAGGGATCAAACTGTAAACTCTCATTACTGTATTTTGACTCCTGGTTATATCACATGCCCTCATCTGATTATCCTTAATTTTAGAAGACAATAGAATAAATCCTTTACTTAAGGAAGGATATACTAGCTTTGGAGGGGGTACAGAGACGATTTACTAGGCTGATTCCGGAGATGAGAGGGTTACCTTATGATAATAGATTGAATAGACTGGGTCTTTACTCGTTGGAGTTCAGAAGGATGAGGGGTGATCTTATAGAAACATTTAAAATAATGAAAGGGATAGACAAGATCGAGGCAGAGAGGTTGTTTCCACTGGTCGGGGAGACCAGAACTAGGGGGCACAGCCTCAAAATACGGGGGAGCCAATTTAGAACCGAGTTGAGAGGGAATTTTTTCTCCCAGAGGGTTGTGAATCTGTGGAATTCTCTGCCCAAGGAAGCAGTTGAGGCTAGCTCATTGAATGTATTCAAGTCACAGATAGATAGATTTTCAACCAATAAGGGAATTAAGGGTTACGGGGAGCGGGTGGGTAAGTGGAGCTGAGTCCACGGCCAGATCAGCCATGATCTTGTTGAATGGCGGAGCAGGCTCGAGCGGCTAGATGGCCTACTCCTGTTCCTAATTCTTATGTTCTTATGTTCTTATGAGACTAATGTTTCTGTTATAAGTTGCCAAACAGCCTTTCTAAAACAAGGTAGTACTGAGGGGGCGCTGCACTGTCAGAGGTGCCATCTTTCAGATGAGATATTGAACCAAGGCCCCGTCTGTTCTCTCAGGTGGACGTAAAATATC
This sequence comes from Pristiophorus japonicus, assembly GCF_044704955.1. Classification (NCBI taxonomy): domain Eukaryota; kingdom Metazoa; phylum Chordata; class Chondrichthyes; family Pristiophoridae; genus Pristiophorus; species Pristiophorus japonicus. The sequence continues at coordinate 160,065,556 of NC_091979.1, read as the reverse complement.
TCATGGCACTATTTTGAAGAAGAGCAGGGGAGTTATTCCCAGAGTCCTGGCCAATATTTCTCCCTTGATCAACATCACTTAAAAAAAACAGATTACATTGCTGTTTGTGAGAGCTTGCTGTGTGCAAATTGGCTGCTGCGTTTCCTACATTACAACAGTGGCTACACTTCAAAAGCACTTAATTGGCTGCAAAGTGCTTTGGGACATCCTGAGATCATGAAAGGCGCTATATAAATGCAAGTCTTTTTTCTTATTGGGTAAGTGAAGGGAAAAAATGACTCTAATCATGACAGGGATAGGTCGGGGAGGAGGGGTGGGTTGAGTTTCAGATGGGAAACCTGGAAGCTATGGAGTTTTAACTGTGGATCTGTGGAGTTGTGGATCCCCAACCAGAGGATGATCCGACCCCAGGGGTCAAATCCAGGGAAGTCCCGCCCTGACCTATATTCAGCTTACCACCCCCAAGAGGAAGTGGAGCGCAAAATATCGCACTGCACTTGCTCAGCGGTGCGAGAGCAGGACACAAAACCTCCGCTGAAGTTCACAGCGCTGCACGGTGGGACTGGTAGCGCTGCTGCGCATACAGTGTCCTCCCCTTCATTAAAGTGGAGGGCCAAGCTGATGACTCTGCGGCCCTGCACACAAGCGGAGTGCCGGGCTGCACGATCGAGGCATGGATCCCCAATCGATGAAGAAGGAGGCCGCAACCGGTGAGTTGGTCAATTTTTTACATTCCCCACCTCCCCTTTAATTATCACACTGCGAGCGGCCTACAGGGGGCGCTACCGGGTTTTCGCTCCGGTTGTTGCTGCCACTAAACTCCCGCAGAATTTTATGGGAGTCGGTGGTGGCACCGCACCCGGGTAAAAGTCGTTTGCGCACCGTTAGTGATCCTGGTGTCGCTAATGGGAAGTGCAAAGACCCCGAATTTATCCCCAAAGTCCTTGAATAGTAACCTTTACACAGTGTTTTGTTGCTGACCATCCATGGAGGAGCTCTGGCACATCTCTCTCTGGTGCTTCAAAATGACTGCTCAGTTGAACAAGGCAGGCTGAGAAATACTTGTCAAAAAATGATTGGGACAAACAAAGTTTACATTTCAGTTTCTCCAACCAGAATATCTAGGTCCAGTCGAAATGTGGCGGAATCCCAATTCAGACCATTTTCCAGCCCCCCCTTCCCACTGTCGTAACTGCTCCGTACGTCTTCTCCAGCCCCAGGAATCTCCAGGCCTAACAGTTGCTCACAACTGATGTTAGACCATCTTGACTATAGATACCAGGGCCGAAATTCAGGCGCACCAGAAACCTGCCGCACCCACCGTCTTTTTGGCGTAATTACCAGCGCTGTTGTGGCGGCCACTTGATCCACTGTCGATGATTTTTTTTGAAAAAATGGCTTCCGGCAGTAATGACCAGCAGGAAGCTGGAGTTTGCAGCGGTGTGGGTGGGTTGAGTGGAACAGGATCACCACAGGGAAATTCACCCTTCTGGTCATGTGCAGCTAATGAGCCAGCTGCTCCCTGGCCGCCTTAGCTTGGCCCTGAGGAGGGAAGGAGTTGTGTTGAAGGATGGCTGGTGCGGCTGGACCAAGAAGGGCAAGCCAGTTTACGGACGCCGAGTTGCACACCCTTGATGCAGGCTGTGGAGGGAAGGAGGCGAGTCCTTTACCCAGATATGGGGTGACCCACTCGCGAGGACTTTACAAATGCCTGGAGGGGGAGATTGCTGTGGAGGTCTCTGGGACCTCCATTCATAACCGCACCAACACACAGTGCAGAAAACGGCATCCGTCTGATGAAAGTGAGTACCTGTTCCACCAACTGCTGACCTTGCATCTGCGAGCCTCTGCTTCATCCTTCTCTTATTTCCCACCTTCACAGTATCGTCACTGAAGCAGCATTTCATTGTTGAGGCTTCTATATATAATATATATATATATGCGGGTTTGCGCAATGGAGGCTCTCTCTCATCTCACAGTTACAGCTGCATTTCATGGACACACTCGTGCACTCATTTCTGATGCATCATCACAGTGGTACTCACCAACCATTCTATGTTTTGCAGGCCAAAATTTATCATCATGATAGGCCGTCCCTCGGAGTCGAGGAAGACTTGCTTCCACTCTTAACATGAGTTCTTAGGTGGCTACACAGTCCAATACGAGAACCACAGTCCCTGTCACAGGTGGGGCAGATAGTCGATGAGGGAAGGGGTGGGTGGGACTGGTTTGCCGCATGCTCTTTCCGCTGCCTGCGCTTGATTTCTGCACGCCCTCGGCGACGAGACTCGAGGTGCTCAGTGCCCTCCCGGATGCACTTCCTCCACTTAGGGCAGTCTTTGGCCAGGGACTCCCAGGTGTCAGTGGGGATGTTGCACTTTATCAGGGAGGCTTTGAGGGTGTCCTGGTAACGTTTCCGCTGCCCATCTTTGGCTCGGTTGCCGTGAAAGAGTTCCGAGTAGAGCGCTTGCTTTGGGAGTCTCGTGTCTGGCATGCGAACTATGTGGCCTGCCCAGCGGAGCTGATCAAGTGTGGTCAGTGCTTCGATGCTGGGGATGTTGGCCTGGTCGAGGACGCTAATGTTGGTACATCTGTCCTCCCAGGGGATTTGTAGGATCTTGTGGAGACATCATTGGTGGTATTTCTCCAGCGACTTAAGGTGTCTACTGTACATGGTCCATGTCTCTGAGCCATACAGGAGGGCGGGTATTACTACAGCCCTGTAGACCATGAGCTTGGTGGCAGTTTTGCGGGCCTGGTCTTCAAACACTCTTTTCCTCAGACGGCCAAAGGCTGCGCTGGCGCACTGGAGGCGGTGTTGGATCTCGTCGTTAATGCCTGCTCTTGTTGATAGGCGGCTCCCGAGATATGGGAAGTGGTCCACATTGTCCAGGGCCGCGCCGTGGATCTTGATGACTGGGGGGCAGTGCTGTGCAGCGAGGACAGGCTGGTGGAGGACTTTTGTCTTGCTGATGTTTAGCGTAAGGCCCATGCTTTCGTTCGCCTCAGTAAATACGTCGACTATGTCCTGGAGTTCAGCCTCTGTATGTGCTCAGACGCAGACATCGTCCGCGTACTGTAGCTCGACGACAGAGGTTGGGGTGGTCTTGGACCTGGTCTGGAGATGTCGTAGATTGAACAGCTTCCCACTGGTTTTGTAGTTTAGTTCTACTCCAGCGGGGAGCTTGTCGACTGTGAGGTGGAGCATGGCAGCGAGGAAGATTGAGAAAAGGGTTGGAGCGATGACGCAGTCAAACTTGCACACAACAGGATGGAGCAAAGGAGGACTGGTGGTGGCGAGCCCGACGTTCAAATCCTCACACCCTTGGAGGAGAGGGTCGAGGCACTCATTGGCAGACATGCTGCCTTCCCTGTGGCCACCGGTCCTGCCGATGCCGATGGGGTCAGTGAAGGCCCTCCTTTAATGTTATCCCTCCCTGAATGCTCCAGCACCTACTGTGCCTTTCCGTCTGATAGTCTGCTTGTTGCAGCCTCCATGCGACAATCCCCCCTCACAGCAGCCTTTCTCCCATTTATGCTTGCAAAAAGAGTCCGCCCCTGTGGCTTCCGGTACTGGCAATGCCGATGTGGGCAGCATGGGTAAGTGAGGCCCTCCTTCAATGATCTCTGTCCCTGAATGCACCAGCGTCTACTGTGCCTTTCCTTCCAAAAGTGTGCTAGTTGCAGCCTCCATGCATCAACCCCCTACCTCCCCCTCATGGCAGCCCTTCTCCCATTAATGCTTGCAGATGAGAGGCCGAGTGTCAGCCGAGGACAGAGAGAGGCACCACCTGTCAGCCCAGTGCCAGGCCTCGATGACACACTTAAGGACATCAGTTCCAATATGTCTAATGACAGCATAGATGACATTGAGGGCTCCAGCCTTGCTGACACCCTGGAGCGCACTCCACCTTTTGGGGACCTCAGTGATAAGGAAGAACAGAACACTCCTGGCACCAACGTGTCGCAGCTTCCACCCACATGCGCCAGCTCAGATACTGGGAGTGCGCAGTTCCATCTAGTTCAGATAGTACAGGGGTCTGCACTGGGAGTTGCACCGGGGCAAAGTGACAGGGTTAGGCAACCTCAGGTGCCATCTCTCCGGGGGGACGAGTCCGCACTGGAGTTCTGCTGAGGAGGAGTCAGACGAGCCCATCGATGTAGCAACTTATGAGAGAAGGGTGGAGGCCATGCATTCCCAGATGTTGGGGGCACTGGCAAGAGTGCCAGAGAGCCTGTCGGAAGTGGTGAGGAGTGTGGAGGAGTCCGCCTCCCACATTGTCAACAGTTCTGCACACTCCATGGAGCCCATCATTGCCAGTGTGCAGGCGATGGTGGGCTCCCAGATTGTCCGTGCGGATCCAGCTGTGATGCCGCAACTTGTAGGTGAGGTGGCAGCTGCCATTGCAGCACAGACGCGAGGGAACGAGCTCATCGGTGCTGGTTTGGAGAGGATGGCCGCGGCCCTGGAAGCGCAGAATGCTCTAATGCACTCTGGGCAACAGGCCACGGAGCATCAAACTGCTGCCACGGAGCATCAAACTGCTGCCATGTCTGCTGGTTTTGAGACTCTGGCTGCTCTCATGCAGTCTCAGTTCGATGCCACCCAACACCTCAGTGTGTCCTTCGCGACTGGGTCCACCACGGGCCACGGGGGACCTTCTGGTCTTGCGCCATAGCCCCGACCTGAACTCGCTCAGATTGGTGATGGTGGTAATGAGCCGCCCCCGGTGAGTGACTCAGGCTCCTCGGGCCAGGATACAGATGATGCGCTCCCTCAGGATTGCAGCATTTCTGGCTCCAGACCTCTCACTCCACCAGTACCTCCACGCATGGCCTCGCCCGAGCCAAGCCAGACTGAACCCTCCCAGGAGGCTGTTGACCAGTCTGTAGACGGGTCTTCCAGGCCCAAAGCTGCTCAAGGGCAGACTAGAAGGACATCTGCAGCTTCCACACAGGAAACACCGCAGCCTTCCCAGACCCATGAGGTAAGCACATGGGAGACACTGAGATGGAGCAGTAGATTAGGCACGTGTAAGAGGGGTTATAAGGAAATGCCAAGGGTGAGAAATGATGGTTTTGGGTAAGCTTTTTGGATTGCTTTTGTTCTGTTAGTTTTTTGCACTGATTTGGATGATATCATAAATCTTTATTTTTTGCTCCTATATCTGGGCTGGTGTATCATTTGTGAGTGAGCAATTATGTATGAAGGCACTCATTGGGATGGCCATGGAAAGTAAAAGCTGAAGGGTGATGTGGGGATAAAATTATCTGAATCAAGCAGCAATCAGACATCTCTGCACCTCCCTTGCAGGGTTTGTATGGCGACGACGCCTCCTGGGTGGGTGGCGACGGGGATCCTAGTCCTCCTTCTCCTCCTCCTCCTCCTTCGCCTCCTCCTCCTCCTCCTCCTCCTCCTCCTCCTCCTCCTCCTCCTCCTCCTCCTCCTCCTGCGCCTCCTCCTCCTGCTGCTGCGCCTCCTCCTCAGGTGATACTGCTGGCTCTACCTCCAGCGGTTGGTCCCTCATGAGAGCCAGGGTGTGCAGCATGCAGCAGACCACCATGAATATGGAGACCTGTTCAGGAGGGTACTGCAAAGTGCCACCAGAGCAATCCAAGCAACGGGTTCTCTGTTTGAGGATCCTGATCTAGTGCTCGATGATGCACCTAGTGGCAGAATGAGCGTCATTGTAGGCATGCTCGGTCGCAGTGGAGTCAGCAACCAAGTGGACAGGGGATGTCCCTTGTCCCCAAGCAGCCATCCACAATCCTAGTTTGGCCCGGTGAAGACGGCGGGTACACTGCTCTGGCGCAGGATGAACGAATCGTGGCTGCTGCCTGGGTACCTGGTATACACTGGTGGTCGCACGTCAGCTGGATATTCAGGGAGTGGAATCCCTTTCTGTTCATGAAGAGTTCGGGATGGTTCAGTGGGGCCCTCAGACCAACGTGTGTGCAGTCGATGGCACCCTGCACCCTGGGGAACCCTGAAATCCTGACAAGTCTGACCTGCCACTCCACCTGCTTCTCCCTGGTCATCGGGAAGGAGATATATTCCACTCTTCTCTTATACAGAGCATCGGTCACCTGTCGGATGGAGCAATGGGTGGAGAATTGGGAAATGTTGGAGATCTGTGCAGTTGCAAACTGGAAAGAGCCCGTTGTGTAAAAGTTGAGAGCTATGGTGACCTTGGTCTCAACGGTGAGAGCTGTCCTCAGCCGTGTGTGAGGCTGCAGATCTGGCCGCAAGAGATTGCACAGCTCCCTCAGTATGTCCTTTCTAAATCGCAGCCTTCGCAAACATTGCTCATCACTGAGCTCCGGGAACGAAAACTGCCGTCGGTACACCCTTTGACGATAGGGTCTCCTTCCCCCAGGTCTGTGCTGGGCCCCTCTGATGGCACCTGGCTGATCGCCTTCTCCCTGTTCCTGGTGATGGTCGGGAGCCTCTTCAGGCTGCTGCTGGCAAGGCTCCTGGCTCAGCATCTGGTGCGGGGGGTCAGCGTACGTGACCCTCCTCCTCACGCCATCTTCCTCCTGGCCACCCTCTCTACGTGGAGATCTGCGGTCTTCTGCAGGCCCTTCTCCCTGTTGGACAGCCATGGCTGCTGCTTCCCTTGCCCGCTGCCTCTGTACATGTTGCTGATGGTGCCGCCTTCTCCTGCGTGCCGTCCTACCTCTCACAATGTGCACAAGGTATTCCCCTGCCAACACTGAGCCCGTTCTGTCTGCAGGCTCGATCCTCACTATCAGGCCTGTGTTTAGCAGAAAATGAGAGGCCCACAGGCCACGACTATTCAATGAGAGTGAAAAAATGTTCTAAACTCTCAAAAAGTTCTCAGACGTCTGCTACAGGTTTACCAAATTCCCACAGAGAAATCCGAAGAACTTTGTCCAAAAAATACCCGATCACACCAAACGCCCGTTCCCCATCTCTGGCAGTCACAAGCAGCCCAGGAAAGTGCATCGACCCAAAAAGCTGGTGGGGGCATGGTCACAAAAAAAGTAGGCCTTTTATAGTGAAAATAGGTGGTGTGGCTGCGCGGCATCGGTGCGCACTTTAATGGCGTCATTACAGCCGCAGGACCCATACCGCAGCGAAAGTCGAGGGTTTGGGGCGGAAGTGAACATCGTCCCAAAACCTCCCGCGCTTAATATGGGTCGTTGCGGCCACTCGATTCCGCCACATGGCCGCCGCAAAACCGCGGTAACGGCCCTTATCCGCGGTAACAGCCCTGAATTTCAGCCCCACCCTATTTATCCTTTTCTCCCACCTTGAACAAGGGTGTTACATCGTGTATCCCCAGTCCCATAGCACAATTTGCTCTTCCTCCACTTAAGGCGATGTTGGGCCAGGGATTCCCAGGTGCCAGTGGGGATGTTACACTTTATGAAGGAGGCTTTGAAGGTGTCCTTGAAACATTTCTTCTGCCCACCTGGGGCTCGCTTGCCATGTCGGAGTTCTGAGTAGAGCGCTTGCTTTGGGAGTCTTGTATTGGGCATGCGGACGATGTGGCTCGTCCAACGGAGCTGATCGAGTTTGGTCAGTGCTGGGGATGTTGGCCTGATCGAGAACACTGTTGTTGGTGCGTCTATCCTCCCAGTGGATTTGCAGGATCTTGCGGAGGCAGCACTGGTGGTATTTCTCCAGCGCTTTGAGGAGTCTATTCTATATTGTCCACGATTCTGAGCCATATGGGAAGGCGGGTATCACTACTGCTCTGTAGACCATGAGCTTGGTGCTGGGTTTGAGGTCCTGGTCTTCAAACACTCTCTTCCTCAGGCAACCGAAGGCTGCGCTGGCACACTGAGGCGGTGTTGGACCTTGTCGTCGATGTCTGCCTTTGATGATAGTAGGCTCCTGAGGTATGGAAAATGGTCCACATTGTCCAAAGCCATGCCGTGGATTTTGATGAGTGGAGGAAGAGCATCCGGGAGGAGCACCTCGAGTCTCATCGCCGAAAGCATGCAGAAACCAAGGGCAGACAGCGGAAGGAACGTGCGGCAAACTAGATTCCCCACCCACCCTTTCCTCCAATGACTGTCTGTCCCACCTGTTATATATGTAGACTATAGTTATACTCTCTGTGTAGTCACTGTATAGTTGCATAAGATGGAGACTTGTTGTCTGATGTGCTATCAATTAGGTTTACACTGTGTATATACTATGCTGACACAACTAGAGGGTGCAACTGGTGGAGACCAGGGTTTCCTGCCCCTGTGGCAGAGGCTGTCCACCAGAGGGCACTGCAGTGGGAGACCTGAGGGTCATATGCATAGGTGTTCAGGGTCCAGTATAAAAGGCTGCCCAACATGCTTGTGTCTCACTCTGGCGTTACAAATAAAGGACTAAGGTCACTACAGTTTGAATACATCACATTGCCTCGTGGAGTCATTCATGTGCATTACAGACATAACAACTGGTGATGAGAATACGGACTTTCACGCGATTATGGCTATCTTTTGCACGTTAAAAACTTCAGAGGGTGATGCTTGGGATGCCTTCACGGACAGTCTCGAGCAATATTTCGTGGCAAACGACCTAGCAGGGGAGACGGACACATTGGCGGAGAAGCGCAAGGCTATACTGCTGACCAGTTGTGGGCCCGAGGTCTACCACCTCGTCAGGGACTTGCTGGCACCCACGAAGGCCAAGGATAAGACATACGATGAGCTGACTGAACTAATTCGTGACCAATTAAAACCAAAACAGAGCATCCTCATGGCCAGGCACAGATTTTACATTCATCGCAGACCTGAGGGCCAGGAGATTGCAAAATATGCTGCTGACCTCAGGAGATTTCCGCACTGTGTGATTTCAGCACGGACCTCAACGAAGCATTGTGAGACATCTTTGTTGTGGGAATTGGCCACGAGGGCCTCCTTCACAAGCTATTATCTGCCGACACCACAGTCAACCTGCAGAAGGCCATCAGCATCAGTCAGGCGTTCATGACCTCGACCTGTTGCACCAAGTAAATTATTCATTCTGTGGACTTAAACCCAGCAAGTACTGTACACAGAATGGTGCCTTTCACAGGCAAGACTGTAGAACGTGGCTCTGTCCAGAGCAGAGCACACAGACCTCAGGGTTCCAGAACTCAGAGTCCGCCGAGGGGTGCTAATCGAGTACCATCATGCTGGCGTTGCGGAGGAAACCATAGGGCTCACCAGTGTCGGTTTGCTGAGTACGTATGCAAAGCCTGCAACACGAAGGGCCACCTCCAACATATGTGTAAAAGAAATACGACTCACCGCCTAGCAGACGAATCGGTAGATGACTTTGAATCCAGTGGAGAATATGATGATTTGGCCAGAGAGGCAGCTCAGCCCCAAGAAGAAGTGCATGGATTGTATACCTGCACCACCGATTGTCCTCCAGTGAAGATGGAAGTCGAGATAAACGGCGTTCCAGTCTTCATGGAAGTGGACACGGGAGTGAGCCAGTCAGTGATGAGCCAGGATGCCTTTGAGAGGCTATGGAACAAAAAATGACCCGAGCTGGTTCCGGTACAGGAAAAACTGTGCATCTACACCAAGGAGCTGATCCCAGTCCTTGGTAGTGCGGATTTAAGTGTAATCTATAATGGCGTGGTGCACAAGTTACCTCTCTGGATTGTTGCAGGTGATGGTCCAACGCTACTCGGAAGAAGATGGATGGGGAAGATCCAGTGGAAATGGGAAGACCTCTTCACTCCAGCAATCGATGACCCCGTGCTCAGAGGCAGAGCAAAACCTCACCTTCACTTGGGCCAGGCACCAGAGAACAGACCAATGCAGCACCTGAGGCACAGACTGCCCATCGTGACTGCGTGGCAATGATCCGACCAGAACGACCTAAAAGTATCTTCCCCGCTCTAGTGGCAGGACTCCTGGGGAGGAAGATCGAATTCACAGGCACTCTTCCAGCTTTTGTGGCAGAATCGCGGGATAGAAGGAACAAGGCAGTCGACCTCGAGGACAGAGGTAAGATGGCGTCCCTGCTGCAGCGAGATGCAGCGTGGTTGAAAAAAAAGATGGCCGCGACCATATCACGAGGTGCAGCGCTGAGGGACCAACACGTGGTGTCTAACAAAGGATTTGATTGGGGTAAAGCCAGCAAGGTTCTCTTAAAGGTGACCTTCAACCAACTGAATTTAAACAGACATTGTATGCATGGCAATCAATGTAACGAACCGATTAAGATTGTGAACAAAATGTTGTTGCGAGATGTCGGTACCAGTCCTAATGTAAAGAACAAAATGTTGTTGCGTGATGTCGGGAATAGAGTGTCCCCAAAAGTAGCAAGCGAGCAAATTCGGGAGGGTAAAGACGCTGATCATGATGCCCTGCCCCAGGTGTCCCCACAAGTTATAGACCAGCGACCTCAGGAGGGTGAAGGCACTGATCCTGATACCCTGCCCCAGGTCTATCCCACGCTGCAGGCACCCGATGACAATATTCGCCACGGACCTAGAAACGAAAATGGCGCCAATACACGCAGTCGACCACCTTTGCTCACCATTGGGTGGAGACGGCGCAGCCCCCAGACCCAGTCGCTACCTCGGCCATGTCCGGGAGCGAAAGGTCAGAACCAATGAGTTCCCCAAACGGAACCTGGAACCCCAGGTTCCCAACACCGTTAGAGAGCAGGCAGAATATTCTGCAGCCCTCAAAGGAGGACAGGGAGGCCACACACATCTGTGGCTCTGCCCACCACTAGGCAACGGCAAAGGCCCTGAGTCCTGGCTAGGTGAGCGAACCAAGCCCACTCCGCTAGCAGGGGGTGCAGTGCCGCTATCAGATGACTAGGACCCCATCTGGTTGCTCTGGAACCTGCGTCCTTGCATACCTGTATTGCTACCTCAGTACTTACCATGACTGAACCATGAATGCAATCTACCCAATCCTGGCGCACGACCGCAAAACGTAACGAATGTAAGTCATTGAATCAAGGTGTCACGATACAAACTGTAACTTCCTTTCTTTATACTCGCACTGTGTCCGATCCTGTATGTTAATGTAACGGGCCTACTGCATGATCTCGCTGTGCGGGGGTGGGGGGAGGAAATGGATGTATGTTGCCATGGACACACAAATGGATCACACCCAGAACCCACTGGAATCTCCCCTGCATCATCGAATCATCCAAACTGGTAACCACTACGCAACGTTGTGGCAAAAGGACTTGGGGGTTAAGACCAGAGAGAGCCAAGCCAAAGCACAGCCAAGGTGCAAGGGCTATTGGCACTTTAGTCTGAAGAGAGCTAAGCCAGAGCACATAGTGCAAAGGTAATCGGCACAAAGAACTTGGGGGGGGAGTGATGTTATATATACAGACGATAGATATACTCTCTGTGTAGTCACTGCATAGTTGCATAAGATGGAGACGTGTTACCTGATGCACTATCAATAAGGTTTACATTGTGTATATACTATGCTGGCACCACTAGAGGGTGCAACGGTTGGAGACCAGGGTTTCCTGCCCCTGTGGCAGAGGCTGTCCACCAGAGTGCACTGCAGTGGGAGACCTGAGGGTCATATGCATAGGTGTTCAGGGTCCAGTAGAAAAGGCTGCCCACCATGCTTGTGCCTCACTCTGGAGTTACAAATAAAGGACCAAGGTCACTATAGTTTGAGTACAACACATTGCCTCATGGAGTCATTCATAAGTGCATTACAGACATAACACCACCTGTGACAGAGACTGTTATTCCCATCTTGGAATGTACAGTTGCATAAGAACATAAGAACATAAGAATTAGGAACAGGAGTAGGCCATCTAGCCCCTCGAGCCTGCTCCGCCATTCAACAAGATCATGGCTGATCTGGCCGTGGACTCAGCTCCACTTACCCGCCCGCTCCCCGTAACCCTTAATTCCCTTATTGGTTAAAAATCTATCTATCTGTGATTTGAATACATTCAATGAGCTAGCCTCAACTGCTTCCTTGGGCAGAGAATTCCACAGATTTACAACCCTCTGACAGAAGAAATTCCTTCTCAACTCGGTTTTAAATGAGCTCCCCCGTATTTTGAGGCTGTGCCCCGTAGTTCTAGTCTCCCCTACCAGTGGAAACAACCTCTCTGCCTCTATCTTGTCTATCCCTTTCATTATTTTAAATGTTCCTATAAGATCACCCCTCATCCTTCTGAACTCCAACGAGTAAAGACCCAGTCTGCTCAATCTATCATCATAAGGTAACCCTCTCATCTCCGGAATCAGCCTCGTGAATCGTCTCTGTACCCCCTCCAAAGCTAGTATATCCTTCCTTAAGTAAGGTGACCAAAACTGCACGCAGTACTCCAGGTGCGGCCTCACCAATACCCTATACAGTTGCAGCAGGACCTCCCTGTTTTTGTACTCCATCCCTCTCGCAATGAAGGCCAACATTCCATTCGCCTTCCTGATTACCTGCTGCACCTGCAAACTAACTTTTTGGGATTCATGCACAAGGACCCCCAGGTCCCTCTGCAGCGCAGCATGTTGTAATTTCTCCCCTTTCAAATAATATTCCCTTTTACTGTTTTTTTTTCCAAGGTGGTTGACCTCACATTTTCCGACATTGTATTCCATCTGCCAAACCTTAGCCCATTCGCTTAACCTATCTAAATCTCTTTGCAGCCTCTCTGTGTCCTCTACACAATCCGCTTTCCCACTAATCTTTGTGTCATCTGCAAATTTTGTTACACTACACTCTGTCCCTTTTTCCAGGTCATCTATGTATATTGTAAACAGTTGTGGTCCCAGCACCGATCCCTGTGGCACACCACTAACCACCGATTTCCAACCCGAAAAGGACCCATTTATCCTGACTCTCTGCTTTCTGTTAGCCAGCCAATTCTCGATCCATGCTAATACATTTCCTCTGACTCCGCGTACCTTTATCTTTTGCAGTAACCTTTTGTGTGGCACCTTATCGAATGCCTTTTGGAAATCTAAATACACCACATCCATCGGTACACCTCTATCCACCATGCTCGTTATATCCTCAAAGAACTCCAGTAAATTAATTAAACATGATTTCCCCTTCATGAATCCATGTTGCGTCTGCTTGATTGCACTATTCCTATCTAGATGTCCCGCTATTTCTTCCTTAATGATAGCTTCAAGCATTTTCCCCACTACAGATGTTAAACTAACTGGCCTATAGTTACCTGCCTTTTGTCTGCCCCCTTTTTTAAACAGAGGCGTTACATTAGCTGCTTTCCAATCCGCTGGTACCTCCCCAGAGTCCAGAGAATTTTGGTAGATTATAACGAATGCATCTGCTATAACTTCCGCCATCTCTTTTAATACCCTGGGATGCATTTCATCCGGACCAGGGGACTTGTCTACCTTGAGTCCCATTAGCCTATCCAGCACTACCCCCCTGGTGATAGTGATTGTCTCAAGGTCCTCCCTTCCCACATTCCCGTGACCAGCAATTTTTGGCATGGTTTTTTTGTTTTCCACTGTGAAGACCGAAGCAAAATAATTGTTTAAGGTCTCAGCCATTTCCACATTTCCCATTATTAAATCCCCCTTCTCATCTTCTAAGGGACCAACATTTACTCTTTTCCGTTTTATATATCGGTAAAAGCTTTTATTATCCGTTTTTATGCTTTGCGCAAGTTTACTTTCGTAATCTATCTTTCCTTTCTTTATTGCTTTCTTAGTCATTCTTTGCTGTCGTTTAAATTTTTCCCAATCTTCTAGTTTCCCACTAACCTTGGCCACCTTATACGCATTGGTTTTTAATTTGATACTCTCCCTTATTTCCTTGGTTATCCACGGCTGGTTATCCCTTCTCTCACCACCCTTCTTTTTCACTGGAACATATTTTTGTTGAGCACTATGAAAGAGCTCCTTAAAAGTCCTCCACTGTTCCTCAATTGTGCCACCATTTAGTCTGTGTTTCCAGTCTACTTTAGCCAACTCTGCCCTCATCCCACTGTAGTCCCCTTTATTTAAGCATAGTACGCTCGTTTGAGACACTACTTCCTCACCCTCAATCTCAATTACAAATTCAACCATACTGTGATCACTCATTCCGAGAGGATCTTCTCCTAGGAGATCGTTTATTATTCCTGTCTCATTACACAGGACCAGATCTAAGATAGCTTGCTCCCTTGTAGGTTCTGTAACATACTGTTTTAAGAAACAATCCCGTATGCATTCTATGAATTCCTCCTCAAGGCTACCCCGTGTGATTTGATTTGACCAATCGATATGTAGGTTAAAATCCCCCATGATTACTGCCGTTTCTTTTTCACATGCCTCCATTATTCCCTTGATTATTGCCCGCCCCACCATGAAGTTAATATTTGGGGGCCTATAAACTAGGCCCACCAGTGACTTTTTCCCCTTACTATTTCTAATCTCCACCCACAATGATTCAACATTTTGTTCATTAGAGCCGATATCGTCTCTCACAACTGCCCTGATATCTTCCTTTATTGACAGAGCTACCCCACCTCCTTTCCCTTCTTGTCTATCTTTCCGAATTGTCAGATACCCCTGTATGTTTAATTCCCAGTCTTGGCCCCCCTGTAACCACGTTTCAGTAATGGCCACCAAATCATACCCATTTGTAATGATTGTGCCGTCAACTCATTTACTTTATTTCGAATGCTGCATGCATTTAGGTAGAGTATTTTAATACTAGTTTTTAAACCATGATTTTTAGTTTTGACCCCTCCTGCAGCCCCTTTATATTCATACATATTGTCCCTTCCTGTCACCTTGTGGTTTACACTTACCCCAGTGCTACTCTGCTCTGTTGCCTCCTGCCTTTTGCATTCTTTCTTGGGGTCCTGTTCATCTGAGTTCTCACCCACTCTAACTAGCTCAGAGCCCTCTCCTGGGTTCCAAATACTCCTTGCATTGAGGCACCTAGCTTTCATGCTTGCCTTTTTATTACACTTTGACCCTTTAGAATTTTGCTGTAGAGTGGCCCTTTTTGTTTTTTGCCTTGGGTTTCTCTGCCCTTCACTTTTACTAATCTCCTTTCTGTCTTTTGCTTTTGTCTCCATTTTGTTTCCCTCTGTCTCCCTGCATTGGTTCCCATCCCCCTGCCATATTAGTTTAACTCCTCCCCAACAGCACTAGCAAACACTCCCCCTTGGACACTGGTTCCGGTCCTGCCCAGGTGCAGACCGTCCGGTTTGTACTGGTCCCACCTCCCCCAGAACCGGTTCCAATGCCCCAGGAATTTGAATCCCTCCCTGCTGCACCACTGCTCAAGCCACGTATTTATCTGAGCTATCCTGCGATTCCTAGTCTGACTAGCTCGTGGCACTGGTAGCAATCCTGAGATTACTACTTTTGAGGTCCTATGTTTTAATTTAGCTCCTACCTCCTTAAATTCGTCTCGTAGGGCCTCATCCCTTTTTTTACCTATATTGTTGGTACCAATGTGCACCACGACAACTGGCTGTTCACCCTCCCTTTTCAGAATGTCCTGCACCCGCTCCGAGATATCCTTGACCCTTGCACCAGGGAGGCATCATACCATCCTGGAGTCTCGGTTGCGGCCACAGAAACGCCTATCTATTTCCCTTACGATTGAATCCTCTATTACTATCGCTCTCTCACTCTTTTCCCTGCCCTCCTGTGCAGCAGAGCCAGCCACAGTGCCATGAACTTGGCTGCTGCTGCCCTCCCCTGATGAGTCATCCCCCTCAACAGTACTCAAAACGGTGTATCTGTTTTGCAGGGGGATGACCGCAGGGGACCCCTGCACTACCTTCCTTGCACTGCTCTTCCTGCTGGTCTTCCATTCCCTAGCTGGCTGTGAACCCTTCACCTGCGGTATGACCAACTCGCTACACGTGATACTCACGTCATTCTCAGCATCGTGGATGCTCCAGAGTGAATCCACCCTCAGCTCCAATTCCACAACGCGGACCGTCAGGAGCTGGAGGCGGAAACACTTCCCGCACACGTAGTCTTTAGGGACACCTGAAGTGTCCCTGAGTTCTCACATGGTACAGGAGGAGCATATCACGTGACCGAGCTCTCCTGCCATGACTTAACCCTTAGATACACTTAAATTGGCAACAACAATGCTAAAGTTTACTCACTGTTATAGAAGAGAAAAAAGAAAAACTACTCACCAATCACCAGCCAATCACTTACCCCCTTGGCTGTGATGTCAACTTTCTATTTCTTTCTACTTCTTTTTTGCCTTCTCCCTGTAGCTGCACAAGCCACGCCTCTCCACGCACCTCCTTGACGCTGGGCCTCGGACTCCCTGCTGTGCCTTTTATAGGCCTCTCACCGAAGTCCCGACTGCCTCTCCACGCACCTCCTTGATGCTGGGCCCCGGACTCCCTGCTGTGCCTTTTATAGGCCTCTCACCGAAGTCCAGACTGCCTCTCCATACACCTCCTCGACGCTAGGCCCCAGACTCCCTGCTGTGCCTTTTATAGGCCTCTCACCGAAGTCCCGGCTGCCTCTCCACGCACCTCCTCGACAGTTACCTGAGAACTCCCTTTTAGAGTGGAAGCAATTCTTCCTTGATTTCGAGAGACTGCCTATGGTGATGATGTGCACAATTTGTATATTTACATGAATTTTGACAATGAACACAAAGAACAAACTATTCAGCAATGATATGATGACTCATTAAAGTGGATAGGCTCATAGAGTCTTGAAGGTTTATAGAAGAGCATCTGCCTATTTGTTTGGAGGTCAGAAGCTCCTATCTGTTTCACTCCCTAGCTGCAGTAATTCTGGTGTCATTTACCAGGCAAGCTACAAGTGACATATTAGCTGTATACAGTGTCCATAAATGGATGCATCAACAGAGCAGTTATAAATGGACATCATTCCTACTTAATGTCTCTCATGTTCCCTTTTGTTACAGATGCGAACTACTCTGTGTTTAACCAAATCTAAAACAGGTTTGTACTTTTAACCTCGACTTCTTTGTTCTAAAGTCCAGGAGGACTGTGCGAACCCAGAGGAGATTATAAAAGGATTAAATCTGTGAACTCTTAACAGCAAGTGACACGAGTGTGTTAGGTGTACATTGAGCCATTTATAACAACTTGCATTTAAAAGAACACGGGTCAACTATTTGTCAGATTTGTCTTGCTTAACATCTTACAGTTCAAGCACTCTCTATAGATGATCTGAAAAGCATCTTAGAAACATAGAAACATAGAAATTTACAGCGCAGAAAGAGGCCATTTCGGCCCATTGTGTCTGTGCCGGCCGACAAAGAGCCACATGGCCCTCGGTCAGCAGCCCTGAAGGTTACACGTAAACCTATAAACGATGAACAATGGTGGACAGGTAAAGAGCATCCGGCCCAACCAGTCCGGACCACACAACTGCGATACCCCATGTATCGCAACAATTTACACTCCACCCCAACCGGAGCCATGCGATCTTCTAGGAGAGGCAAAAAAACAGATAAAAACCCAGGCCAATTGGGGAAAAAAATCTGGGAAAATTCCTCTCCGACTCATCCAGGCGATCAAAACTAGTCCAGGAGATTACTCTGGCCATATTCGATTCCCTGAAATACTTACCATCGTATCTGTGCCAACCAACAAGAGGTTATCCAGTCTAATCTCACTTACTAGTTCTAGGTCCGTAAGCCTGCAGGTTACGGCACTTCAAGTGCCCAGCCAAGCACCTTTCAAATGTAGTGAGGGTTTCTGCCTCCACCACTCTTCCAGGCAGTGAGTTCCAGACCCCCACAACCCTCTGTGTGAAGAAGATTCCCCTCAAATCCCCTCTGAACCTTCCACCAACCACCATAAACCTATGCCCCCTCGTCATTGACTCTTCCACCAAGGGAAATAGGCCCTTGCTATCCACTATGCCCAAGCCCCTCAAAAGGTTTCCTCTCAGACTCCTCTGTTCCAAGGAAAACAAACCCAACCCATCCAATCTGTCCTCATAGCTAAAATTCTCCATTCCAGGCAGCATCCTTGTAAATCTCTTCTGCACCCTCTCCAGTGCAATCACGTTCTTCCTATAATATGGCGACCAGAACTGGCATGCAGTGTTCCAGCTGTGGCCTAACCAGTGTATTATACAATTTAAGCATAACCTCCCTGCTCTTATATTCCATGCTTCGGCCAATAAAGGCAAGCATTCCATATGCCTTCTTAACTACCTTATCCACCTGGCCTGCTACTTTCAGGGATCTGTGGACAAGCACTCCAAGGTCCCTTTGTTCATCTGCATTTCTAAGTGGCCTACCGTTTAATGTGCATATTCTTTCCTTATTAGTCCTCCCGAAGTGCATTACCTCACACTTCTCCGAATTACATTCCATTTGCCACTGTTCTGCCCACCTGACCAGTAGATTGCTATCCTCTTGCAGTCCATGACTTTTCTCTTCATTATCAATCACATAACTAATTTTAGTGTCATCTGCAAACTTCTTAATCATACTCCCTATATTCAAATCTAGATCATTGATGTATACCACAAAAAGCAAGGGACCCAGTACTGAGCCCTGCAGAACCCTACTAGAAACATCGTTCCAATCACAAAAACATCCATCAACCATTACCCTTTGCTTCCTAACTCAAAGACAATTTTGGATCCAACTTGCCACTTTGCCCTGGATCCCATGGGTTTTACCTTCATGACCAGTCTGTCATTTGGGACCTTATCAAAAGCTAAAGTCCATATACCGTACATCATACGCACTACCCTCATCGACCCTCTTGGTTACCTCCTCGAAAAATTCAATCAGGTTAGTCAGACACGATCTTCCCTTAACAAATCCATGCTGACTGTCCCTGATTAATCCTTGCCTTTCTAAATGTAGATTTATCCTGTCCTTCAGGATTTTTTCCAATAATTTTCCCATTGCTGAGGTTAGGCTGACAGGCCTGTAATTACTCGGCCTATCCCTTTCTCCCTTCTTAAACAAGGGTGCCACATTAGCAGTCCTCCAGTCCTCCGGCACCATGCCTGAATCCAAAGAGGACTGGAAAATGATGGTCAAGGCCTCTGCTATTTCCTCTTTTGCTTTGCTCAACAGCCTGGGATGCATTTCATCCGGGCTTGGGGACTTATCTACTTTCAAAGCTGCTAAACTCTTTAATATCTCCTCTCTCACTATGTTTATTTCATCCAGAATTTCACACTCCTCTTCAATAGCAGTATCTGCATTGCCCCTTTCCTTTGTGAAAACAGACACAAAGTATTCATTAAGAACCATACCAACATCTTCTGCCTCCACACACAGATTACCCTCACGGTCTCTAATAGGCCCTACCCTTTCTTTAGTTATCCTCTTGCTCTTAATATATTTATAGAACATCTTTGGGTTTTCCTTGATTTTACTTGCCAAGAATTTTTCTGCTCTCTTTTAGCATTCCTAATATAATTTAATTTTACCTCTTAACTTTCTATATTCCTCCAGAGATTTTGCTGTATTTAGTCGTCGGTATATGACATAAGCTTCCCTTTTTTTCATTATCCTCCCCTGTAAGTCCGTAGACATCCAGGCGGCTCTAGAATTGTTATTCCCGCCCTTTTTCTTTTAGGGCATGTTTGGCCTGAACCCTCCGGATCTCTTCCTTCAATGCCTCCCACAGTTCCGACACTGATTTACCTTCAAGTAGCTGTTTCCAGCCCACTGTGGCCAAATCACTTCTCAACTTAGCAAAGTTAGCTTTTCCCCAATTTGGGACTTTTATTCCTGGTCTGTCCTTGTCCTTAACTACCTTGAATCTGACTGAAGTATGGTCACTGACACCCAGGTGCTCTCCCAGTGATACCCCTTCCACCTGCCCAACTTCATTCCCCAAAACTAAATCCAAAGCCGCCCCTCCCGTGTTGGGCTTGTTACATACTGACTAAAAAAGTTCTCTTGAATGCATTTTAAAAATTCCGCACCCTCTATACCCTTCACACTATATTTGTCCCAATCAATATTAGGATAGTTGAAATCCCCTACTATTACTACCCTATGGTTTTTGGACTTCACAGAAATTTGCCTACATATTTACTCCTCTGTCTCCCTCCCACTGTTTGGGGGTCTATAATACATGGCCAGCGGTGTGATCGTCCCTTTTTTATTTTTCAGTTCGACCCATATGGCCCCATTTGATGATCCCTCTAACATATCATCCCTCCTCATCGCTGTAATAGTTTCTTTAATCAATACCGTGAACCCCCCCATCCCTTTTTACTGTCCTGTCTAAAAACCCTATAACCAGGAATATTGAACTACCAAACCTGACCCTCTTTCAGCCCTGTTTCTGTAATGGTCATTGTTGAGTCCTTAACTCTTAAATATAACCAGGCACGTACTGCAGACACAGTCACTCTGTGACCTTCACCTTTATTACCTGCACCAAGGAGTGCTGGCCCTGCGAGGGACCTTCCCTTATATACCTGAATCTCCAGGTAAGGAGTGTCTCCCACAAGTACACCCCCTGTGGTCAAGGTGTGCATTTCTAGTAAGTATGTACAGTATGTAGTGGTTACACGAGGGTTACAATTGTATAAAGGTTACAGTAGTATGCTGGTTACATACATGACAGTAATAATGTCATACTCCCAAGTATCTACCTGTGTTCTTAGCTCATCTGCCTTATTCGCTATATTCCTTGCATTAAAGTATATACCATTTAGCACAGGAAGACCTCCTTGATTACTACTTACTAACCCTTGTTTCCTCTATCTTACAGATTCACTTTCTACATTCTTGCTATCCAATTTCTTATTTACTTCCTTTCTTATTGAATTTGTTTTCAGGTTCCCATCCCCCTGCCAAGCTAGTTTAAACTCTCCCCAACAGCACTAGCAAAACTCTCCGCGTGGATATCAGTCCCAGTGCTGTTGAGGTGCAACCCGTCTGGTTTGTACAGGTCCCATCTCCGCCAGAAGCGGTCCTAATGCCTCAGGAATTTAAAGCCCTCCCTCCTACACCAACTTTTCAGCCACACGTTCATCCTCTCTATCCTTCTATTCTTATACTCATTCGCACATGGCACCGGTAGTAACCCAGAGATTACTACCTTTGAGGTTCTACCCTTTAATTTTTCCCCTAGCTCCCTAAATTCTGCCTGCAGGACCTCATCCCTCTTTCTACCTATGTCATTGGTCCACGAGCTCTAGCTGTTCACCCTCTCCCCCCAAAATGCCCTGTGTCCGCTCTGTGACATCCTTGACCCTGGCACCAGGGAGGCACCATACCATCCTGGAGTCACATCTACGGCCGCAGAAACGCCTCTCTGCTCCTCTAACTATAGAATCCCCCTCCACTACAACACTTTTATTCTTTGTCCCTTCCCCCTGTGCAGCTGAGTGACCCATGGTGCCTTGGACTTGGCTCTGGCTGCATTCCACAGAGGCACCATCGCCCTCACCGGTGCTCAGAAAAGATTTTCAGTAATAATAAAACACTGTGTAAAGTCGTAAGATAATGATTGCATTATATTTAAAATCAGATTAAACTCACTTTCAAGCACCTGACTCTGCTAGCACAAGCCAAAGGACTAAGGCAAACCTCCAGTCATCACTGTCTACTGTTTGACTGTGCTGGGAGTGTCCAACTGCAGCATCACAGAGGCAAATCAATCTGGACCACAAATACGAGCCATAAGGCTCTCCATGATATGTGACCTGGATCACACGGTAAGGGTGACACAGATTTAAACTGTGTCAGAGCCCAACTAAAATTTTCTTCTGCATTATTGTGTATTCAATCTTTATTTTAAAATCATGTTTATTAAAATTAATTTAAATCAAGAATTGAATATAATTTTACTGTACTTTACTGTTGCTTGAGGGGGGACTATAGGTTTCTATGGAAGGATAAGGTGGATGAGCTGAGTCATCTCCATCACCTATACTTGTCCAATGTGACTCAGTTGGTAGCACCCTCGGATCTGAGTCAGAAGGTTGTGAGTTCATAGTCCCACTCCAGAGACTTGAGCACAAAAATCTAGACTGCCACTCCAATGCAGTACCGTAGGAGTGCTGCACTGTCGGAGGTGCCGTCTTTCAGATAAGACGTTAAACTGAGGCCCTGTCTGCTCTCTCAGGTGGACGTAAAAGATCCCATTGCACTATTTCAAAGAAGAGCAGGGGAGTTATCCCTGATGTCCTGGCCAATATTTATCCCTCAATCAACACAACAAAAAACTGATTATCTGGTCATTATTGTAAAGTCCTGTCCCCTCAGTACAGATTCACACGAGGCAGATACTGAAGTCAAGGTCACTCAGGACCTGCATCTTTATTACACAGCTCTCGAATGCCACACTTGCCTGAGACCTGTCCTTATATACCTGTCTGGGACAGATATCCAGTGTCTCCTGCAAGTGCACCCCTGGTGGTAAGGTAAGCTTGTGGTTACAGGTCATCTCTGGTTACAGTCATGTATAGCATGGTAAGATACAGTTATGTAAAGTAGTGTGAGATACATGACATCACCCTCCCCCAAGGTCTTATTGTCTTTATAGGTTCAGTCTCTCAGGTGGTCTACGCTCTCGCATGGAGCATCTTAGTTGTGGTTCAATTGTTTGCTTTAGTGCCTGTTGTTCTTTTGGTGTGATTGCTGGTATCTCGCCTGGGCTGTCGGTTTCGTTCAGTGTGATTGTTGGTGTCTCGCCTGGGCTGTCTGTTGGGAATGCCTTTTCCTCAGGTTGTTCCCTCTGTCTGTCCACCAGGTGTGGTGTGAGTTCCACATTGTAGTCTGCCTCTGGTTCAGCAGCGTTGTTGGAAAATCTACTTTTGACTTGGTCTACATGCCTCCGGCAGGTTTGGCCATTGTTCATTTGTACCACCAGTAGCCTGTTTTCTTCCTTGCCTGTCACTGTCCCTGCAAGCCATTTGGGACCCCTGCCATAGTTTAGCACAAACACTTTGTCCCCTATCTCATTCCACCTCCCCCTCGAATTTCGGTCATGGTACTCGGTTAGCTTACGGCGCTTTGCCTCAACGATTTCATGCATGTTTGGGAGGATTAATGAGAACCTTGTCTTTAAGGTCCATTTCATTAATAGTTGCGCGGGGGGAACTCCAGTCATGAATGCGAACGAGATCTGTATGCCAGCAGCAGTCGCGACAGGCGGCCCTGCAGCGTGGGACCTTGGATTTTGAGCATACCTTGTTTAATGATCTGCACTGCTCGCGCCGCCTGGTCGTTGGAGGCCGGCTTGAACTGTGCCGTCTTAACGTGATTTATGCCGTGGTCAATTATAAAATCTTGGAATTCTGCGCTGGTGAAGCACGGACCATTATCACTGACCAATATGTCAGGAATGCCGTGCGTTGCGAACATGGTTCCAAGGCTCTCTACAGTGATGGAGGTGGTGCTCGAGTTTAAAATGGTGCATTCGATCCACTTAGTAAATGCATCTACAACTACGAGGAACATTTTGCCCATGAATGGGCCCGCATAGTCTACATGCACCCGCGACCACGGTTTGGTGAGCCAGGGCCAGGGGCTCAGGGGGGCCTCCCTGGGGGCATTGCTGAGTTGGGCACAAATGGTGCACCGTCGGACGCAGAGCTCCAAGTCCGCGTCAATGCCAGGCCACCAGATGTGGGATCTGGCTATGGCCTTCATGAGAATGATCCCCGGGTGCTCGCGGTGGAGCTCCTCGCAGAGGCATAACTACTCGGCTGCCCCACATCAGGCAGTTTGCTTGAAGTGACAGCTCATGCATGCGCCTATGGAAAGGTTTGATCTCCTCGGGGCAGGCATCGTGAGCCTCTGCCCAGTCACCGGTTAGGACACATCTTTTTACTAGAGACAACGTGGGGTCGCTGGTCGTCCAGGCTCTGATTTGGTGAGCCGTCATGGGCGAACCTGTGGACTCAAAGGCATTGATTGCCATGACTATCTCACAGTCCTGTTCGTCAGACCCTACCGTGGTCGCCAGGGGTAGCCTGCTAAGTGCGTCGGCACAGTTGTCTGTGCCTGGTCTGTGCCTTATGGTGTAATCGTAAGAGGCCAGCATGAGTGTCCACGTTGAATGCGTGCCGAGGCATTCGCGTTTATTGCCTTGCTTTCGGATAGTAGGGACGTGAGGGGCTTGTGGTCAGTTTCTAATGCGAACTTGGCCCCGAAAAGATATTGGTGCAACTTTTTGACACCGTACACGCATGCGAGCGCCTCCTTCACCACCATTCCGTACCCGCGCTCCGCCCGCGAAAGTGACCTGGAGGCATAAGCTATGGCTTGTAATTTACCCGCACTATTGACATGTTGTAAAATGCACCCGACCCCGTACGCTGACGCATCACATGTAAGAACTAGCTTTTTACCTGGATCAAAGAAAGTCAAAACACTGTTGGAACACAGAAGGTTGTGTGCCTTATTGAAGGAGCGTTCCTGGGCGTCCCCCCCAAAACCAATCGCGCCCCTTTCTGAGTAGCATGAGGAGAGGCTCCAGCAGCGTACTTAAGTTCTGCATAAAGTTTCCAACGTAATTGAGTAGCCCGAGAAAGGCGCGCAGTTCTGAGACATTCCGGGGCCTGGGTGCCAGGCGAATTGCTTCTGTTTTGGATTCTGTTGGGCGGATTCCATCAGCGGCAATCCTTCTGCCCAAAAATTCAACCTCGGGCGCGAGAAATAGGCACTTGGATTTCTTTACTCTTAGGCCTACCCGATCCAACCGCTTTAGTACTTCCTCCAAATTACGGGGATGGGAGTCGGTGTCCCTGCCCGTGATAAGTATATCGTCTTGAAATACAGCCGTCCCCGGGATGGACTTGAGCAGACTCTCCATATTGCGCTGGAATATGGCAGCTGTCGACCTGATGCCGAATGGGCATCAATTGTACATGAAAAGGCCTCGATGTGTGTTGATGGTGGTGAGTAGCTTGGACTCCTCGGTCAATTCTTGCATCATATACGCAGATGTGAGGTCTAATTTTGAGAAAAGTTTTCCTCCAGCCAATGTGGCAAATAAGTCCTCTGCTCTGGGCAGCAGGTACTGCTCCTGTAGGGAGACTCTGCTTATGGTAGATTTGTAGACCCACAGATTCGTACGGATCCATCAGGCTTCATGACTGGGACGATGGGACTTGCCCAGTCGCTAAATTCCACGGGTGAGATAATGCCTTCCCGCAGAAGTCTGTCCAGTTCATGTTCAATCTTTTCCCTCATCAGATAGGGCACAGCTCTAGCCTTGTGATGGACCGGTCTAGCATCTTGTGTGATGTAGATTTTGACTTTAGCCCATTTGAAAGTGCCCACACCTGGCTGAAAGAGATGTTCAAATCGACTGGAACTGTTGAGCAGGAGGTCATAGAAACATAGAAACATAGAAAATAGGTGCAGGAGTAGGCCATTCGGCCCTTCTAGCCTGCACCGCCATTCAATGAGTTCATGGCTGAACATTCAACTTCAGTACCCCATTCCTGCTTTCTCGCCATACCCCTTGATCCCCCTAGTAGTAAGGACCTCATCTAACTCCTTTTTGAATATATTTAGTGAATTGGCCTCAACAACTTTCTGTGGTAGAGAATTCCACAGGTTCACCACTCTCTGGGTGAAGAAGTTCCTCCGCATCTCGGTCCTAAATGGCTTACCCCTTATCCTTAGACTGTGACCTCTGGTTCTGGACTTCCCCAACATTGGGAACATTCTTCCTGCATCTAACCTGTCTAACCCCGTCAGAATTTTAAATGTTTCTATGAGGTCCCCTCTCATTCTTCTGAACTCCAGTGAATACAAGCCCAGTTGATCCAGTCTTTCTTGATAGGTCAGTCCCGCCATCCCGGGAATCAGTCTGGTGACCCTTCACTGCACTCCCTCAATAGCAAGAATGTCCTTCCTCAGGTTAGGAGACCAAAACTGTACACAATACTCCAGGTGTGGCCTCACCAAGGCCCTGTACAACTGTAGCAACACCTCCCTGCCCCTGTACTCAAATCCCCTTGCTATGAAGGCCAACATGCCATTTGCTTTCTTAACCGCCTGCTGCACCTGCATGCCAACCTTCAATGACTGATGTACCATGACACCCAGGTCTCTTTGCACCTCCCCTTTTCCTAATCTGTCACCATTCAGATAATAGTCTGTCTCTCTGTTTTTACCACCAAAGTGGATAACCTCACATTTATCCACATTATACTTCATCTGCCATGCATTTGCCCACTCACCTAACCTATCCAAGTCGCTCTGCAGCCTCACAGCATCCTCCTCGCAGCTCACACTGCCACCCAACTTAGTGTCATCCGCAAATTTGGAGATACTACATTTAATCCCCTCATCTAAATCATTAATGTACAGTGTAAACAGCTGGGGCCCCAGCACAGAACCTTGCGGTACCCCACTAGTCACTGCCTGCCATTCTGAAAAGTACCCATTTACTCCTACTCTTTGCTTCCTGTCTGACAACCAGTTCTCAATCCATGTCAGTACACAACCCCCAATCCCATGTGCTCTAACTTTGCACATCAATCTCTTGTGTGGGACCTTGTCGAACGCCTTCTGAAAGTCCAAATATACCACATCAACTGGTTCTCCCTTATCCACTCTACTGGAAACATCCTCAAAAAATTCCAGAAGATTTGTCAAGCATGATTTCCCTTTCACAAATCCATGCTGACTTGGACCTATCATGTCACCTCTTTCCAAATGCACTGCTATGACATCCTTAATAATTGATTCCATCATTTTACCCACTACCGATGTCAGGCTGACCGGTCTATAATTCCCTGTTTTCTCTCTCCCTCCTTTTTTAAAAAGTGGGGTTGCATTGGCTACCCTCCACTCCATAGGAACTGATCCAGAGTCAATGGAATGTTGGAAAATGACTGTCAACGCATCCACTATTTCCAAGGCCACCTCCTTAAGTACTCTGGGATGCAGTCCATCAGGCCCTGGGGATTTATCGGCCTTCAATCCCATCAATTTCCCCAACACAATTTCCCGGCTAATAAGGATTTCCCTCAGTTCCTCCTCCTTACTAGACCCCCCGACCCCTTTTATAACCGGAAGGTTGTTCGTGTCCTCCTTCGTGAATACCGAACCAAAGTACTTGTTCAATTGGTCCGCCATTTCTTTGTTCCCCGTTATGACTTCCCCTGATTCTGACTGCAGGGGACCTACGTTTGTCTTTACTAACCTTTTTCTCTTTACATATCTATAGAAACTTTTGCAATCCGTCTTAATGTTCCTTGCAAGCTTCTTCTCATATTCCATTTTCCCTGCCCTAATCAAACCCTTTGTCCTCCTCTGCTGAGTTCTAAATTTCTCCCAGTCCCCAGGTTCGCTGCTATTTCTGGCCAATTTGTATGCCACTTCCTTGGCTTTAATACTATCCCTGATTTCCCTTGATAGCCACGGTTGAGCCACCTTCCCTTTTTTATTTCTATGCCAGACAGGAATGTACAATTGTTGTAGTTCATCCATGCGGTCTCTAAATGTCTGCCATTGCCCATCCACAGTCAACCCCTTAAGTATCATTCGCCAATCCATCCCAGCCAATTCACGCCTCATACCTTCAAAGTTAGCCTTCTTTAAGTTCTGGACCATGGTCTCTGAATTAACTGTTTCATTCTCCATCCCAATGCAGAATTCCACCATATTATGGTCACTCTTCCCCAAGGGGCCTCGCACAACGAGATTGCTAATTAATCCTCTCTCATTACATAACACCCAGTCTAAGATGGCCTCCCCCCTAGTTGGTTCCTCGACATATTGGTCTAAAAAACCATCCCTTATGCACTCCAGAAAATCCTCCTCCACCGTATTGCTTCCAGTTTGGTTAGCCCAATCTATGTGCATATTAAAGTCACCCATTATAACTGCTGCACCTTTATTGCACGCACCCCTAATTTCCTGTTCGATGCCCTCCCCAACATCACTACTACTGTTTGGAGGTCTGTACACAACTCCCACTAACGTTTTTTGCCCTTTGGTGTTCTGCAGCTCTACCCATATAGATTCCACATCATCCAAGCTAATGTCCTTCCTAACTATTGCCTTAATCTCCTCCTTAACCAGCAATGTTACCCCACCTCCTTTTCCTTTTATTCTATCCTTCCTGAATGTTGAATACCCCTGGATGTTGAGTTCCCAGCCCTGCTCATCCTGGAGCCACGTCTCCGTAATCCCAATCACATCATATTTGTTAACATCTATTTGCACAGTTAATTCATCCACCTTATTGCGGATACTCCTTGCATTAAGACACAAAGCCTTTAGGCTTGTTTTTTTAACACCCTCTGTCCTTTTAGAATTTTGCTGTACAATGGCCCTTTTTGTTCTTTGCCTTGGGTTTCTCTGCCCTCCACTTTTCCTCATCTCCTTTCTGTCTTTTGTTTTTGCCTCCTTTTTGTTTCCCTCTATCTCCCTGCATTGGTTCCCATCCCCCTGCCACATTAGTTTAACTCCTCCCCAACAGCACTAGCAAACACTCCCCCGAGGACATTGGTTCCGATTCTGCCCAGGTGCAGACCGTCCAGATTGTACTGGTCCCACCTCCCCCAGAACCGGTTCCAATGCCCCAGGAATTTGAATCCCTCCCTGCTGCACCATTGCTCAGGCCACGTATTCATCTGAGCTATCCTGCGATTTCTACTCTGACTAGCACGTGGCACTGGTAGCAATCCCGAGATTACTACTTTTGAGGTCCTACTTTTTAATTTAGCTCCTAGCTCCTTAAATTCATTTCGTAGGAACGGATCCCTTTTTTTACCTATGTCATTGGTACCAACGTGCACCACAACAACTGGCTGTTCTCCCTCCCTTTTTAGAATGTCCTGCACCCGCTCCGAGACATCCTTGACCCTTGCACCAGGGAGGCAACATACCATCCTGGAGTCTCGGTTGCGGCCGCAGAAACGCCTATCTATTCCCCTTACAATTGAATCCCCTATCACTATCGCTCGCCCACTCTTTTTCCTGCCCTCCTGTGCAACAGAGCCAGCCACGGTGCCATGAACTTGGCTGCTGCTGCCCACTCCTGATGAGTCATCCCCCTCAACAGCACTCAAAGCAGTGTATCTGTTTTGCAGTGGGATGACCACAGGGGACCCCTGCACTACCTTCCTTGCACTACTCTTCCTGCTGGTCTTCCATTCCCTCGCTGGCTGTGGACCCTTCTCCTGCGGTAAGACCAACTCGCTACACGTGATACTCACGTCATTCTCAGCATCGTGGATGCTCCAGAGTGAATCCACCTTCAGCTCCAACTCCGCAACGCGGACCGTCAGTAGCCGGAGGTGGACACACTTCCCGCACATGTAGTCGTCAGGGACACTGGTGTTGTCCCCGTGTTCCCACATGGTACAGGAGGAGCATATCACGTGACCGAGCTGTCCTGCCATGACTTAACCCTTAGATACACTTAAATTGCCGACAACAATGTTAAAAGTTACTGACTAATAAAGAAAAAGAAAAACTACTCACCAATCAGCAGCCAATCACTTACCACGTTGGCTGTGACGTCACCTTTTGATTTCTTTCTACTTCTTTTTTGACTTCTCTCAGCTGGAGCTGCACCGTTCCTCTGACGACATGGCATGAACATCATCCCATTTCCAGTTTAGTTTTGCCAGCCAGCTTTTCCCCAGCAGTGCTGGGAGATCTCCGGGGACAATCCATAGGGGAAGTCAGTTCACTGTCCCTTTGTGTGTGACTGAGAGCATGGCGCTGCCGAGGACTGGGATGATTTCTTTGGTATAGGTCCTTAGTTTGGTGTCGACCCTTGTGAATTTTGGTCTGTCTCTTTTGTGCGGCCACAGCTGTTCAAATTGTTGAGCGCTCATGAGAGATTGACTCGCTCCCGTATCCAGCTCCATGTTGACGGGTATCCCGTTGAATAGGACCCTCATCATTATTGGAGGCGTCTTGTTGTAGGAGCATTGGTCATTGATCGTGTTGACCGTACATCGGTGTCCCGGGTACTGTCCCACCGTCTTCTGGTCCGCTTTCCGACCCTTCCGATTCGTATACCAGCCGAGCTGCCGTTTTTCTGCACATGCGGGCCAGATGCCCTGCATAGTTGCAGTTTCTGCAAACACCATGCTGAAATTGACACCCCCTTGATGAGTGCCTTCCCCCACATCTCCAGCACAGACCGCTTCCATTGTTTCCAAAGAATGAGCTGCGTCTGGCTGATCACTCTTGAGCTTCTCTCAGTCTGTAGTTGACTGCTCGCATTGTGGGTTGATGAGGTGTGAATGGCCGCTCATGAAGCCCTTGATGGCATCTGGCACCACTGCCTGCTATTGAGGGCCTGCTCTCCTGCCTTTGTCTGTGTGCGGGGGTAGAAGCTTGTTTCACACTGTGAACCCCTTGTTCCAATGTTTCGTTAGTTGTTGTACCCGCAGTATCGATCAAACTCGTTTCTTCTTCTCCTGCCAAGACTGTCTGCGCAACCAGTGCTGCTGCCTCTAGGGTCAAGTTCTTGGTTTCTATGAGCTTTCGGAATATCCCTGCGTGGCCTATTCCTTCAATAAAAAAGTCTCTCAGTACTTCTCTCCTTAGTTCATCGGAGAACTCACATAAGTTAGCTAACCTCCGAAGTTCCGCCACGAAGTCGGGTATGCTCTGGCCCACACAACGTCTGTAGTTGTAGAACCTGTGTCTGGCCATGTGTAGGCTGCTCGCTGGCTTCAGGTGGTCTCTTACCAGTGTGCTCAACTCTTCAAACGACTTGCTTGCTGGTTTCTCGGGTGCCAGCAGATCCTTCATTAAAGCGTACGTTTTCGAGCCACAGCCGGTCAAGAGATGGGCTCTTTTCTTGTCTGCCTTGTCGTCTCCTAACCTGTCTTTTGTTACAAAGCTTTTCTGGAGCCTTTCTATAAAGTCCTCCCAATTATCTCCAGCATTATATTTTTCATCTGAGCCGTTGTTTGCCATTCTGTGGATTCTATAATCCCGTAACTCGTCGCCATTGTAAAGTCCTGTCCCCTCAGTACAGATTCACATGAGGCACATACTGAAGTCAAGATCACTCAGGACCTGCACCTTTATTACACAGCTCTCGAATGCCACACTTGCTTGAGACCTGTCCTTATATACCTGTCTGGGACAGGTATCCAGTGTCTCCTGCAAGTGCACCCCAAGTGGTAAGGTAAGCTTGTGGTTACAGGTCATCTCTGGTTACAGTCATGTATAGCATGGTAAGATACAGTTATGTACAGTAGTGTGAGATACATGAGAATTATCATGTTGCTGTTTGTGGGAGTTCACTGAGCGCAAGTTGGTGCTGCATTTCCTACATCACAACAGTGACTACACTTCAAAAAGTACTTAATTGGTTGTAAAGCACTTTGGGACGTTCAGTTGTTGTGAAAGGCGCTATATAAATGCAATCTTTCTTTTTCTTTTTTGTTCAATGTGATCACCATATCCGGACAGGTCATTGCATTGTTGTGAGCTTAGAGCACTGTGGGTAACTCTGAACTGGTCTAAAGATCGATGATGAAATCTAAGGATGAATGATGCAGAAAATACCAACTATGTGCCGCATTCTCCCGGACATTTTCCATATTACACAGCTAAACTGTTCGCTATTTTTCTTAAAGTGTAAAACCGTGATTGGCTCATCACTATTACTTAAGGGGAGGTAAACAACGCTGCTCCTCTATATCTTTGTACATTATTGTTATATTATTAATAGTTTGTAAGCTTAAAATGATGTGAGCCTAGAAATTGCATCTAAGGCCCCAAAATGGCCATCCGAAGGCACTAGCCACCATATTGGGTAAGGACAAAAAATAAAAACAGAAAATGCTGGAAAACTCAGCAGGTCAGGCAGCATCTGTGGAGAGAAACAGAGTTAATGTTTCAGGTCGATGATCCTTCGTCAGAACAAAAAATAGGCGTGCTTTACCCATGCCTGAAGCAGGCATTAGGCACTTTGCATATGCAGATACGGGCCTAACACCTGCTTGAGGTCCCCTCTCCATGATCGGTTTGCCCTAAGGCAGCCAGCACCATCACAGGCTACACTCAGGGGAGATAGCCTACAACAAAGAAGGCAAATAATGTATCTGAATGTAATAATTTCTGCTCCTCCCAACCCCACATCAACCCCCTCCCGATTGCCGCTGCTCCCAATCCCCAATTGCCCATGCTGCCGGTCCCAACTCCCGATCACCAACCCTGATCCCAACTCCCAATCACCAACCCCCGGCCCCAACTCCCGATTGCCCATGCTGCCGGTCCCAACACCCGATCACCAACCCTCGGCCCCAACTCCCGATTGCCCACCCTTGGCTTCCACGACTTCCACCCCCCCCGGTCTGGACTCCCGCAATTCCAGGCCACTCGATCATGACCCCCAGTCTCTGCTACTCCAGGAGCCCTGATGCCGACCTCCGGATTCCAGGACCCTTGACCTGTGGCCCCACAATGTCTTCCACCCCCATCACTGATCCCACTTATCTGAGGGCCCGATTTTTCTCTGGTCTTCACTGGCGGGCTTTTGCACTGCACCAGTTCTATTACAATGAGGGCTGAGGCCTAATATCTGCGGTGCCTCAGACCTCATATCTGGGCCGTGCAGTTGTTCTTGAATTAATACAAGGCATTGGTTAGGCCATAGTTGGAGTATTACGTGTAGTGTTGGACAATATACTCAGGTACAGTGAATGATGCTATGAATCAGAGGTTATAGTTATGAAAAAGGCTCAATCATTAGGAATAGATAATAGATAATTACAGGGAAATAATCGAGACTTTTAAAATTGGGAACAGTTTTGAGAGGGTAAATAGTAAAAGTTTGTTTCCATTGGTTGGTGAATTGGTAACAAGGGAGCATAAACTCAGGATTATCAAAAGAGAAAAGGGAAAAATTAGAAGAATATCTTTCATACAGAAGGTTATAAGAACACTGAATGCTTTAGCACAAGTGTCTATTGTGGCAGAGACTATAAACATTTAAAAATGAACTGAAGAAGGTTTCAAAAAGGAAGAGTATAAAAAGATACAGGGAAAAGTCAAAGACAATGGTTTGACTGAACAGTTCTTTCAGCAGCAGCACAGGCGCAATGGGTTCAATGGCCTCCTGTGCTGTCATTTCTATGATTTTATAATCTGAACAGATAATTTAGATATTTAGTGGTTGTGTGTCAGCATTTATAAAAGCTTAAATCTGTATGCATGTTTCTCATGAGTTATTTGTATTGGCTGATAAACAACTTAGTTTTATCATATCATTCTTCTTTGACTAGGATTACAATTTCTTGATAGTGTAGTGTAGCAAAGTATCATTATCCAATATTCACTTGATTTACAAGGAAGAGGCAAAACAGTGAATGGCAAGCAAAATGAAAAGGTAGGAGAGGCAAATGTGTGTGAGGAAAGAGTTAGGGCAGGAGTAAAAGTTTCGTCTAAAAGGGTTTTTCAAAAAGATCCCTCCACTGCTTTGATTTGTCAAGCTGCTTGGCTAATATCCAGTATTAAATGAGTAGAAATTTTCTTCAATTATATATTGGGAAGACCAAAACCATTGTCTTTGGCCCCCACTACAAACTCTGTTCCCTAGCCACTGATTCCATCCCTCTCCCTGGCAACTGCCTGAGGCTGAAGCATACTGTTTGTAACCTCTGTGTCCTACTTGAACCTGAGCTGAGCTATCTACCCCATATCCTCTCCCTCACCAAGACCGTCCACTTCCATCTCCGTAATATTGCCTGTCTCCGCTCTGCCTCAGTTCATCTGCTGCTGAAACCCTCATCCATGCCTTTGCTACATCCAGACATGACTACTTCAATGCTCCTGTGAGACGTTTCAATATGTTAAAGGTGCTATATAAATCTACTTTGTTGTAGTTGTTGGTTTTGAGAAGATTCTTGAAAGCAGAGGGTAGGTGCTTAGGAACTACTGATGGTAGAATGGGGGCAAGGAATAAGGAAGGAAAGTAAGTTAGAAAGAAAGTCTGTCATATATTTTTCTGTGTTTAGAAATGAATGTTATGCTTGCACCATGCAAGCTCATATATCCAGAATATCTGTGCCAAAAATTGTCAGCTACTCTGTGTAACAGCAGCTATGATCCTTGGCATTTTGGATTCCAGACTTGGTTTTACGGAGGTGATCGAACACTGAAACGGTAACTGCAGTATCATCTGACGTGGGTCCATTTTTTTTTCTGGTAAGTTATAAGTTTCTACTTTCCATTGCAACATTCAGAATCTAAATTGTTCCCTCAAACCTACCACTCCCAACAGAATGAAGGACATATAACTTGCATGAATGTTTAGGGAATGGCTTACTTCTCCCATCACATTGCTGTGACTGCTACAGTATGTCTTCACTTCATTTTGAGTGGCCATTATTATAAATGTTGTTTTAACGGGGCCGAAATCCAGTGCCGCCAGAAAGCTGGTGGTGTTAAGGCCTTTTTTCCCCGATTAGGGCCGCAATGTTTGCGGTGGCCATTAGATCCAAATTCAGCTTTTTGACCACAAACAAGTGTTCCAGTCTTATTAGCCCTTCAAACCTGAAAGTTTGCAGTCTTAATTGGGGCGTATGCCCACAGGGAATTCACCCTTAGGTTGATGTGGCAGCTGCCATTGCAGCACAGGCGCGAGGGAACGAGTGTATCGGTGCTGCTTTGGAGAGGATGGCCGCAGCTCTGCAAGAGTCGACGGAGCGTCTAAGTGCTGTCATATCTGGTGGCTTTCAGACTGTGGCTGCTCACATGCAGTCTCAGCTGGATGCCCCCCGAGACCTCAGTGTTGCCTTCCGGTGTGGTGCCACAGCACCGACCTGAGCTCCCTCAGATTAGTGCTGGTGGTATTGTGCCGCCTCTGGTGAGTTAGTCAGACTCCTCGGGCCAGGATATGTATAATGTGCTCCCTCCGGCTCGCAGCATTCCTGGCTCCAGACCTGTCACTCCGCCAGTGCCTCCACGCATGGCCTTGCCCGAGTCAAGCCAGACTGAACCCTCCCAGGAGGGTGTTAACCAGTCTTCAGCCGGCCCTTCCAGGTCCAAAGCTGCTTGAAGGCGTTCTAGAAGGACATCTGCAGCTTCCACACAAGGAACACAGCAGCCTTCCCAAACCCATGAGTCAGTCACAGGGGAGACACTGAGGCGGTCATGTGTAAGAGGGGTTATAAGGAAATGCACATGGGTGGTAAATGATGTTTATATGTTATTTTTCTGCACTATTTATTGTTCTGGTAGTTGTTTGGAGTTATATTGATTATGTATTAAATCTTTATTTTTCGCACCTATATCTGGGCTGTTGTATAATGTGAGGTGAGTGTTGCACAGCTTTCTTGCTCTTTTCATTTTGTTGCTTTAAACATTGAATTACAC
Source organism: Pristiophorus japonicus (assembly GCF_044704955.1). Lineage (NCBI taxonomy): Eukaryota > Metazoa > Chordata > Chondrichthyes > Pristiophoridae > Pristiophorus > Pristiophorus japonicus. Next base: position 160,030,378 of record NC_091979.1, on the reverse strand, counting down.
ACACACTCAGTTGTGCAGGATCAGGTCTTTTATTCAGACATTCATACTGTCATGTTTGTAACCTTCACATAACTGTAACCCTTATATAACAACACTGTACACTGTATATACCGGAGTAATGCACACCTTGACCACTGGGGGTGAACTTGTGGGAGACACTCCTCACCTGGGCATCCAGGTATTTAAAGGGAGGTCCCACGCAGGGTCAACACTTCTTGGTCCTGGGATAAAGGTTCAGGTCATGTAGTGACCTTGTCTGCAGTACATGCCTCGTGTGATTCTATAGTAAGGTGTAAGGACACCATACATACTATACAAACCAAGTATGAAAGTTACTGGGACACTTCACAAAGGCAGCTCTTTGCTTGCTCCGATTTCCGTGGCTGCTTGTGAGGCACACACCTTCTGAATGTCCAGTGCAGTCAGAAACAGGACATCAAGTAGTCTCCTCTCATCTTGGAGACGTCAAATATCAACACTGTTATTTGCATTATCAAAATATTAAACTCCAGCTTAGTTGAAGGGTTATTAGCATCAGCAGAAACACACGTCAACTAACAGAATGAACACGATTCAGTAGGATGTGAATAACAGCAGCAATAACAGCAGAATACAAGCCCTGCAGTCACTTGTGAACTCGCTGGTGTCTCAGCAGGCTTTTGATCGGGGCGGAGGAGCAGTGAGAGATCGGGGCCCAGGAGCATCATGATCGGGGCCCAGGAGAGGCGAGGGTTCGTGGCCCAGAAGAGGTAAGGGCCCAGGGGCAGCATGGGCCAGCCCACACTGCGATCTATGGATAGTAGGAGCATGTGTGCGCACTAGGTCCGTGCAGCAGAGCTTGGTCTCCAGTCGTCTTGGTTAACCCTTGCCACTGGATCAAGACCTAGCTCTGTCAAGCCCATGTAGTGGCTGGAGTGCAACGGCCACCACACGTTAAAAAAATCCATGCACAGGCATCTTCCACCCTTTAGTATTTAGTTCGGGATCTAGATTGTCAGGTCCTTAATCGAAACACCTGTGAACTCATCTATTTTTGTGTGGAAGCGGGTCATCCTCGATATGAGGGACTGCCTAATACTATACTAGAATGTCCAATGTCTAGTGACTAATGTGTGTGCATCAAACTCTCATCTTTATACCAAAAAAGCCTTCAAACTCTTATTTCTTTGCATAGTACATTTAGACAATTAACATGCAGACGATGTAGAATCAAAATGACATTGTCCTGAAATCACAGCTAAATGCTTTCTGAATCGTTTAACATACAGACGATGTCATCAAATTATTATTCGCACAGTAACAAGATACTCTCAAATACAGACAATGTCACGAATTACTATACACAATTCAGATTATTATTCGCATAGTAACAAGTTACATTCAAACACTCAACATACAGACAAATGACCAGCCACTCATTATCCTGAAGTCAAGTCTCATTGCCATATATCGACTCCCATCCATGAAGTACTGTAAATACACAGGTGATCAGATAGACACATTTGAATGGCTAAATGCCTCCATATCGTCTAGCAGCCTGTTTCGATCCAAACATCCTGTTTTTAATCCAAACTTTAATCTTCAATATTTAACCCTTTTGATTTCCCCAGACTGCGCCGAAGCAAAGAGTTTCAGAAATGCGGGCTTGTGCTCCCACAGTGAGCATCATCATCATCATAGACAGTCCCTCGTAGTCGTGGGTGACTTGCTTCCACTCTAAAAGTGAGTTCTCAGGTGACTGAAGAGTCCAATGCGGGACCTGCAGTCTCTGTCACAGGTGGGGCAGACAGTGGTTGAAGGAAAGGGAGGGTGGGGAGCCTGGGTTGACGCACGTTCCTTCCGTTGTCTACGATTGGTTTATGGTTGCTCTCGGCGATGAGACTCGAGGTGCTAAACACCCTCCTGGATGTTCTTCTTCCACTTTGGGTGGTCTTGGACCAGGGATTTCCAGGTACTGGTGGGGATGTTGCACTTTATCAAGGAGGCTTTGAGGGTGTCCTTGAAGCGTTTCCTCTGCCCACCTGGGCCTCGCTTGCCGTGTTAAGGCTCCGAGAAGAGCGCTTGCTTTGGGAGTCTTGTGTCGGGCATGCAGACGATGTGGTTCACGGAGCTGATCGAGTGTGGTCATTGCTTCGATGCTGGGGATGTTGGCCTGGGCAAGAACACTGACGTTGGTGTGTCTATCCCCCCCAGTGGATTTGCACGATCTTGTGGAGGCAGCGTTGGTGGTACTTCTCCAGTGCTTTGATGTGTCTGCTGTATATAGTCCACTTCTCTGAGCCATATAGGAGGTATCACTACTGCCCTGTAGACCATAAGCTTGGTTCCAGATTTGAGGTCCTGATCTTCAAACACTCTCTTCCTCAGGCGACCGAAGACTGCGCACTGAAGGTGGTGTTGGACCACATCATTGATGTGTGCCCTTGCTGACAGTAGGCTCCCGATGAATGGAAAATGGTCCATGTTGTCCAAGGCATCACTGTGACTTTTGATAACTGGGGGCAGTGCTGTGTGGCAGGGTCAGGTTGGTAGAGGACCTTTGTCTTATGGATGTTTAGTGTAAGGCCCATGCTTTCATACACCTCAGTGAAGGTGTTGACGATGGCTTGGAGTTTGGCCTCCAAGTGTGCACAGGCGCAAACGTCGTCGGTTTACTGCAGTTCGTTGACAGAGGATGGGACGACCTTGGATCTAGCCTGGAGGTAGTGGAGGTTGAACAGATTCCCATTTGTTACCGCGCAGAATGCTGAGCTGGACCGACATTTCCAGTCTGAGCCCCTGGATTGAGATTTCAGTTTTCTCTCTGTGAATCTCGGGATCTCTATTTCTCTCTCGCTCTAGTTTGTTCCCCCTTTTCTCTTTTGCTATTCCTATTTCTCTATTTCTCTCTCTCCCAATCAAATTTTCTCTTTCTGTTTCTCGTTCTCTTTCCTCACTTCTATCTCTTTCTCCTTTTTTCTTCCCTTCCCGTTTTCACTCTCCCTCTCTCTATCTCACACCCTCTCTCTCGCTCTCTCCCTCCCTCTCTCCCTCCCCTTGAGTGCGGATTCTGTGCTAAACTCCTCCAGTCCATTGAAGAAGCTCCTGGACCTGTTGCTGAGCAATTCGGAGCTGGCTCCGAGATCTCACCTGTCCGGAGCTTGCTGATCTCCCCCAGATGATCTTTTACTGGACTTCTCTGCTGCCGACTCAGCTGCTGTCGTCGAGCTAAACCGGCTCCGAAATCTCTGCCACTCTGCACTGGCTCTAAAAGCTGGCGGGGTACCGTCAGCTAACGGGCCGGCTTCTTAACAGTGAAAATGAGTCCGGGGAGGAGCGGCAGCGGTGCGCACTTTTACTGTGTCATTACTGCCGCAAGCCCCACAACGCCACGAGAGTCAGTCGATCGCGGCGGTGGCCCATAATGTTGCAAAACCTTCCGGGCCGAATCTATGTCGGGGTGGCCAATTGAGCCTAAAGCGGCGGCCATTCGAATTTGACGATTGGCCGCCGCAAACGGGCAGTAACGGTCCTTCATGGGACCGTGAATTTCACAGCCAACATGTTATGAAATTTCCTCCCTGCAGTCTTAGTCATAAAAGGTTTAGAAATCTTTTTTGTTTATTTGTCACTCAGTATGAGCCCAATATAATGAAGAACTATAGCTAAAAAACTGAAAACTGGGACAGAAGAAAGTGGAGCAGACGGCCCGTTGGTACACTCAGTATAATAGTCCAAGATCAATGGTTTGGCTTCTGTATAGTTTATTTTAATCAAGGACATGTTGTTTGTAAAGGATTAATCTGGCTTAACAATTTTGAAGGGATGAACTAAATCCAGTCCACATAGCTGGGTAAATGCAAATGTTGGCCCAATTGATCTGACCCAATGTGAACTGAGAGCTCATCTCTGTTCGCATGTGGGTTTTCTTCAAGAGATTTGAAACTAATTCAAGTTCTAAGAAAATGTTTACAAAAGCAAGATACGGTGAATGCTGGAATCTGTAATAAAAACAGAAAAGGCTGGAAATACTCAGCAGATCAGGCAGCACCTGTGGAGAGAGAAACAGAGTTAACATTTCGGGTCCATGACCCTCATCGACCTGAAACATTAACTCTGTTTCTCTCTCCACAGACGCTGCCTGACCTGCTGAGTATTTCCAGCATTTTCTGTTCATTTATCGAAAAAAAACTTGATGTTCAGCCAAGTTTCATTGGTGTTGAGTTTAAAGCTTGGTTGTGACGGGGTTTTGTGGGTTTGATAAAGTCTCAGTTAAGATTGGATTGATTTAAACTGAATATCTGAATCCAAAGTGATTTGCTTCTCCTTTACTCAGGATTAAATTATCATCTCCAGCTAACAAGCAAGTAAACAAGGCTCACAGCAACCAATGGAACCTAAGATATTGCAAGAAAATAGTCTGCTGTTAGCCTTGCATGAATTCCAGGAGGGCAGAGAAAACGCTTCAAGGGCATCCTCAAAGCCTCCTTGAAAAAATGTAACATCCTGATTGACTCTTGGAAATCCCTGGCCCAAGACTGCTCAAAGTGGAGAAGAAGGAATTGAGTGTAATATCTCCAAGTTTGCGGATGACACGAAACTAGGTGGCAGTGTGAGCTGTGAGGAGGATGCTCAGGGGCTGCAGGGTGATTTGGACAGGTTAGGTGAGTGGGCAAATGCATGGCAGATGCAGTATAATGTGGATAAATGTGAGGTTATCCATTTTGGGGGCAAAAACACGAAGGCAGAATATTATCTGGATGGCGGCAGATTAGGAAAAGGGGAGGTGCAACGAGACCTGGGTGTCATGGTTCATCAGTCACTGAAAGTGGGCATGCAGGTACAGCAGGCGGTGAAGAAGGCAAATGGTATGTTGGCCTTCATAGCTAGGGGGATTTGAGTATAGAAGCAGGGAGGTCTTACTGCAGTTGTACAGGGCCTTAGTGAGGCCTCACCTGTAATATTGCGTTCAGTTTTGGTCTCCTAATCTGAGGAAGGATGTTCTTGCTATTGAGGGAGTACAGCGAAGGTTCACCAGACTGATTCCAGGGATGGCTGGGCTGTCATATGAGGAGAGACTGGATCAACTGGGCCTTTATTCACTGGAGTATAGAAGGATGAGAGGGGATCTCATAGAAACGTATAAGATTCTGACGGGACTGGACAGGTTAGATGCGGGAAGAATGTTCCCGATGTTGGGGAAATCCAGAACCAGGGGACATAGTCTTAGGATAAGGGGTAGGCCATTTAGAACTGAGATGAGGAGAAACTTCTTCACTCAGAGAGTTGTTAACCTGTGGAATTCCCTGCCGCAGAGAGTTGTTGATGCCAGTTTGTTGGATATATTCAAGAGGGAGTTAGATATGGCCCTTATGGCTAAGGGGATCAAGGGGTATGGAGAGAAAGCAGGAAAGGTGTACTGAGGGAATGATCAGCCATGATTTTATTGAATGATGGTGCAGGCTCAAAGGGCCGAATGGCCTACTCCTGCACCTATTTTCTGTTTCTATGCTTCTATGAAGCATTCAAGAAGGCAGCGAACACTTCGAGTTTCTTCATCGGGAGCACGCGGAAGCCAAGTACAAACAGCGGAAAGAGCGTACGATAAACCAAGCACCCCACCCATCCATCCCTTCAACCACCACCTGCCCCACCTGCGACAGAGTCTATAAGTCCCGCATAGGGCTCATTAGTCATCTTGGAACTCATAATATTAGTGTGGAAGCAAGTCAGCCTCAATTCTATGGAACTGCCTAAGAAGAAGAAGAGGGCATTGTTTTTTTGATTTTTTTTTTAATAAGGACTTTTACAACATATTAAAGTACTAAACCATTTAAACCAAAAGGTGCCAGCTTTAATTTCTGATCAATGTTGAGTTAACTGATCTCATTCAGAGCACAGTGTAGGTGGTACAATTGGCCTTTACTGCCATTGGAAGGAGGGGATAAATCAACTAGAGTACCTACTACTGTTACTTAGTAATTAATACTGAATAGTTCACATGTATGATTGGAGGGTGTGAACACGAGGGATTGGCTGTGATTCCCTGCATGATTAAAACATCTGCTCACATTTACTTGCCAGACAAGGCTGACTGCGTCTGTGGAACTGCACCCCAGCGAAAGTCAGCACCTTCTGGGGAAAGAAATGTAAATGACCATTTCACACTAACATGAAGTGTGAAGGTGACAATAGTTAACTGACAGAACAATGGGTGGCATTAATAACATAAGGACAAAGCACTTATGTGGTGTAGCAAAAAAAAATTACATCACAGGGCAGTTCCTGAAGATGGATATTGGAAATAGAAGACGCTGATGTCGCACTTATATTATACAGAAGTGATTCAAATAGATGTTTGAACCACTTCCTTTTAAAACATCAAAACAAACTGCCAGCATTTTATATTTTTAATTCAGATTTGCAGTTTTTCGGTTTTATTTTACCTTTTAAAAAATAACTGGGCACAAGCAGATTTAAATAACCGGCTGTTCAAATCGATGTGACGTCCCAATCAAACACATATTTGAACAAATCGCACAAGATGTCTATACGTGAACTGAATGGCTTAGCCCTCCTCTTTGGACATCAGGCATAGTCAAACTGACTAAAATCTTTAACAGCTGCATCATGTTAAGTTGGAACATATTTCTGTGAGTGAAGCTGGTTTTTAGCCTCTTAAGTAGCGTGACAGAATTAAAAAAGCTAACACCATGCTAAATTTTAAACAAAAGTGCTTACATTTTAGTCACGTATTAATATTGACCTCTGACCTGAGACCTCACTCTGCATTGGCAATAGACCAGCATGTTCTTATAAGAATAATCCTCCAAGTCGTTACAGTTCAGTTTTAACTCTTCAGCAACATATTTCCAACTTGATTTCAAGTCCTACACGGTAACAAACGCAGTAGAATGTGTGACTCAGCAGCATCTGCTAGTGTGAAGAGCAGACTAAGCTTATGAAATAGCGGGGAGCTTCAGCAACTTCTTAATGTTTTTCTGCCTAGGAATACAGGTTTCCGGACACAACCAAGGCATGGATCTTATGCAAGAAACGTTCTAAAGGCGTTCCGGTATTTTACAGGGAAAACATACCGAAGTTGGAACAAGAATGAAAACTCCAGTTCAACAACAACAACAAATTGTGTATATATATGTATAGCACCTTTAATGTAGTGAAATGTCCCAAGGTGCTTCACAGGAGTATTTTGAGACAAATAAATTGACACTGAGCCACATAAAGAGAAATTAGGGCAGGTGACCAAATACTTGGTCAAAGAGGTAGGTTTTAAGGAGCGTCTTGAATGAGGAAAGAGGCAGAGAGGTTTAGGCAGGGAATTCCAGGACTTAGGGCCTAGGCAACAGAAGGCATGGCCACCAATGGTTGGGCGATTACAGTCAGGGATGATCAAGAGGGCAGAATTAAAGGAGCGCAGAAATCTTAGGGGGTTGTGGGGCTGGAGGAGATTACAGAAATAGGGAGGGGCAAGGCCATGGAGGGATTTGAAAATAAGGATGAGAATTTTGAAATCGAGGCATTGCTTAACCGGGAGCCAATGTAGGTCAGCAAGCACAAAGATGATGGGTGAGCGAGACTTGGTGCGAATTAGGACATGGGCAGCTGAGGCAAGGGAGGAGTCGGGCGATGTTACAGAGGTGGAAATAGGCGGTCTTAGTTATGCTGCAGATATGTGGTCGAAAGCTAATTTCAGGGTCAAATATGACACCAAGGTTGTGAACAGTTTGGTTCAGCCTCAGACAGGTGTTGGGGAGAGGGATGGAGTCAGTATCTAGGTAATGGGGTTTGTGGCAGGGATCAGAAACAATGGCTTCGGTCTTCCCAATATTCAATTGGAGAAAATTTCAGCTCATCCATAACTGGATGTCAGACAAGCAGTCTGAAACTTAGAGACCAAGGAGGGGCTGTGAGAAGTAGTAGTGAGATAGAACTGGGTGTTATCAGCGACATGTGGGAACTGACGCTGCGTTTTCGGATGATGTCACCAAGGGGCAACATGTAGATGAGAAATAGAAGGGGGCCAAGGATAGACACTTGCGGGACACCAGAGGTAATGATGTGGGAGCGGGAAGAGAAGCCCTTGCAGGTAATTCTCTGGCTACGATTAGATAGATAAGAATGGAACTAGGCGAGTGTAGTCCCACTTAGCTGGACGATAGCGGAGAGGCGTTGGAGAAGGATAGAGTGGTCAACCGTGTCAAAGGTTGCAGATAAGTCAAGAAGGACGAGGTGGGATAATTTGCCTTTGTCACAGTCACAAAGGATGTCATGGAAACAGGATTGGAAGGATTCAAACATGGAATTGCGGGAAAGATGGTCACGGATTTGGGAGGCGACAACACGTTCAAGGACTTTGGAGAGGAACGGGTGGTTGGAGATGGGGCGTTAGTTTGCCAGGACAGAGGAGTCGAGGGTTGATTTTTTGAGAAGAGGAGTGATGACGGCAGATTTGAGGAGAGAGAACCGTTAACCATGTCAGCTAACATGGGAGCCAGAAAAGGAAGTTGTGTGGTCAGCAATTTGGTGGGAATAGCATCAAGGGAGCAGGAAGTGGGAGTCAGGGTCTAGGAGACACAATGCTTTTATAAGATTTCAAAATATTTGCCAGAAATGACACTACAGGTTGCAGATGCCATTCAAATAGCATCACACATTCATTAATTTCGAGCGCACCCTTTAAACGGATACAGGGGTTAATTTTCAACTTCAGGTGGTTACCTGGCAGAGTGGATCGCCCGCTCAATGGAATGGAAGTAGCGCTGATTCTGTAAAGGGCGGCGATCAACTTCGCCAGTTTACTGCACTGGTAGTGAAGTTTAAAATTATTTACATTGTCTTCACAAGAAAGAGATTTGAACATACAAACAATGACGGACAGCGAACGAGCCACTCGTCCATCCAGCTTGTCCCACACATTTGCGATGCCTTGTGCATCACAATATCTACACTCCCTACCCCATCCAAAAAACCTGTGATCTCCTGGGAAAGGCGTAAAAACAGATAAAAACTCAGGCCAATTAGAGAGAAAAAGAACTGGAAAATTCCTCTCTGGCCCCCTCAGGCGACCAAAACTAGTCCAGGAAACTATGTTGTTTTCACAAGTTCGTTTTTGTTTGCTTGTCACTTGACAATTTATAGTAATTTCCATCAAAGCACAATTTTACGTCACCAGTGCCGGACACCATCATGACAAAAATCATGTATGGGTCATTTTCCATCTCACACCAAAAAAAAGATACTTTTGAAATGTTTTGGTTGTGATGTTTTGTAAAATATGAATTCCATAATTTTCTCAGTGTCTTTTTGCCCTTTTATGGTCAAATACAGGAAAGGTAATGTGAAAACAATCAAGGACCAACAGGAGAAGCTGCATTGGTTTGCAAGGTGATCATGATCTGGGAGCTAAGGCCTAACAAGCAGGGAGGTCAATGGACTTATGGCTACGCAGGTAGTTCCAAATGCATCATGTTTTAGGATATCTACTATGCTTTGGATTTCTAAGCAGAAATGGTTCATATATGTGTTTTGAAATTAAGAACATAAGAAATAGGAGCAGGAGTAGGCCATAAGGCCCCTCGAGCCTGCTCATTTTCAATTAGATCATGGCTTATCTGATCTTGGCCTCAACTCCACTTTCCTGCATGTTCTCCATAACCCTTGACTCCCAATTTGCATTTGGATTTACTTCTGTAAGTCAAAATAGGAAAACTGTGTTATCACCATTCACAGGAAGTGCAGGTGTCAATTTCGTGGGAGCTGGTAGCACCCCCGGGCGAAAACAGGTTTGCGTCCCGTTAGATCCTCCGGAGGTGCACAACAGGGGAATTTCGACCCCTAAAGCTTCTGCCAAATAAAAAATATTGTATGTGCCAAGTTCACAAGCAAATGCAAATGTAAATTTTCTCTGCTCCACCTTCTTTGGTAAAACTCGCCAGATTGTCCTTGGATCCTATTTGTCACTTTGAACATAATATTTTTGAAATCCAGTATTTTCACCTAGATCCAGTGAGGGTTATTTTCATCTGCATTGCCGTGCGTCACTCGCCCATTACAAATGAAAATCGGGCAGTTTCTATATCGGGCAATGGATCCGTCTGCCAGTTTATCACCAATTGGTGAAGGTGAGAATTACCCTCATTGAGCCTTGTTTTCAACAAGTTTCTCCTCACAGTTCTGCAGGTGTCAGGTGACAATGGTACCCGGCACACATGGTCATTATTTAAGTGTGAGCCCTGGCAATGAGAGTCCCAAATCAACACGAGGGGCGCCTCTTAGCCAAACTGATTTTATCTTCACCTGATGTCCAAGCACTTCCATTGGGGATCACTGGACAGCGATCAGAAGTCAGTAATGATATGGCCAACGGGAGTGATAGGATCAACTCCGGCTGATTTTATTCTCTTTAATTCAGGGGTGCTGAGGTAAATCACAGTGCTCTGTTGTCACCCTGGTTATGGGGGTCGAAGCTTGGACTCTCCTGAAAACAGGAGGATACTCCCGTTACATTTTTAATAATTACATAATATAAGCAGATCTGTAAATATTTGAGCGCAACATAGATAATCAGAATAAAACAGGGATGCATAAAAATAATGTTTGGAGATTGGGCAATCCTTTTCAATTATCAATTTTAATAACAGTCTTTTATATTACCATCAAAGGTAACTAAACTGCTTCCCTGTAGGCATAATGGGCAAAGGTACTTCATAATGCAGCACCAAGGCATAGATAAAAGTTCCCACGTTCAATTCTCATCCAGAGTTCAGTTAACTAATCTCAGTTTGGTTGAGGTAGATATGCTACAACTAGCCTCAGCACCCGTTCGCTAGGGAGCTAAAAGATCAGCCTGGGTTTCTGCTTCTACTTCCCATTAATGATTCTTGCTGGAAAGTGCATGTGCATGGATGTTAGGGGAATGCTGAATTATATTTTTCCACATCCTTTGTTTGGTCACCATTAGCTTGTGCCTCAATCTCCCATCACCATAAGTGAGCTCATGCCTTAATCTGTACTATGTGGCTCTATTCTATCCCCACGCAAAACCCCCAAATGCTTACCAAAAATTAGATACCCATAGAAACATAAAAAATAGGTGCAGGTGTAGGCCATTCGGCCCTTCGAGCCTGCACCACCATTCAATAAGATTATGGCTGATCATTCACCTCAGTACCCCTTTCCTGCTTTCTCTCCATACCCCTTGATATCTTTAGCCGTAAGGGCCACATCTAACTCGCTCTTGAATATATCCAATGAACTGGCATCAACAACTCTCTGTGGCAGGGAATTCCACAGGTTAACAACTCTCTGAGTGAAGAAGTTTCTCCTCATCTCAGTTCTAAATGGCTTACCCCTTATCCTTAGACTGTGTCCCCTGGTTCTGGACTTCCCCAACATCGGGAACATTCTTCCTGCATCTAACTTGTCCAGTCCCGTCAGAATTTTATATGTTTCTATGAGATTCCCTCTCATCCTTCTAAACTCCAGTGAATAAAGACTCAGTCGATCCAGTCTCTCCTCATATGTCAGTCCAGCCATTCCGGGAATCAGTTTGGTGAACCTTCGCTGTACTCCCTCCGTAGCAAGAACATCCTTCCTCAGATTAGGAGACCAAAACTGAACACAATATTCCAGGTGAGGCCTCACCAAGGCCCTGTACAACTGCAGTAAGACCTCCCTGCTCCAATACTCAAAACCCCTAGCTATGAAGGCCAACATACCATTTGCCTTTTTCACCGTCTGCTGTACCTGCATGCCAACTTTCAATGACTGATGTAACATGACACCCAGGTCTCGTTGCACCTCCCTTTTTCCCAATCTGCCACCATTCAGATAATATTCTACCTTAGTGCTTTTGCCCCCAAAGTGGATCACCTCACATTTATCCACATTATACTGCATCTGCCATGCATTTGCCCATTCATCTAACCTGTCCATAATATGTCCATACTATACAGTACAAATGCACACGAGGCCCATACTTGAGAGAAGATCACTCTGTGACCAGTAACCTTTATTAGCCAGCACTGAAGTGAAGAAGGTGGATGGAGCTTCCCCTTTTATACCTGAAAGTCCAGGTTAGGAGTGTCTCCCACAAGTTCACCACCTAGTGGTCAGTGTTCTCACAGTGTACAACTTAGGTCAGTTTATACATGGGTTACAATGACAGTTGAATACATGATATCACCTCCCCCGCAAAGTCTTATTGGGATCACAGGTTAAGTCTCTCTGGTGGTTTACGCTCCCTTGTAGAGCGCCTGAGTTGGGGCTCCGGTTATCGGGCGCTGGCCTGAGTGTCTGCTGTTTGCGGTGCCTCCGGCCTGTCTGGACTGCCCACAGTAACTGGGCTCTCCTCCACTTGGTTCCGGTGTTCGGTCACCTGTGGTGGAGTGAACTCTACATCGTGTTCTTCCTCTGCTTCATCTACGGGGTTGCTGAATCTCTTTTTTGTTTGATCCACGTGTTTGCGACAGATTTGTCCATTGATAAGTTTAACTACCAGAATCCTATTCCCCTCTTTGGCAATCACAGTGCCTGCGAGCCATTTAGGCCTTGCAGAGTAGTTGAGGACAAAGACAAGATCATTGACATCAATAAATCGCGCCCTCGCATTCCCGTCATGGTAGTCACATTGTGACTGGCGCCTGCACTCAACAATTTCTTTCATGGTGGGGAGTATAAGGGATAACCTGGTTTTGTGCGTCCTTTTCATTAGCAGTTCTGCGGGTTGAACCCCTGTGAGCGAGTGTTGTCGGGATCTATTGGCCAACAGGAGGCGTGATAAGCGGCTTTGTAGGGAACCCCTTGGATTCTGAGCATCCCCTGTTTGATTATCTGCACTGCTCGTTCCGCCTGGCCGTTTGAGGCCGGTTTGAACGGTGCCGTTCTGACATGGTTATACCATTTCCTGCCATGAAGTCCTGGAACTCAATGCTTGTGAAGCACGGGCCATTGTCGCTGACCAAGACGTCCGGTAGACCATGGGCGGAAAACATTGCCCGTAGACTTTCTACCGTGGCAGAGAATGAGCTTGAATTGAGAATGTCACACTCGATCCATTTGGAGTAGGCATCTACTACAACCAAAAACATTTTTCCCATGAAAGGACCTGCGAGTCCACATGGATGCGTGACCATGGCTTGGCGGGCCAGGACCAGGGGCGAGAGGGGCTTGCCTGGGCGCATTGCCCAGCTGGGCACACGTGTTGCACCTGCGAACACAAAGTTCCAGGTCTGCATCTATCCCTGGCCACCAAACATGTGACCTGGCAATTGCCTTCATCATGACAATGCCCGGGTGCCCATTGTGGAGTTCTCTGATGAACATCTCTCTGCCCATCTGGGGCATGACTACTCGGTACCTCCATCGTAGGCAATCGGCCTGAATCAAGAGTTCATCCTTGCGCCTGTGAAATGGTTTAAATTCCTCAGGGCATGCCCCGTACGTGGCTGCCCAGTCCCCATTCAGGACACATTTCTTGACTAAAGACAATAGCGGGTCTCTGTTTGTCCAGACTTTAATCTGATGGGCTGTCACGGGTGAGCCTTTACTTTCGAAAGCCATGACCATCTCAGCAGCATGCTCGGTTGCCCCCTCGGTGGTGGCTAGTGGGAGCCTGCTGAGTGCATCGACGCAGTTTTCAGTGCCCGGTCTGTGCCGAATTATATAGTCATAGGCGGCTAACGTGAGTGCCCACCTCTGTATGCGGGTCGACGCATTTGTATTTATGGCCTTGTTGTCGGCCAAAAGGGACGTTAGGGGTTTGTGATCTGTCTCCAGCTCAAATTTCCTGCCAAACAGGTACTGGTGCATTTTTTTTTACTGCATATACTCATGCAAGCGCTTCCTTTTCTACCATCCTGTAGCCCCTTTCTGCCTGGGACAGACTTCTGGAGGCATAAGCTACCGACTATAACTGACCCTTGGCATTAACATGCTGCAACACACACCCGGCCCCATAGGACGACGCATCGCACGTTAAAACAAGTTTCTTACATGGGTCAAATGGCGTTAACAGATTGTTGGAGCATAACAAATTGCGTGCTCTATCAAAAGCCCTTTCCTGGCTGTCGCCCCAGACCCATTCGCGACCTTTGCGTAGGAGCATGTGTAGCGCCTCTAACAGCGTGCTCAATTTGGGAAGAAAGTTACCAAAATAGTTCAGGAGCCCCAGGAATGAATGCAGCTCCGTCGTGTTATGGGATTTGGGTGCTCTCTGGATCGCTTCCATTTTGGTCGCAGTAGATCTGATCCCGTCTGCTGCTATATTCATCCCCAAGAATTCTACCTCTGGAGCTAGGAAGTCGCACTTCGCCTTTTTCAGTCGCAGACCTACCCGGTCCCGTCTGTGCAGCACCTCCTCCAGGTTGTGGAGGTGTTCTTCAGTATCGCAACCCATGATGAGGATGTTGTCTTGAAAAACCACTGTCCTTGGAATCGACTTGAGGAGGCTTTCCATGTTTCGTTGAAAGATCATGGCGGCTGAGCGAATCGCGAACCGACATCTGTTATACTCAAACAACCCCTTGTGTGTCGTGATGGTGGTCAGCTTCTTCGACTCACTCACCAGCTCCTGGGTCATGTAAGCTGAGGTCAGGTCCAATTTTGAAAAAAGTTTGCCACCGGATAGCGTCGCAAAGAGGTCCTCTGCTCTCGGTAGCGGGTACTGGTCTTGGAGTGACACCCGATTGATGGTGGTCTTGTAATCACCATATAACCTGACCGACCCATCCGCCTTGAGCACCGGCACAATTGGGCTCGCCCAGTCACTGAATTCGACTGGCGAGATGATGCCTTCCCTTAGCAGGCGGTCCAATTCGCATTCTATCTTTTCCCGCATCACGTATGGCACCGCTTTGGCCTTGTGGTGTACTGGCCTGGCGTCCGGGTTTATGTGAATCACTACCTTGGCCCCCATGAAAGTGCCAATGCCAGGTTGAAATAGTGAGTCAAATTTGTCCAGGACCTGTGAGCATGATATTCGCTCCACAGAAGAAATTGCATTGACATCATCCAGTTCATGACAGCAAGCCAACTCCTCCCCAGCAGTTCGGGACCGTCCCCCAGGACAATCCAGAGTGGCAACCTGTTCTCTGAATCTTTGTGGGTCACAACTACCGTGGCGCTGCCTAGCACTGGAATGATCTCTATTGTATATGTCCGTAGCTGTGCGTCAATCGGCAATAATTTTGGCCTCCTGGCCTTGGACGCCCACAACTTGTTAAACTGTTTGATACTCATCAGGGACTGGCTGGCCCCTGTGTCTAACTCCATTAATACTGGGATGCCTTTGAGGAGCACTTTCATCATTATCAGTGTCGTCCTGGCGTATGAACTGTATATGTGCTCCACATGAACTCGCTGAACTTCAGCTTCCAGCGATTTCCCCCAGTGTCCATTTGGCCTCGTAGGGCTTATATCGGGCCCGTCCTCCTCGTACACCAACCTGGCTGCAGGCTTCCTGCACATACGCGCCAAGTGACCGCTGATGTTGCAGTTTCTGCAGTTATATTGCTGATACCTGCAAGCTCTGTCTGTGTGTTTGCCTCCACACCTCCAACATGAGCCGTTGTTGGAAACAAAAGGTCCATTACCAGTCGATCGTCTCTGACTGTCTCTGTAACTGTCCTTAAGCGCACCATTGACAGGTGTTGATGGCCTCATTACTGGCCGCATTGTCCCTTGCGATGGCATGAATTGCCGTTCAGCTAGCTATTGTCTCTGTTGAATTCCCGCTTTGGGTTCGACTACATGCTCGGGCATGTCTAATTGCACTGTCTGCCTGGAGAACTGTGTACCGCGTTAACAATGTTGGCTCCCTGTCCATTTGCTGCATTTAAACCAAGATTTTTGTCAAACATCATTCTGGTCTCTTCCTCCCCTGAGATAAATGTCTAGGCCATCAAAGCCACCATTTCCAGGGTCAAGTCTTTGGTCTCAATCAGTTTCCTGAAAACCCCAGCGTGGCTGATGTCTTCAATAAAAAAGTCTCGCAGCATCTCCGCTCTGCATGCATCTGGGAACTTACATAGGCTCGCCAATCGCCGGAGGTCTGCCACGAAGTCGGAACGCTTTGCTCTTCTCGCCGCCGGTGATTGTAAAACCGGTGTCTCGCCATGTGCATGCTGCTCGCCGGTTTAAAGTGATCCCCGATCAACTTACTGAGCTCTTCAAAAGTCTTGTCCACCGGCTTCTCTGGCGCTCGAAGGTCCTTCATCAGGGAGTAAGTCCTGGATCTACAAACCGTCAGGAGATGAGCCCTGCATTTGTCGGCCGAATCCTGTCCCAGCCATTCCTTAGTGACGAAACTTTGCTGCAGTCGCTCAATAAAATCATCCCAATCATCACCAACACAGTATCCCTCGTCTGTGCTGCTAGTGGCCATGCTCGTGTGGTTTAAATTCCAGTTTCTCGTCGCCAATAATATGTCCTTACTATACAGTACAAATGCACACGAGGCCCATACTTGAGAGAAGGTCACTCTGTGACCAGTAACCTTTATTAGCCAGCACTGAAGTGAAGAAGGTGGGTGGAGCTTCCCCTTTTGTAACTGAAAGTCCAGGTTAGGAGTGTCTCCCACAAGTTCGCCACCTAGTGGTCAATGTTCTCACGGTGTACAACTTAGGTCGGTTTATCCATGGATTACAATGACAAGTTGAATACATGACAGTCCAAGTCACCCTGCAGCCTCTTAGCTTCCCCCTCACAGCTCACACCGCCACCTAGCTTAGTGTCATGTGCAAACTTGGAGATATTACACTCAATTCCTTCATCTAAATTATTGATGTATATTGTAAAAAGCTGGGGTCCCAGCACTGAGCCCAGCAGCACCCCACTAGTCACTACCTGCCATTCTGAAAAGGACCCGTTTATCCCGACTCTCTGCTTCCTGTCTGCCAACCAGTTCTCTATCCACGTCAGTACATTACCCCCAATACCATGTGTTTTAATTTTGCACACCAATCTCTTGTGTGGGACCTTGTCAAAAGCCATTTGAAATTCCAAATGCACCACATCCACTGGTTCTCCCTTGTTCACTCTACTACTTACATCCTCAGAAAATTCCAGAAGATTCGTCAAGCATGATTTCCCTTTCATAAATCCATGTTGACTTGGACCGATCCTGTCACTGCTTTCCAAATGTGCTGCTATTTCATCTTTTATAATTGATTCCAACATTTTCCCCAGGCTAACCGGTCTATAATTCTCCGTTTTCTCTCTCCCTCCTTTTTAAAAAAGTGGTGTTACATTCGCTACCCTCAGTCCATAGGAACTGATCCAAAGTCGATAGACGGTTTGAAAATGATCACCAATGCATCCACTATTTCTAGGGCCACTTCCTTAAGTACTCTGGGATGCAGACTATCAGGCCCCGGGAATTTATCGGCCTTCAATGCCATCAATTTCCCGAACACAATTGCCTTCCTAATAAGGATATCCTTCAGTTCCTCCTTCTCACTCGACCCTCGGTCCCCTAGTACTTCCGGAAGGTTATTTGTGTCTTCCTTCGTGAAGACAGAACCAAAGTATTTGTTCAACTGGTCTGCCATTTCTTTGTTCCCCTCAATCGAGACACTGCCTTTGACTCGAGTGTTCTCGACTCCATCCCGCAGCATGCGACCCGCCACCAACTCAGTGAAACCCCAATGTTGCACGAGATAGGCAAAGCCATAAAACAGCTCAAGAATAACAAGGCTATGGGAGTGGATGGAATTCGTGCTGATGCGCTAAAGTATGGCGGAGAGGCGCTGTTGGCGTGGATACATGACCTCATCTCTCTCATTTGGAGGGAGGAGAGCATGCCGGGTGATGCCAGAGCTGCAGTGATCGCGACTATATTTAAAAAGGGGGACAAGTCCGACTGCGGCAACTACAGGGGAATCTCCCTGTTATCAGCCACCTGGAAGGTTGTCGTTCGAGTTTCCTCAACCGTCTTCTCCCTGTTGCCGAGGAGCTCCTCCTGGAATCACAGTGCAGATTTCGTCCCCTATGGGACACAACGGACATGATCCTTGCAGCACGACAGCTGCAGGAAAATGTAGGGAGCAGCGCCAGCCCTTATACGTGGTCTTTTCGATCTTACAAAAACTGTCAACCTCAAGGGCTTATGGAGTGTCCTCCTCCGTTTTGGATGCCCCCAAAAGTTTGTCAACATCCTTCGCCTGCTCCACGATGACATGCAGGCTGTGATCCTTACCAGCGGATCCATTACAGACCCAATCTACGTCTGGACCGGGGTCAAACAGGGCTGCGTCATCGCTCCAACTCCCTTCTCAATCTTCCTCGCTGCCATGCTCCACCTCACAGCCAACAAGCTCCCTGCTGGAGTGTAATTAAATTACAGAACCAGTGGGAAGCTGTTTAACCTACGCCGCATCTAGGCCAGGTCCAAGATCACCCCAACCTCTGTCGTTGAGCTGCAGTACGCGGTATCTTTGATGAGTGTTTCCCCGTTCTTGGCCAGGAGTGGGGTGGGGTCTTGAGAGTTTGGACCATAGATGGCCTTGAATGCAATTAAGAATCCTCACATATCGTGGCTGTCAGACAGTTGTGGTATCTCCTGTGCTTTCTCCATCACTACCTGTTCTTTAGGTCCCAGGTTTTTTGTAGGAACTCAGCCTTGAGCCGTCTGTAATGTTGCTTTGCTGCTCCCGAGTTGGGTTGTTGCTTGAGGCTCAGAAATGCTCTGCGCTTACGATCTATTAGTTCTTAAATCTCCTGATCATTTTCATTAAACCAGTCCTGGTGTTTCCTGGTTGAGTGACTAAGTGTCTCTTCACAGCACTGGTTATGTAGACCTGGAGGCAGACCAAGCGCTGTGGGCATTGAGCATCTCAGGGTCATCAAGGCACGTCAGATTAGCTGTGAGGCGCTGGCTGTGTAGGGCTCTCTTAGCTGGATCTTTAAGTGCCCCGGCATTAACGTTTTTGCGGCACTGCTTCTGCTGTCCCCTGTGCTTGGGGCTATGTTTATATCGATGATGGATTGGATTTGGCGATGGTCCATCCAGCAGTCGTCAGCTCCTGTCATGGCACGGGTGATGTGCACATCCTTGCGATCCCTGGCTCGGACGATGACATTGTCAAGCAGGTGCCAGTGTTTGGAGCAAGGGTGTTGCCATGATGCCTTGTATTTGTCCCTCTGGCGGAACAGGGTGTTGGTGATGAGGAGTTCATGTTCTAGACATTTTGTCAGGAGTAGCGTACTGCTGGAGTTGGCTTTCCCCACCCCCTCTCTGCCAATCACGCCTCCCCAGGGGGCTGTGTCTTTGCCGACCCTGGCATTAAAGTCACATAGGAGGATCAATTTGTCGCCCGTGAGGACGTGGGACAGGAATGTCTTGAGGTTGGAATAAAAACCCTCTTTAGCCTCATCCGTTGCATTGAGTGTAGGGGCGTACGCACTGATGACTGTGGCGCATTGGTTGCGGGATAGGGTAAGGCGAAAATTCATGAGGCGTTCGTTAACTCCGTCGGGGGAGTCTTTGAGGCGGTCGACCAGTTCATTTTTGATGGCAAAGCCGACTCTATGAAGAAAGCGTTCTTCCTCTGGTTTTCCTTTCCAGAAAAAGGTGTAACCTCCACCATGTTCCTTGAGCTGGCCTTCCCCTGCCCGTCGGGTCTCGCTTAGGGCGGCGATGTCAATGTCAAAACGTCTAAGTTCCCGGACAACTATGGCGGTGTGGCGTTCCGGCCTGTTGCTATTCAAATTGTCCATGAGGGTCTTGACATTCCAGGTCCCGAACTTCATATTAGCGAAGTGGAAGATGCCTGTGCAAGAGTTCTTTTAACGTGGGGTGGCCGCTGCACACCGGCAATCACACAGGCTTAGCTGAACAAGGTCTTGGTCCAGTGGCAAGGGGGTCCAAGACAACTGGAGACCAGGCACTGTTGTATGAGCCTAATTGCCTACGGCAAGGTGTTAGCCACAAGCTTGGCACCGAGTAGTGCCACTGATGGTAGATGGCCTGATGTTTGGTCGGGAGGCAGGCATTAGGAAGGTCAGATGTCCGCTGGGGTTCCGAGGGATGTTTTGGAAAGTTTCTTCCAAGGTTAAAAATTTCCCCAAAGGTTTCCAAGTTGTTTTAAAAGTTTGAGAGTTTAAAAGTATTTGCGAATTATTTAAAAAAAACTTTACACAGATTGATTGAAGGTTTAATAAATAGATAAAGTTGATAAAGTTGATAAAAAGTCTAAAATGTAAATTAAGTTGTTTAAAAGTTAGAAAAAAAAGAAAAATTGTTCTCCAAGTTGATTAAAAATTTTAAAGTTTTCCTGAATTGTTTAAGAAGTTTAAAAATTGATTAAAAGTAAAAAAAATTGGGTCCTCCGGCCGGTTCGACGCCGGCCCCGGAGTCCCTTCGGCCCGGGCTGGGTCTGTCCTCCGCTCCCGGGCTGGGCCTGTCCTCCGCTCCCGGGCCAGGCCTGTCCTCCGCTCCCGGGCCGGGCCTGTCCTCCGCTCCCGGGCCGGGCCTGTCCTCCGCTCTCGGGCCGGGCCTGTCCACTCTCGGGCTGGGTCAGTCCTCCGCTCCCGGGCTGGGCCTGTCCTCTGCTCCCGGGCCGGGCCTGTCCTCCGCTCCCGGGCTGCGTTTGTCCGCTCCTGGCTGGGTCTGTCCTCTGCTCCCGGGCCGGGCCTGTCCTCTGCTCCCGGGCCGGGCTTGTCCTCCGCTCCCGGGCCGGGCCTGTCCTCCGCTCCCGGGCCGGGCCTGTCCTCCGCTCCCGGGCCGGGCCTGTCCTCCGCTCTCGGGCCGGGCCTGTCCACTCTCGGGCTGGGTCAGTCCTCCGCTCCCGGGCTCTGCCTGTCCTCTGCTCCCGGGCCGGGCCTGTCCTCCGCTCCCGGGCTGGGTTTGTCCGCTCCTGGCTGGGTCTGTCCTCCGCTCCCGGGCTGGGCCTGTCCTCCGCTCCCGGGCCGGGCCTGTCCTCCGCTCCCGGGCTGGGTTTGTCCACTCCTGGCTGGGTCTGTCCTCTGCTCCCGGGCCGGGCCTGTCCTCCGCTCCCGGGCCGGGCCTGTCCTCCGCTCCCGGGCCGGGCCTGTCCTCCGCTCCCGGGCCGGGCCTGTCCTCCGCTCCCGGGCCGGGCCTGTCCTCCGCTCCCGGGCCGGGCCTGTCCTCCGCTCCCGGGCCGGGCCTGTCCTCCGCTCCCGGGCCGGGCCTGTCCTCCGCTCCCGGGCCGGACCTGTCCACTCTCGGGCTGGGTCAGTCCTCCGCTCCCGGGCTCTGCCTGTCCTCTGCTCCCGGGCCGGGCCTGTCCTCCGCTCCCGGGCTGGGTTTGTCCGCTCCTGGCCGGGCCTGTCCTCCACTCCCGGGCTGGGTCTGTCCTCCACTCCCGGCTGGATCTGTCCTCCGCTCCCGGGCGGAGTCTGTCCTCTGCTGCCCTCCTCCCTGGAGCTAATTCTTTGCCGATGGATTCATCATAGGCAGTCCCTTTGGCCGGCCGAGGGCAGAATGTTTTACAGTCGCCACAGGAGGTCTAGCCGGGAGGCCCAAGTCGCGAGACTGCAGTACAGGACAGGACACAGAGGCTGGAATTACCACCACACCTGCTCTCTCCCCTGCTGTGCCGGCTCTTTGGTACCGCTATCGAATTAGTCCTACTCCCCTGCTCTTTCCCCATAGCCCTACATTTTTTCTGCTTCAAGTATTTCTGCAATTCCCTTTTGAAAGTTACTATTGAATCTGCTTCCATCACCCTTTCAGATAGTTAATTCTAGTTCAGAACAACTCGCTGCATAAAACAAATTCTCCTAATTTCCCCCCTGGATTTTTTTGCCAGTTATCTTAAACGTGTGTCCTCTGGTTACCAATCCTCCTACTAGTAGAAACAGTTTCTCCCTATCTACTGGATCAAAACCACTCATAATTTTGAACATCTATCTTAAATCTTCCCTTAACCTTCTCTGCTCAAAGGAGAACAATCCCAACCTCTCCAGTCTCTCCACATAACTGAAGTCCCTCATCCCTGACACTGTCATGTATGTAATCTTTATGCAATACTGTATATACTTAAGCAATGCACACCTTGACCACAGGGGGTGAACTTGTGGGAGACACTCCTTACCTGGTCATCCAGATATATAAAGGGAGGTCCCACGTAAGGTCAGCACTTCTTGGTCCTGTGAATAAAGGCTCAGGTTATAGAGTGACCTTGCCCATAGAATGTGCCTCATGTGGGTTTTGTGCCATTGATAAGGACATTACATTGGCGACGAGAAACGGAATCAACGATCCACGAGAATGGCCACCGGTAGCACAGAGGAACGGTACTGTGTTGACTAGGGTTGGGACAATTTCATTGAGAGGCTCCAGCAAAGCTTTGTCACGAAAGAATGGCTGGGCGATGCAGCGGCCGACAAGCGAAGGGCCCATCTGCTGACCAGCTGCGGACCTAAGACTTACGGGCTTATGAAGGACCTACTAGCACCCGAAAAGCCGGCGGAAAAAACCTTTGAAGAGCTCAGCAAACTAATCGGTGAGCACCTCAAACCGGCGAGCAGCATACACATGGCCCGACACAGATTCTATACCCACCGACGTCGTGAAGGACAGAGCAACCGGACTTCGTTGCGGACCTCCGGCGTTTGGCCAGCCTCTAAGTTCACAGATGCCTGCAGTGCGGAGATGTTAAGGGATTTCTTTATTGAGGGCATCGGTCATGCGGGGATTTTCCGAAAGTTAATTGAGACCAAGGACTTGACTTTGGAAGCGGCGGCGTTGATGGCTCAGACTTTCATGGCGGGAGAGGAGGAAACCAAAATAATATACGCGCGCAATTCTGCCTCCAACGCGGCGGGGGATCAGGGAGTCAATATCGTAAACGCGACTCAGAGCCCCGCAGGCAGGCAAGGGCAGTTCGACACACCCCAGGCAGCAATAGACCTCAGAGCAGGTTTTCAACAGAGACAATGGCAGGCTGAACGGAAGCAAAGAGTAGGAGTAAATGGGTACTTTTCAGAATGGCAGGCAGTGACTAGTGGAGTACCGCAAGGTTCTGTGCTGGGGCCCCAGCTGTTTACACTGTACATTAATGATTTAGACGAGGGGATTAAATGTAGTATCTCCAAATTTGCGGATGACACTAAGTTGGGTGGCAGTGTGAGCTGCGAGGAGGATGCTATGAGGCTGCAGAGCGACTTGGATAGGTTAGGTGAGTGGGCAAATGCATGGCAGATGAAGTATAATGTGGATAAATGTGAGGTTATCCACTTTGGTGGTAAAAACAGAGAGACAGACTATTATCTGAATGGTGACAGATTAGGAAAAGGGGAGGTGCAACGAGACCTGGGTGTCATGGTACATCAGTCATTGAAGGTTGGTATGCAGGTACAGCAGGCGGTTAAGAAAGCAAATGGCATGTTGGCCTTCATAACAAGGGGATTTGAGTACAGGGGCAGGGAGGTGTTGCTACAGTTGTACAGGGCCTTGGTGAGGCCACACCTGGAGTATTATGTACAGTTTTGGTCTCCTAACCTGAGGAAGGACATTCTTGCTACTGAGGGAGTGCAGCGAAGGTTCACCAGACTGATTCCCGGGATAGCGGGACTGACCTATGAAGAAAGACGGATCAACTGGGCTTGTATTCACTGGAGTTCAGAAGAATGAGAGGGGACCTCATAGAAACGTTTAAAATTCTGATGGGTTTAGACAGGTTAGATGCAGGAAGAATGTTCCCAATGTTGGGGAAGTCCAGAACCAGGGGTCACAGTCTAAGGATAAGGGGTAAGCCATTTAGGACCGAGATGAGGAGAAATTTCTTCCCCAGTGAGTGGTGAACCTGTGGAATTCTCTACCCCAGAAAGTTGTTGAGGCCAATTCACTAAATATATTCAAAAAGGAGTTAGATGAAGTCCTTACTACTAGGGGGATCAAGGGGTATGGCGAAAAAGCAGGAATGGGGTACTGAAGTTGCATGTTCAGCCATGAACTCATTGAATGGCGGTGCAGGCTAGAAGGGCCGAATGGCCTACTCCTGCACCTATTTTCTATGTTTCTATGTTTACGCCATCACAGTGGACAATGCGGTCCGGGATGAGGCCATTGACACCCACTAACAGGGTACTCAAGAGCAGTCAAAGAGACAATCAGCGAGAAATGCCGGGTCATAGCTCCCTTGTTCACAACAATGGGAATCTCAGCTCATGCTGGAGGTGTGGGGGCAAACACTCTGCCAGGACTTGCAGGTTTCAACAACTTGTCTGCAGAAATTGAAACCTCAGTGGCCATTTAGCTCGAATGTGCAGGAAGCCTGTAACCAGGCTAATTTACGAGGTGGATGGACCAGAAGAGAGGTCTGTGAGGCAGGATGACTCTTGGGGCAAATCAATGGACGCTGAAGTTCAGCGGGTTCATGTGGCAAACATTCATAGCTCACATACCAAAACGCCACAAATGATGATGAAGGTTTTATTAAACGGCATCCTTGTACGCATGGAGCTGGTCACGGGGGCCAGCCAGTCACTCATGAGCGTTCAACAATTCGAAAAGCTATGGCCACTCAAAGCCAGTAGACCCAAACTAGAACGCATTGAGACACAACTACAGATGTATACCAAAGAAATCATTCCAGTACTAGGCAGTGCAATGTTGGAGGTCACACACAATGGATCAGTGAACCGGCTGCCACTCTGGATTGTCCCGGGCAATGGTCTCGCACTGTTGGGGAGGAGCTGGTTAGCTGAGATGAACTGGAAATGGGGGGATGTGCACGCAATGTCATCTGTGGAGCGAAGTTCATGCTCACAAGTCCTACAACAATTTGAGTCACTATTCCAACCTGGCGTCGGGACGTTCAAAGGTACCAAAGTAGTGATACGCATCACCTCGGATGCTAGGCCAGTGCACCACAAAGCCAGAGCGGTGCCGTATGTGATGCGGGAGAAAATTGAGAGCGAATTGGACCGTTTGCTGAGAGAGGGCATCATCTCGCCTGTTGAATTCAGCGACTGGGCGAGCCCCATCATTCCCGTCCTAAAAGCGGATGGTTCTGTCAGGATCTGTGGCGACTACAAGGCTACTATCAATCGGGTGTCCCTACAAGACCAATACCCGCTCCCGAGAGCGGAGGATCTTTTCGCCACGCTGGCAGGCGGCAAGCTGTTTACCAAGTTGGATCTCACTTCAGCTCACATGACCCAAGAACTGGCCGATGAATCTAAACTACTGACCACCATCACTACGCACAAGGGACTGTTCGTTTACAACAGATGCCCGTTTGGCATTTGATCAGGGGCCATGATTTTTCAAAGAAACATGGAAAGCCTGCTCAAATCCATTCCTGGAACAATCGTATTTCAGGACGACATTCTAATCACGGGCCGTGACACCGAGGAACACCTCCACAACCTGGAGGAGGTGCTACACCGACTGGACTGGGTAGGCCTGCGACTCAAGAAGTCTAAATGTGTGTTTTTGGCTCCTGAGGTTGAGTTCCTGGGCAGGAGGGTTGCTGCAGATGGGATTCGGCCCACCGAATCCAAAACAGAGGCGATTCGACGAGCGCCCAGGCCCGGCAACACATCGGAGTTGCGTTCATTTCTGGGACTCTTGAACTATTTCGGGAACTTTTTGCCGAACTTAAGCACGTTGTTGGAGTCGCTTTACGTGCTCCTGCGTAAGGGTTGTGATTGGTTTTGGGGGGACTGTCATGAACGGGCTTTCAATCGGGCGCGGAACCTACTTTGTTCAAATAAGTTATTGACCCTGTACGACTCCTGTAAGAAATTGGTTCTGACTTGTGATGCATCGTCCTATGGGGTTGGGTGCGTATTGCAGCAGAGTAATGCTGAGGGCCAACTACAACCTGTGGCTTCTGCTTCCTGGTCGCTCTCTCAAGCAGAAATGGGATATGGGATGGTTGAGAAGGAGGAACTCGCATGTGTCTATGGTGTAATAAAAATGCATCAGTACCTTTTTGGCAGGAGGTTCGAATTAGAAACAGACCACAAGCCGTTAACATCCCTGTTGTCAGACAGCAAGGCTGTCAATGCCAACGCGTCAGCTCGCATACAGCGATGGGCTCTCACGCTGGCTGCTTATGACTACCCCATTCGGCACCGGCCTGGCACTGAAAATTGCGCTGACGTGCTCAGCAGGCTTCCACTGGCCACCAGCGAGGGGGCAGCAGAGCAAAGCACTGAGATATGGTCATGGCCGTTGATGCCTTTGACAGCGCAGGCTCCCCCATCACAGCCCGCCAGATCAAAATCTGGACAAACAGAGATCCCTTTCTATCTCTGATTAAGAAATGTGTCCTGACTAGGGATTGGGTGCCGGCACACGGAGCATGCCGAGGAGGTCAGACCGTTTCATAGGCAGATGGATGAGCTCTCCATCCAAGCCGACTGCCTACTATGGGGCAGCCGGGTAGTCATGCCCCAGAGGGGCAGGGAGGCATTCATCAGGGAACTCCACAGCGAGCATCCAGGCATCGTGCTGATGAAGGCCATTGGCCGATCACATGTTTGGTGGCCAGGAATTGATTCAGACCTGGAACACTGTGTTCGCAGGTGCACGATGTATGCCCAGCTGGGTAATGCACCCAGGGAGGCCCCACTCAGCCCGTGGCCCTGGCCCACCAAGCCATGGTCATGTATTCATGTAGACTATGCGGGCCCGTTCATGGGAAAAATGTTTCTCATTGTGGTAGATGCGTACTCAAAATGGATTGAGTGCATCATTTTGAATTCGTGCACGACATCCACCACTGTGGAGAGTCTATGTGCGGTCTTTGCAACCCACGACTTGCCGGACATCCTTGTTAGCGATAATGGCCCATGTTTCATGAGCTACGAATTCCGGGAGTTCATGTCGGGCAATGGCATCAACCTGTTAGGACAGCACCGTTCAAGCCGGCCTCCAATGGCCAGGCGGAACGTGCGGTCCAAATCATTAAACAAGGCATGCTCAGGATTCAAGGACCCTCCATTCAATGCCGCCTATCATGCCTCCTGCTGGCCTATAGGTCCCGACCGCACTCGCTCACGGGGGTCCCGCCCACTCAGCTACTTATGAAACGAACACTCAAAATTCGGTTGTCCCTCATTCACCCAGTCCTGACCGACATAGTTAAGGGCAAGCGCCAGTCCCAAAACGAGTACCATGACCGAAATCCAAGGGGGAGATGTATAGAAATAAATTACCCAGTATTTGTCCTCAATCATGCCGTGGGGCCCAAATGGCTTGAGGGTACTGTAATAGACAAAGAGGGGAACAGGGTCATCGTGGTTAAACTTAACAATGGGAAGATGTGCCGTAAGCATCTAGACCAAGTAAAAAAAAGGTTCAGCATGGACACTGAGGAACCCGAGGAAGATCATGAGATGCTATCAAGGGAAATCAGGGATAATATTAAAGCCAAGGAAGTGGCATACAAATTGGCCAGAAATAGCAGCTAACCCGGGGACTGGGAGAAATTTAGAACTCAGCAGAGGAGGACAAAGGGTTTGATTAGGGCAGGGAAAATAGAGTACGAGAGGAAGCTTGCAGGGAACATTGAAACGGACTGCAAAAGCTTCTATAGATATGTAAAGAGAAAAAGGTTAGTAAAGACAAATGTAGGTCCCCTGCAGTCAGAATCAGGGGCAGTCATAACGGGGAACAAAGAAATGGCAGACCAATTGAACAAGTACTTTGGTTCGATATTCACTAAGGAAGACACAAACAACCTTCCGGATATAAAAGGGGTCAGAGGGTCTAGTAAGAAGGAGGAACTGGGGAAAATCCTTCTTAGTCGGGAAATTGTGTTGGGGAAATTGATGGGATTGAAGGCCGATAAATTCCCAGGGACTGATGGTCTGCATCCCAGAGTACTTAAGGAGGTGGCCTTGGAAATAGCGGATGCATTGACAGTCATTTCCAACATTCCATTGACTCTGGATCAGTTCCTATGGAGTGGAGGGTAGCCAATGTAACCCCACTTTTTAAAAAAGGAGTTAGAGAGAAAACAGGGAATTATAGAACGGTCAGCCTGACATCGGTAGTGGGTAAAATGATGGAATCAATTATTAAGGATGCCATAGCAGCGCATTTGGAAAGAGGTGACATGATAGGTCCAAGTCAGCATGGATTTGTGAAAGGGATCTCATGCTTGACAAATCTTCTGGAATTTTTTGAGGATGTTTCCAGTAGAGTGGACAAGGGAGAACCAGTTGATGTGGTGTATTTGGATTTTCAGAAGGCTTTCGACAAGGTCCCACACAAGAGATTAATGTGCAAAGTTAAAGCACATGGGCTTGGAGGTAGTGTGCTGATGTGGATTGAGAACTGGTTGTCAGACAGGAAGCAAAGTGTAGGAGTAAATGGGTACTTTTCAGAATGGCAGGCAGTAACTAGTGGGGTCCCGCAAGGTTCTGTGCTGGGGCCCCAGCTGTTTACATTGTACATTAATGATTTAGACGAGGGGATTAAATGTAGTATCTCCAAATTTACGGATGACACTAAGTTGGGTGGCAGTGTGAGCAGCGAGGAGGATGCTATGAGGCTGCAGAGTGACTTGGATAGGTTAGGTGAGTGGGCAAATGCATGGCAGATAAAGTATAATGTGGATAAATGTGAGGTTATCCACTTTGGTGGTAAAAACAGAGAGACAGACTATTATCTGAATGGTGACAGATTAGGAAAAGGGGAGGTGCAACGAGACCTGGGTGTCATGGTACATCAGTCATTGAAGGTTGGCATGCAGGTACAGCAGGCGGTTAAGAAAGCAAATGGCATGTTGGGGAGGGGATTTGAGTACAGGGGCAGGGAGGTGTTACTAAAGTTGTACAGGGCCTTGGTGAGGCCACACCTGGTGTATTGTGTACAGTTTTGGTCTCCTAACTTGAGGAAGGACATTCTTGCTATTGAGGGAGTGCAGCAAAGGTTCACCAGACTGATTCCCGGGATGGCAGGACTGACATATCAAGAAAAACTGGATCAATTGGGCTTGTATTCACTGGAGTTCCGAAGAATAAGAGGGGATCTCATAGAAATGTTTAAAATTCTGACGGGTTTAGACAGGTTAGATGCAGGAAGAATGTTCCCAATGTTGGGGAAGTCCAGAACCTGTGGTCACAGTCCAAGGATAAGGGGTAAGCCATTTAGGAACGAGATGAGGAGAAACTTCTTCACCCAGAGAGCAGTGAACCTGTGGAATTCTCTACCACAGAAAGTTGTTGAGGCCAATTCACTAAATATATTCAAAAAGGAGTTAGATGTAGTCCTTACTACTAGGGGGAATCAAGGGGTATGGCGAGAAAGCAGGAATGGGGTACTGAAGTTGCATGTTCAGCTATGAACTCATTGAATGGTGGTGCAGGCTCGAAGGGCCGAATGGCCTACTCCTGCACCTATTTTCAATGTTTCTATGTTTCCATGGTGCTCACACCACCGCCAGTGAACGAGCAACAAGAACATTCAGCAGCATGCACAGTCCCTGCGGTCAGCCCGGACAGGCCGGAATCACCACAGGTGACAGACACTCAGGCCAAGGCTCAACAACCAGAGCCCCAACTGCGGTGCTCCACGAGGGAGCATAGACCATCTGAAAGACTTAACCTATGATCCCATTAAGACTTTGGGGGGGGGGGGGGGAGGTGATGTCATGTATGTAACCTCTATTTAACACCATTGCAATTCTGTATATATTTAAGCAATGCACTCCTTGACCACAGGTGGTGAACTTGTGGGAGACACTCCTTACCTGGTCATCCAGGTATATAAAGGGAGGTCCCACGTAGGGTCAGCACATCTTGGTCCTGTGAATAAAGGTTCAGGTCAAAGAGTGACCTTGTCCATAGAATGTGTCTCGTGTGGGTTTTGTGCCATTGAGTAAGGACATTACAGATAACATTCTAATAAATCATCATTGCACCCTCTCCAAGGTTTTGACATCCTTCCTAAAGTGTGATGCCCAGAATTGGCATATACTCTAGCTGAATACACTAATGGTTTGTAAAAAGTAGGTATACAACACATATTTTTTTCTTGACTTATTAAATTGTCCTAACTGAGACTAAGGCATTAGAAATTGCGTAGCGGCCCATTTGGGGCGATTACTTTTGTGGCAGCGCAAAAGTATTGCCGGGCGCTACACAACTGAATCCGACGTGAACTTTCGGTTTACTGCTCCAGGAAGCAAGTGGAGCGCTAAATCAAGCGTTACCACTTCCCTTGGAGCGCCAAAGCCAGCAGGACCGGGGCGAGGGGGCGGGGGGGTGGGGGATGGGGAGGGGTAGCGATCCAGTGCAGTGCTGCTGGGATCAGAGGCTCCTTCTCTTCCTTAAAGGGAAGGGCCATTGCTGCAGGCTCTTCATGGAAACGATGTCTCTCCTCGCCGATGGCAGCTGCAATCCGTGATGATCAGCCCCAAGACTGCAGGGCTGATCAATCACGGCACAGCAAAATGGTAAAAAAAATGACCTAAGGGGTCAAAACAAATGTTTCATTTACCCAAGCGGCATTGCCTTTAAATACCGCTCCCCAAGCAGCAAGCCTCCCTTACAACGCCTCCTGCAGCTGTCAGTGTTAATGCCCGGCGATACTGCGGGGGTGGAACCCCATGTTCGCATCCGGGGCGCAACTGAGGTACTGTGCAGCTGGATGATGTTATGATCACCGGGACGCAGGAGATTGTGACGCTAGGGGTTACTTCCGCCGCAAACCTCCACGGCAAGTTCGCGGGCATCGGTACTCTCACCGCGCCCGGTCACAGAACCGGTACCGCCCCGTTATCACCCCCTGGAGGTGCTAACAGGAGGTGCAAAGGAGGCCAATTTCTCTCCCTAACAGTAGCTCAGAATGAAAGTATATATAAGGGTGCACTGCAACTGATAACATATTATTGAGTGATGAGCCAAGTGCATTCCTGCACAAGAGGAAGAGTATAGATGGAATTCGCAGCTTTAAACAACATTCATTCAAAGATCACAAATGATTAATCTACTGGAGTGCGTGGGAGGAGGGATGTTTGAGTTAGCATGTTTCTATAGTCAGCTTTAATAAATTTTGTCGAAAAGATTTGTTCCCATTGTTGTAATTAAGAATAAGAGTGGTGTACTTAAACCCCTTATTGGTGAGGAGTTTAAAATGTTTTCATATGATACTGTTGCCTTTATGCTGCAACTTTGAATAGACATTCTCAAAGTGCTATCTCTCAACTCCTCCTACAGTATAACACCACCCATCTGATGATTTGTGGTCCAACCTTAGAGGAAGAAGTGTCAAAGATAGCAGAAGATACCACCCACGCAAGGCATTCTATGAATGAAGCAGTCCAAGGAAGATGTAACAGATTTCAATGCGTCACTATTAATTAATTTTTTGGCGCCCACTGATTATTTTTGAGCAATCATGATTTTACAATTTTCCTCAAAGTTTGTACACCAGCGGTGACGTCAGCGCTGGATTTTTGTACGCAAGATTTTTTGGCACAGGTCTGGGTGAAAACTGATTTCTGCACCGTTTTTGGCCCTTTAACTGATTTTCACCAACAAGGATTTTTTTCAGGCGGTGCACTGTGGCCTTAAGTACCAATCAGATAAACCCTACGTTAACTTAGGGAAATCGGCGCTGAGTATATTTCTGAGTTTTTGGAGGGAGGGAAGAAGACAATTTAAAACACAAATTCAAGATGATTTTTGCAGAGGGAACTCGGAAAATAACTCGGAAAGTTCCTTTTTCCCACAGAATGTTTTTGAGAATGGGCAAATTGGGATTCCACCCCACCACACCACTGAACCTCTGCAGATGGAGCTCCAGGCACGGGTCGGAGGAATGTCGGCTGGCCGAAGAATCGTTCCCGCGGCCGGACACAAGCACAGGAGCTCGGTGCGTGGATTCCAATACCCTCCCCGCCCCGGGCTCAGCTTGTAAAGAAGTGATGTCCTAGCAGAACGGACCACGTCCTGGCCTGTGTGCATGCGCAACACAAAGCTCTGTCTCTATGAAGACGCGACGCACAGTGATTTATGGCACTTTCATTATAGCTTGAGCCGAAATGCCTATGTTTGCTGCTTCAGTAAGTCTCACAATAACAAGAATAACAAAGTTAAGAATAATAATTATGGGTGCACATTTTACTATGCCTCATGTAGTAAGGTTGATTTACATGCACAGCATGTGGAGTGACGGATAATACCATGGCGCCATCGTCGCACAAATCAGATTGCTCGGGCATTAATGGGGAGGATCGACTCTACAGAGTCAGGCGCTCATACCTACACCTGAGTGAGGCTTACTGCATTCGCAGGCTACGATTTAGAAAGGAGGTCATCACCGAGATCTGCCAGCTAGTCAGGTCAGCCATACAGCCAAAAAGTGGCAGGAGGACTGCCTTACCTGTGGAACGGAAGGTCACAGCAGCACTTGCCTTCTATGCTTCTGGCTCATTTCAAGCAGCAACTGGGGACCTATGCTGCATCTCTCAGCACACCACACATTGCTGCATTCGACAGGTGACTGCTGCACTGCATGCCAAAAGGGACCAGTTCATCAATTTCCCTATTATTGTGTTCCTAACACAGATGAGGCTGCACACAGGGAGGTGAAAGTAACAGTGACCTCAGTCTTTAATAAGACACTCCAGAACGAGGAACAGGCCTCAGGGGCCGGCTTAGATACAATGCTCCCAAGGGATGCCTGGATCCCTTGGATCTTCAGGGGATGAGCTCCCTGGTGGCGGAACATGGGAGTGCATGCTTTACAGATACACAACAGCACTCCCCACCTAAAGTCAAAGTGAAAACTATTTACAAGGTGAGGCGGTCGGGAGCCTTTCTTTCCCTGGTGGACCGCCTCGGTACAAATGTCTGTTCTGGTGTGTTGGCTGTGCCCTCGCTGGGCTGGCGTGTTGTTGGCCTTGCAGGGCTGCTAGGTGAGCCTGGCCTTGCGGGGCTGTTGGGCGTGATGGGTTTGATTTCCTGGTCCGGCGTGGTGTCGTTGATCCTTTGGGTCTGTGTTGTGGGCTCGAAAAAGGTGGTGTTTGCTGTGGGTTGTTCAGGGCAGTCTGTGAACCGCAGCCTCGTTTGGTCCAGGTGCTTTCTGCAAATATTTGTCCATTGTCTAGTTTGACTGCAAACACCCTATTCCCTTCTTTAGCTATCACCGTGCCCGCGATCCACTTGGGACCATGTCCATAGTTTAGCATGCACACAAGGTCATTCAGATCAATTTCCCGTGACACAGTGGCGTGACCATCGTTTACATTTTGTTGCTGCCGCCTGCTCTCTACCTGATCATGCAGGTTGGGGTGAACCAGAGAGAGTCTGGTTTTAAGTGTCCTTTTCATGAGTAGCTCAGCCGGGGGCACCCCTGTGAGCGAGTGGGGTCTCGTGCGGTAGCTGAGCAGTATTCGGGACAGACGGGTTTGCAGTGAGCCTTCTGTGACTCGTTTAAGGCTCTGTTTGATGGTTTGTACTGCCCGCTCTGCCTGCCCATGGGAGGCTGGTTTAAACGGGGCCGAAGTGACATGTTTGATCCCATTGCGGGTCATGAATTCTTTAAATTCGGCACTGGTGAAACATGGCCCATTGTCACGGACCAGTATGTCAGGCAGGCCGTGCATGGCAAACATGGCCCTCAGGTTTTCAATGGTGGCGGTGGCGGTGCTTCCCGACATTATTTCACATTCAATCCATTTTGAAAAAGCATCCACCACCACTAGGAACATTTTACCGAGAAACAGGCCCGCATAGTCGACATGGATCCTCGACCATGGTCTGGAGGGCCAGGACCACAAACTTAGTGGTGCCTCTCTGGGCACGTTGCTCAACTGAGCACATACGCTGCATTGCCATTCACAGGACTCAAAGTCAGAGTCGATACCGGGCCACCACACGTGGGATCTGGCTATCGCTTTCATCATTACTATACCCGGGTGTGTGCTGTGGAGATCCGAGATG
This sequence comes from Pristiophorus japonicus, assembly GCF_044704955.1. Taxonomy (NCBI): domain Eukaryota; kingdom Metazoa; phylum Chordata; class Chondrichthyes; family Pristiophoridae; genus Pristiophorus; species Pristiophorus japonicus. The sequence goes on along the minus strand of NC_091979.1, from coordinate 159,996,511 downwards.
AACGATTCCCTGCCATTTTTTGGTAGCACTACGCGGTTACCCCACAACAGGCAGTCGGCCTGAATGGACAACTCGTCCTTTCGCCGCTGGAACGGCTTGATTGGCTCTTGCATTTCAACGGGGATGCTGGCCCAGCTCCCATGTAGTACACAGTTTTTTACTAGGGACAGCAGAGGATCTTGGCTGGTCCAAGTCCTAATCTGACGGGCCGTGACAGGTGATTTATCATTTTCAAATGCAGTCCGTGACCATCAACAAGTCTATGGGCTGTGCCACCATCAACAAGTTTGCAGGCTGCGCCATTTCCACCCCCGTGGTGGGCAATGGTAGCCAACTGAGAGCATCCGTACAGTTCTCGGTGCCTGGCCTGTGGCGGATGGTATAGTTATATGCTGATAGCGCGAGTGCCCACCTTTGTATGCGGGCTGAGGCATTAGTATTTATCCCCTTGTTTTCAGTGAACAGGGATGCGAGGGGCTTGTGATCAGTTTCCAGCTCAAATTTGAGGCCAAACAGGTACTGATAGCATTTTCTTTACCCCGAACACACACGCTAATGCCTCTTTCTCAATCATGCTGTAGGCCCTCTCAGCCTTAGACAAGCTCCTGGAAGCATAGGCGACAGGTTGCAACTTCCCCGCAACGTTAGCTTGTAATACACAGCCGACTCCGTACGACGACGCGTTACATGCTAGCACAAGTCTTTTACACGGGTTATACAATATAAGCAGCTTGTTGGAGCATAAAATGTTTCTGGCTTTCTCAAAAGCAATTACTTGTTTTTTTCCCCATACCCAGTTCTCACCTTTGCACAATAACACATGTAGGGGCTCTAAAAGGGTGCTTAACCCCAGTAGGAAGTTACCAAAATAGTTGAGGAGTCCCAGGAACGACCGCAGCTCCGTGACATTCTGTGGCCTGGGCGCGTTCCTGATAGCCTCTGTCTTGGCGTCTGCGGGCCGAATGCCGTCCGCCGTGATCTTTCTCCCCAAAAACTCCACTTCTGTCGCCATGAAGACGCATTTCGACCTCTTCAGCCGCAGCCCTACGCGATCCAGTTGCTGGAGGACCTCCTCCAGGTTTTGTAGGTGCTCGGCAGTGTCCCGACCCATGACCAATATGTCGTCCTGAAAGACCACCGTGTGTGGTACCGACTTGAGTAGGCCCTCCATGTTTCTCTGGAAGATCGCTGCAAGTGACCGAATTCCAAACGGGCATCTGTTGTAGATGAACAGGCCCTTGTGCGTGTTGATGCAGGTGAGGCTCGTCGAAGACTCCTCCAGCTCCTGCGTCATGTAGGCCGAAGTCAGGTCGAGCTTGGTGAACGTCTTGCCTCCTGCCAGCATCGCAAATAGGTCGTCTGCCTTAGGTAGCGGGTATTGGTCCTGTAGCGAGAAACGATTAATAGTTACTTTATAATCGCCGCAAATCCTGACCGTGCCATCACTTTTGAGTACTGGAACAATCGGGCTGGCACACTCGCTGAATTCCACTGGGGAGATGATGCCCTCGTGTTGCAGCCTGTCCAGCTCGATTTCCACTCTCTCCCTCATCATGTGAGGTACCGCTTGCGCCTTGTGGAGAATGGGTCCTGCCTATGGGACCAAGTGGATCCACACCTTCGCCCCGGAAAAGTTTCCAATGTCTGGTTCAAAACGGGAAGGAAATTTGTTAAGAACCTGGGTACATGAGGCCTCATCGACATGTGATAGCGCTCGGATGTCATCCCAGTTCCAGTGAATTTTTCCCAGCCAGCTGCTTCCAAGCAGTGTGGGGCCATCGCCGTGGACAATCCAGAGTGGCAGTTCATGCACCGTGCCCTTGTAGGTGACCTTGACCATGGCGCTGCCCAGGACAGTGATAAGCTCTTTGGTGTACGTTCTCAGTTTCGTGTGGATGGGGCTCAGGGCTGGTCTGAATGCCTTCTTGCACCACAGTCTCTCAAACATCTTTTTACTCATGATGGATTGGCTCGCGCCAGTGTCCAGTTCCATGGCTATGGGTAGGCCAGTCACTTTTACGTTTAGCATTATAGGTGGACATTTCGTCGAAAATGTGTGCATCCCGTGTACTTCAGCATCTGCCTCCTCCCTTTGAGGCTCGAAATTGTTTTGATCCACCATGGACCGATCTTCCTCTGCCACGTGGTAGTTAGTAGGTTTTGCAGAGCTTGCAGCTCGTTTGCAAGCTCGTTGGAGGTGCCCCATTGTTTCACAGCTCTTGCAAACATACCCTTTGAAGTGGCATGAATCGGCTAAATGGAAGCCTCCACAACGCCAACAAGTTGTGAATTGCGCTGTCATCTGAGGCCTGCTGGCAGTTGCAGACTCGTGGTTTCTGCCCTGTACATTTCTGCTCGCAAACACAGTTCCAATTAATTTATGAACATTGCCAGCACTTGTGTGCTGAGAGATTTGTTTGGTTTTATCACTGGTGGACATAAACGCCTGTGCTATCGCAATGGCCTTACTGAGGGTCGGTGTCTCTACAGTCAAAAGTTTCGTAGGATGGTCTCACCAATGCCCAGTACAAAAAAGTCTCTGAGCATCTGCTCCAGGTAGCCATCAAACTCACATTGTCCTGCAAGTCGCCTTAGCTCGGCGACATAGCTCACCACTTCCTGACCTTCAGATCGCTGGCACGTGTAGAACCGATACCTCGCCATCAGCATGCTCTCCCTCGGGTTAAGATGCTCCTGAACCAGTATACACAGCTCCTCATATGACTTATCTGTGGGTTTCACCAGAGCCAGAAGATTCTTCATGAGGTTGTAGGTCGGTGCCCCGCAGACTGTGAGCCGGACTGCTCTCCTTTTTGCAGCGCTTCCTTCTCCGTCCAGCTCGTTGGCAACAAAGTACTGGTCTAGCCGTTTGACATAGCTTCCCAGTCCTCACCCTCCGAGAACTTCTCCAGGATGCCCACAGTTTTCTGCACCTTTGCGTTGGATTCGTATTCTCATCGGCAGTTATTGTGTTCCTAACACAGATGAGGCTGCACACAGGGAGGTTAAAGTAACAGTGACCTCAGTCTTTAATAAGACACTCCAGAGTGAGGAACAGGCCTTAGGGCTTACATACAGTACTCCTCAGGGATGCTGGGATCCTTGGGACTTCAGGGGATGAGCTCCCTGGTGGCGGAACATGGGAGTGCATGCTTTACAGATGCACAACACCTATGACAATGCAGGCAATGCGAGACAGGGCTGTGGGGTTCTCCAGAATTGCTGGCTTCCCAAAGCTACAGGGTGCAATCAACTGTACCCACATTGTCTTGAGAGCACCTTTGGACGACTCTGAGATTTATCGTAGCATTCCCTAAATGTGCAGCTCGTCTGCGACGATCTGCATTGGATCATGGCAGTGGATGCCAAATAGCCAGGTAGCATCCATGATGCTTTCATCCTATGAGAGAGCGTTATATCTACGATGTTTCAGGAGCTGCCAGAAGGGCACAGCTGGTTGCTTGGGGACAAAGGGTACGGGCTCGCCACCTGGCTTATGACCCCTCTACACAATCCCCGCATTCAGCCAGAGCGTCAGTACAACATGTCGCAGATAACGACACGGAACATCATAGAGCGGACAATTGGCATACTGAAGCGGCGTTTCCAATGCTTGGAGCACTCTGGAGACTACTTGCAATACGCCCCTCACCACGTCGGTCAGTTCACTGTCGTGTGCTGCATGCTGCACAACTTGGCCATCATGAAGGGCTAGGCCCTGGACATTGAAGTTCCTCCTGATGGGGAAGGAGCGGGGGTGTGGGGGAGGAAGAGGAAGATGAGGAGGCTGACAATGAGGTCGAGGAGGAGGAGGAGCAGCAGCATCAGGAAAATGAGGAGGATCAGAAGCAGGAGGAGGATGACGATGAACCCATGCCACCACCTCAACCCGCAGGACGACAGCGGAGGAGGCGGCCTCGTGCACCTATAACCGTAGCTAGAGACTTGCGTCAGCGGCTAATCCGTGATCGCTTTGCACCTGTTAGTGTGAAAAAATAATGTACATCATATGTACGTAACGTTGTGTTGGTTTATATTGCTTTAATTCAAAAAATAATGTGCAGGATTCTGCTTAAATTTGAAAAATAATTAGGTTTATTAGACATTTGTATAGTTTTACTTAGCTTTAGTAAAACATTTTGTATCAAATTTTAAACTTTTCAATGAAGAAAACAAGTCGAAGCAACAAACAAACTTTATCTGCAGCCATCTCTCCTCCTCCTTATTCAAAGACCTTAGCGCTGTGCGCCCCTCCTGCCGCCTCTACCCCACCCGTGCCCGTTGTCTCAGACTTCTGTTTCCTAACCATGACTCTAAGGTTGTTTCTGCTTTCTGTGAGAAGGTGCATTTGTTGTTGGTGGGGTTGGACAGGGACAGACCTAGCAGACAGCATTGTGGAAGGCCTAGGTTCATCGTCGGGCTCTTCTTCAGCCTATGGATGAACCCCCGGCACATTACCTGACTTTGGTCTGGAGATTGGAAAGTGAGTGTCAGCAGTTGATGCTGGCAATTGCTGGGTGTGTCCACTTATTGCAGCAGCTATCTCTTACATTCCCTCCCTAATCTGTACCGACACTGCACCAGCTGCCTTCGACATTACCTCCCTAATCTCCGACATCCCCTCCCTCATCGCCGACATCCCCTCCCTCATCGCCGACATCCCCTCCCTTATCTCCGACATCCCCTCCCTCATCGCCGACATCCCCTCCCTTATCTCCGACATCCCCTCCCTTATCTCCGACATCCCCTCCCTTATCTCCGACATCCTCTCCCTCATCTGTCCCGACACTGCTCCCATTCCTCCAGACACTGTGACTCATTTTTCTAATAATACTTGACTAATCCTGGGATATAGGTACTGTACCTACCTCTGCTCCCATCAGTTTTGAAATGACATAATGAGAATGCAGCACTTGAATTTCAAGCACCAATCCTGTTTGACTCTGTACAGTGTGACGGGGAGAACATAAGTATAAACAGCTTTCAGCAATAGTTCTGCAATATTATATCTTGACAGCTATTTACTATAAAATAGAACATTTTACCGTCACGATTTTATTTTGCAAATATGAATCATGCATTTTCCAGCTTTTCAATGTTAAATCATCTCAACTGTAATTGTGGTGTTAAATAAGATACTGTATATTCAGTCTGATCATGCGCAGGCCTTTTCGTAAGGCTGAGGACCAATGTTGAGGGAATCCAGTAATATCAACACGTGAGATGCTTGTGACCCAAGAATAGTTATCATCACACTCGGCTTCAATCAAAAATTTATCCCATGTTGATCCATGTGTGACAGCTGTACAAGCTGGACTATTATTTTACATGAGAATAAAAGAAAAGTCAAGGACAAGACAGGCCATTTGGCCCATCTTTCATTACAGCATCCGACTACATTACTAATGTCCCTAATGTCTTTGCCTTCACTATGCTGCCTGCTAAATTTGCCATAAACAAATTATTTTTAATGTCATTTTTAAATTTAGTTTTCATGAATTTAAGTTCATGCCCTCTGGCCCTACCATCTTGACTTACTTTAAGGTAACACTCTGAATTTACTTTGGCCCTGCCTGAAATGGCACCATGGGATACAAGCATTTAAACGCTTTTGGCTGAAATTTCTGCCTCCACTATTTCAGCAGAGACGTTAACCCATTTAGTTTAAACAGACAAAAATAACGTTGCAAAGAATTTTAGGCAAATGCATTGAACGTGTGTCAGCTAACGTCTTGCAGCCTAATCTCAAATGTTTGTCTCGAGTATTTAAGATTTTGGACACCTCACTGAGATTCCTCCTTTAACTTCTCTCTTTCCTTAATTACACTTGGGATCAGTCTTTGTGGCTCTTCTCTGTATTCTCTCCAATTATTGTACAGTATATGCTTTGTGTGGTGTCATGAACAAAATTGAACATTTTATTCCAAATGGCACCTCATCAATGCCCAATAAGGTCTGAGCAAAAGCCCTGGAGACTTGCAGTCTTTTATTCTGGTTAGGTATCCCAGCACTCTAATAGCTTTTTAACTAAATCAAAGTAGAAAGCAAGCACTGCTAAGTGCCAAATAATATTATTATATTACCTACTCATCATTAACCAATACTAAATATCCCAGAAAGCTCAATGAATGAATAGCTGAGACTACTGCATTCATTCTTTCAGATTAAGTGACTGGAATTTCCTGTACCTGGGCGGGTCGGGTGTGGGCGGTCGCTGTGGCGGGTCGCGCCCTCGTTCTTCATTTTATTCTGCTCCTGAGATCGACTTTCCCCCAATGGCTCCTATTGAGGCAGCCCTGAGCATTACCCGGCCCTATTAAATGGTGCGGGTCTGATGATGTCATTGATGACGTGTTTTTAGCTGGGATATTTAAAGGAACCATGGCCACATTGCATTTGAAGGTTCATCTAGGATTGTGCAGGCACTGCACTGGACCATTGGAGTGTTCCAAACACTTGCAAACATGACTGCACAGAGACAGAGGGCTGCACCCAGGTTCTCAGATGACTCCCTACATATGCTTGTGGAGGGAGTGAGAGCACGCAGGGAGGTGCTCTTCTCTTCCAATGGGCAGAAGAGACCTCCCCAGCAGATCAAAGGAGTCTGGCTCCAAATAGCAGAGGAAGTAAACAGCAGGGATGTTGTCAGGAGACCTGGGTGCAGTGTTGGGAACGTTTCAAATGATCTCATTCGATCAGGAAAGGTGAGTACAAAGCCACACTCAACATCATCCTGCTGTGTCTCTCATCACATCCCCAACACTCTGCCTTCCCAGACCTGCCACTGCTCATCCTCACTCACATAAACATACCTTGCATGTCCACCCATTCCTTTCTCTCAATTTACATCATCACATCCCCATCTGACTAACCGCCCCTAACACGCACCCTCATCCTAATGTAATCACACCAACTAACAGTACACAAGGAGGCCAGCTGGCATTGGCACCCCACTCCATCATAGTCACCCTCTAAAGATGTAACCCATCCATTCCTTACACTCATTCCATCATGCTCACTCAACCTTCTCTTCTTTCCCTCTTTGCAAATTAAGAGGGTGAGGAAGAGAACCAGAGATGGCCCTCCATCATTGGCCACCTTAACTGCAGCAGAGGAGGTCGCCCTGGAGTGTCAGGAGTTGCAGAGCAGCTGGAGGTGGGAGTCGGAGAGAGGGGGACATCTCTGCAACATGGTGACAGAATTACTTCTCAAACAGCCACATGGCACACAGCAGTCACTCATATAGGGACTGGTGTCAGCAGCCAGTGAATGTTCATCATGTGCACAATGGTATATGTACCCATTCTTGATATGACAAATCTAACTCATCTCTTTATTGTCCCACAGGCCCATTAAGAGCCCCCTTCCCCACTGTCCAGCAGGAAGGGGAAGACGACACCTCAGAGGAGCTTCCAAACTTTGAGGGCGCACCATCAACAGACATAAGTACACCCAGCACCAATGTCGATACACACAACTGGGTGGGTCCCATACGAGATAGAGTAGTGTTGTCACCTGATGTCTCACAAGTCACAATGAGCAAGAGGAGGGACAGCAGTGGAGACTCCTCACCGGAGTGTACAGGACTCTCCCAGCTCTGCTCAGCTGCATGCAGACGCTGAGCCTCGGGGACCATCCAGAAAGAGGGTGATCCTGGAGGTGCAACAAGAGGTGCAGGGGGCTTGGACAGGTTTTGTGATCGCGATGTCTGCAAATATGGAGAAAATCAAGGAGTCCATCTTTAACATGAGCACCACCGTGTTGTAGGCTCTTCCATGGATAGGATGGCCACCTGCGTAGAGCGGCTAAAGTGCTAGTAACAGAAGCACATGATCTCTATGGAGAATAGATGACTATCTATGAAGAATACATGGTTATCTACAGAGAATAGATGGTAGACGCTCATAGACCTCCACCCATCTCTCGTGGCCTTGCTTATCCTACCGTGTCAGTTACAGATAAGACCATCTCTGGCCATTTCCTTGCATTGCTCTCCACCAACATCGCCCTTCCGCCACCAAATCCTACTTCCTTCCGATCTGCCCCTGGAAAAACTCTCTCCAAACTCTCTTACAACTGCACATCAACTCCAAACTGTCCAGCCTTTGGCCCTCCTTTCACATGACATTTCTGCAGCCACCGATCTGCTCAACCACACCCTCACCACCACATTTGACACCCTAGTCCCTATTAAAACCATTACTCTCTCGCACCCTGGCCGTTTCCCCTGGTACAGCCCTCATCTTCGCTCCCTCAAGTCCAAGGCGCAGACTTGAATGGATGTGGTGGACAACTGGTTTAGCCATTCACCGCCAGATCTGGCTGGACCACATAAAGCATTATTGAGTTCTACTCTTGTCTGCAAAAACTGCTCACAATTCCAGAATCATTCTGGATGTAGCTAACCCCCAGCTACTAGTCTCTACTGCTAACTGTCTTAAAACCTTCTCCCCTGTCTCCACCACACTCACCTCCAACAAAAAGTGTGAGGAGCTCATAGACTTCTTTGTCTCAAAGATTGAGACCATCTGATCATCTGCCTCTCGAAGGGCTGAATGGCCTACTCCTGCACCTATTTTCTATGTTTCTATGTTTCAATGTTTCCAGTTCCCTTCCTTCCCCTAGCCCATGGGGCAAAATTCCTTTGAGGTTCCCCCTTTCCTTATTTCTAAACTTGCATCTTTCTCCAGTTTCTCTCTGATCTCCCCTCTTGACCTCTCCATGCTCATTTTGTCCATGAGATCCATTTTCTGCTCCCTTGACCCTATTCCAACTAAACTGCTGACCACCCAACTTCCTTTTCTGGCACACATGTTAGCCGACATTGTTAACGATTCTCTCTCCTCAGGTACTGTCCGCCTCTCCTTCAAATCTGCCGTCATCAGCCCTCTCCTCAAAAAGCCAACTCTTGACCCCAGTGTGCTTGCTAGCTACTGCCCCATCTCCAACCTCCCTTTCCTCTCCAAAGACCTAGAATGTGTTGTCGCCTTTGACATCCGTGTCCATCTTTCCTGGAACCTCATATTTGAATCCCTTTATTGGATATATTCAAGAGGGAGTTAGATATGGCCCTTACGGCTAAGGGGATCAAGAGATATGGAGAGAAAGCAGGAAAGGGGTACTGAGGGAATGATCAACCATTGAATGGTGGTGCAGGCTCGAAGGGCCGAATGGCCTACTCCTGCACCTATTTTCTATGTTTCTATGATTTCTATCCCTGCCACAGTACTAAAATGGCTCTCATCAAAGTCACAAATTACATCCTTTGTGACTGTGACAAAGGTAAACTATCCCTCCTGGTCCTTCGCGACCTGTCTGCAACCTTTGTCACGGTTGACCACTCCATCCTCCTCCAACGCCTCTCCACCAACATAGAAACATAGAAACATAGAAAATAGATGCAGGAGTAGGCCATTCGGCCCTTCGAGCCTGCACCACCATTCAATAAGATCATGGCTGATCATCACCTCAGTACCCCTTTCCTGCTTTCTCTCCATATCCCTTGATCCCTTTAGCTGTAAGGGCCATATCTAACTCCCTCTTGAATATATTCAACAAATTGGCATCAACAACTCTCTGCAGTAGAGAATTCTACAGGTTAACAACTCTCTGTGAAGAAGTTTCTTCTCATCTTGGTCCTAAATGGCTTACCCTTATCCTTAGACTGTGTCCCCTGGTTCTGGACTTCCACAACATCAGGAATATTCTTCCTGCATCTAACCTGTCCAGTCCCATCAGTATTTTATATGTTTCTATGAGATCCCCTCTCATTCTTCTAAACTCCACTGAATACAGGCCCAGTCGATCCAGTCTCTCCTCATATGTCAGTCCTGCCATCCCGGGAATCAGTCTGGTGAACCTTTGCTGCACTCCCTCAATAGCAAGAACGTCCTTCCTCAGATTAGGAGACCAAAACTGAACACAATATTCCAGGTGAGGCCTCAGCAAGACCCTGTACAACTGCAGTAAGACCTCCCTGCTCCTATACTCAAATCCCCAAGCTATGAAGGCCAACATACCATTTGCTTTCATCACCGCCTGCTGTACCTGTATGCCAACTTTCAATGACTGATGTACCATGACACCCAGGTCTCGTTGCACCTCTCCTTTTCCTAATCTGCCGCCATTCAGATAATATTCTGCCCTTGTGTTTTTGCCACCAAAGTGGATAACCTCACATTTATCCACATTGTACTGCATCTGCCATGCATTTGCCCACTCACCTAATGTGTCCAAGTCAACCTGCAGCCTCTTAGCATCCTTCATGCATCTCACACCACCACCCAGCTTAGTGTCAGATGCAAACTTGGAGATATTACACTCAATTCCTTCATCTAAATCATTGATGTGTATTTTAAATATCTGGGGTCCCAGTACTAAGCCCTGCGGCACCCCACTAGTCACTGCCTGTCATTATGAAAAGGATCCATTTATCCCGACTCTCTGCTTCCTGTCTGCCAACCAGTTCTCTATCCATGTCAATACATTACCCCCAATACCATGTGCTTTAATTTTGCACACCAATCTATTGTGTGGGACCTTGTCAAAAGCCTTTTGAAAGTCCAAATACACCATATCCACTGATTCTCCCCTGTCCATTCTACTAGTTACATCCTCAAAAAATTCCAGAAGATTTGCCAAGCATGATTTCCCTTTCATAAATCCATGCTGACTTGGACCGATCCTGTCACTGCTTTCCAAATGCGCTGCTATTCCATCTTTAATAATTGATTCCAACATTTTCCCATTACTGATGTCAGGCTAACTGGTCTATGATTCCCCGTTTTCTCTCTCCCTCCTTTCTTAAAAAGTGGTGTTACATTAGCTACCCTCCAGTCCATAGGAACTGATCCAGATTCGATAGACTGCTGGGAAATGATCACCAATGCATCCACTATTTCTAGGGCCACTTCCTTAAGTATTCTGGGATGCAGACTATCAGGCCCTGGGGATTTATCGGCCTTCAATCCCATCAATTTCCCGAACACAATTTCCTGACTAATAAGGATTTCCTTCAGTTCCTCCTTCTCACTAAACCCTCTGTCCCCTAGTATTTCTGGAAGGTTATTTGTGTCTTCCTTCATGAAGACAGAACCAAAGTATTTATTCAATTGGTCTGCCATTTCTTTGTTCCCCATTATAAATTCACCTTATTCTGACTGCAAGGGACCTATGTTTGTCTTCACTAATCTTTTTCTCGTCACATATCTATAGAAGCTTTTGCAGTCAGTTTTTATGTTCCCTGCAAGCTTACTCTCATACTCTATTTCCCTCTACTAATTAAACCCTTTGTCCTCCTCTGCTGAATTCTACATTTCTCCCAGTTTGCTGCTTTTTCTGGACAATTTATATGCCTCTTCCTTGGATTTAACACAATCCCTAATTTCCCTTGTTAGCCACGGTTGAGTCACCTTCCCCGTGGGTCCATTTACCATCGAAGTTACCTTTCCCGAAGTTCAGGACCCTAGTCTCTGAATTAACTGTGTCACTCTCCATCTTAATAAAGAATTCTACCATATTATGGTCATTCTTTTTTTTTGCTTTAATATAACCTTTAATTATTGATGTTCTGTACAGTTGGGTTACAGTGTCTCAGTTTCATAACAATCTCCTGCATTTCAAACAAGTTTTCCATCATTTTAGATTACACCACAAAACAAACGACACACAATGGGAGACTGCGACCCCTCCCCATGAGACCGAGGGGCTCGAAGTAGGTATGGCCCCAATCCTCTTCCAAGGGGCCTCGCACAACAAGTTTGCTAATTAGTCCTTTCTCATTACACATCACCCAGTCTAGGATGGCCAACCCTCTAGTTGGTTCCTCGACATATTGGTCTAGAAAACCATCCCTAATACACTCCAGGAAATCCTCCTCCACCATACTGCTACCAATTTGGCTAGCCCAATCTATATGTAGATTAAAGTCGCCCATGATAACTGCTGTACCTTTATTGCACGCATCCCTAATTTCTTGTCTGATGCTGTCCCTAACCTCTCTACTACTGTTTGGTGGTCTGTACACAACTCCCACTAGCGTTTTCTGCCCTTTGGTATTCCGCAACTCTACCCATACAGATTCCACATCATCCAAGCTAATGTCGTTCCTTACTATTGCGCAATTTCCTCTTTAACCAGCAACGCTACCCCACCTCCCTTTCCTTTCTCTCTATCCTTCCTAAATGTTGAATACCCCTGGATGTTGAGTTCCCAGCCTCGGTCACCCTGGAGCCATGTCTCCGTGATGCCAATTATATCATACCTGTTAATAGCTGCCTGCGCAGTTAATTCTTCCACCTTATTACAAATACTCCTCGCATTGAGGCACAGAGCTTTCAGGCTTGTCTTCTTAACACATTTTGCCCCTTTAGAATTTTGCTGTAATGTGGCCCTTTTTGATTTTTGCCTTGGGTTTCTCTGCCCTCCACTTTTACTTTTCTTCTTTCTATCTTTTGCTTCTGCCCCCATTCTACTTCCCTCTGTCTCCCTGCATAGGTTCCCATCCCCCTGCTATATTAGTTTAACCCCTCCCCAACAGCACTAGCAAACACTCACCCTGGGACATTTGTTCCGTTCTGCCCAGGTGCAGACCGTCCGGTTAGTACTGGTCCCACTTCCCCCAGACCCGGCTCCAATGTCCCAGGAATTTGAATCCCTCCCTTCTGCACCACTCCTCAAGCCACGTATTGATCTGAGCTATCCTGTGATTCCTACTCTGACTAGCACGTGGCACTGGTAGCAATCCTGAGATTACTACGTTTGAGATCCTACTTTTTAATTTAACTCCGAGCTCCCTAAATTCAGCTTGTGGGACCTCATCCCGTTTTTTACCTATATCGTTGGTACCTATATGCACCACGACAACTGGCTGTTCACCCTCCCCCTCCGAAATGTCCTGTAATCGCTCCGAGATATCCTTGACCCTTGCACCAGGGAGGCAACATACCATTCTAGAGTCTCGATTGCGTCCACAGAAACGTCTATCTATTCCCGTTACAATAGAATTCTCTACCACTATAGCTCTCCCACTCTTTTTCCTGCCCTCTTGTGCAGCAGAGCCACCCATGGTGCCATGAACTTGGCTGCTGCTGCCCTCCCCTGGTGAGTCATCCCCTCCAACAGTACCCAAGGCGGTGTATCTGTTAAGTCATCGCAGGAGAGCCTAGACCCGTGTCATGCTCCTCCTGTTCTATGTGGGAACTAAGGGACTCTTCCAGTGTCCCTGACGACTATATGTGCAGGAAGTGTATCCTGCTGCACTACCTTCCTTCCACTGCTCTTCCTGATGGTCACCCAGTCCCTATCTATCTGAGTAACCTTTAGCTGTGGTGTGACCAACTCACTAAACGTGCTATTCACGATATCCTCAGCATCGCGGATGCTCCAGAGTGAATCCATGCGCAACTCCAGTGCCGCAATGCAGTCTGTCAGGTGCTGCAGCAGGATACACTTCCTGCACATATAGTCGTCAGGGACACTGGAAACGTCCCTGAGTTCCCACATAGCACACGAGGAGCATGACACAGGTCTGGGCTCTCCTGCCATGACTTAACCCTTAAATTAACTTAATTTGGCAACAATACCAAAGGTTACCGACTGATAAAGGAAAAGAAAAAAAAGAAAAGCTACTCATCAATCACCAGCCAATCACTTACCCCCTTGGCTGTGACGTCACCCTTCAATTTCTTTTTGCTTCTTTTTTGCCTTCTCTCTCTGCACCAGCTGGCCTTCTCGATGATTAGATAGATAGGAATGGAAACAGGCAAATCTCTTGCAATGGCTTCTCTTCCCACTCCCACATCGTTATCTCTGGTGTCCCGAAGGATCTATCCTTGCCCCCTCCTATTTCTCATCCATATGCTGTCCCTTGGCGATATCATCCGAAAACACGGAGTCAGTTTCCACCTAGCTCTACCTCTCCCCCACTTCTCTCGACCCCTCCATGGTCTCTAAATTGTCAGACTGCTTGACCAACATCCAGTACTGGACGAGCAGAAATTTTCTCCAATTAAATATTGGGAAGACCGATGCCATTGTCTTTGGTTTCTGCCACAAACTGTGTTCCCTAACCACTGACTCCATCCCTCTCCCTAGCATCTATCTGAGGCTAAACCAGACTGTACGCAACCTAGGCCTCATATTTGACCCTGAAATGAGTTTCCGGTCATATATCCGCGGCATAACTAAAACTGCCTATTTCCACCTCCATAACATTGCTCGCCTCCATCCCTGCCTCAGCTCATCTGCTGCTGAAACTTTCATCCATCCTTGGTTACCTCTAGACTTGACTACTCCAACGCACTCCTGGCTGGCCTCCCACATACTACCTACCCTATGTAAATTTGAGGTTATCCAAAACTTGGCAGTTGGCATGCTAACTCGCACCTAGTCCCACTCACCCATCACCCCTGTGCTCGCTGACCTACATTGTCTCCCAGTTAAGCAATGCCTCAATTTCAAAATTCTCATTCTTGTTTACAAATCCCTCCATGGCCTCACCCCTCCCTATCTCTGTAATCTCTTTCAGCCTCACAACCCCACGAGATGTCTGCGTTCCTCAAATTCTGCCCTCTTGTGCATCCCTGATTAAAATCGCTCAACCGTCGGTTGCCGTGCCTTCAGCTGCCTGGGCCCTAAGCTCTGGAACTCCCTCGCTAAATCTCTCCGCCTCTCTACCTCTCTTTCCTCCTTTAAAACCCTCCTTAAAACCTATCTCTTTAACCAATCTTTTGGTCATGTGCTGCAATTTCTTCTCATATGGCTCGGTGTCAAATTTTTTTGTTTTGTTTTATAACACTGCTGTGAAGCGCCTTGGGACATTTTACTATGTTAAAGGCGCTATATAAATAAAAGTTGTTGTTCTTGTTTGGATGTCATCATAGACATGGGACCTCATGGCCCCACTGCTGTGCAGCAAGGTGCTTTCTAGCTCCTCGCTAGCAGGGAAGTGCCGGTGGTCCATAAGAGGGATGATGGTCAGAGGGGACATGGAAGTGGAGGCTTTTCTCAAAGTGCTCACACTTCTCCCCCATTGCCCCGCACTCAGTCAGAGGCCCATATGGCTCCTCGGATCGCGATGGGCCCGTCTGCCCCTGCACAGTTACCGGAGGAGCAGACTTTGGCGGGGCCATCACAGGCTCCACAATCCAGAGGATGTCCACCAAAGGGGTCTATGCAGTCACAGCTGGGAAGTGAGCTGGCTGTCTCTACCTCTGCTGAAGCCACAGCCAACTCACAGAAGCACGCGTAAAAGAAAAATGAAACACGTGTAGATGCACAAGGGTAACCACTTGGGTGCTTTCATAAATGTTTGTGTAAGGTTTCCGTTACTGAGATGTCGCAGATAAAAATATTGATTTTCATCATTTTCTATCTCTCTTTCCTCCACTCTCTACCTCATGGCCAAATAAGGGAAGGGATAACCAGCCGTGGATAACCAAGGAAATAAAGGAAAGTATCAAATTAAAAACCAATGCGTATAAAGTGGCCAAGGTTAGTGGGAAACTAGAAGATTGGGAAAATTTTAAACGACAGCAAAGAATGACTAAGAAAGCGATAAAAAAAGGAAAGATAGATTACGAAAGTAAAATTGCGCAAAACATAAAAACAGATAGTAAAAGCTTTTACCGATATATGAAACGGAAGAGAGTGACTAAAGTAAATGTTGGTCCCTTACAAGATGAGAAGGGGGATTTAATAATGGGAAATGTGGAAATGGCTGAGACCTTAAACAATTATTTTGCTTCGGTCTTCACAGTGGAAGACACAAAAACCATGCCAGAAATTGCTGGTCACGGGAATGTGGGAAGGGAGGACCTTGAGACAATCACTATCACTAGGGACATAGTGCTGGACAGGCTAATGGGACTCAAGGTAGACAAGTTCCCTGGTCCTGATGAAATGCATCCCAGGGTATTAAAAGAGATGGCGGAAGTTATAGTAGATGCATTCGTTATAATCTACCAAAATTCTCTGGACTCTGGGGAGGTACCAGTGGATTGGAAAGCAGTTAATGTAACGCCTCTGTTTAAAAAAGAGGGTAGACAAAAGGCAGGTAACTATAGGCCGGTTAGTTTAACATCTGTAGTGGGGAAAATGCGTGAAGCTATCATTTAGGAAGAAATAGCGGGACATCTAGATAGGAATAATGCAACCAAGCAGATGCAACATGGATTCATGAAGGGGAAATCATGTTTAACTAATTTACTGGAATTCTTTGAGGATATAACGAGCATGGTGGATAGAGGTATACCGATGGATGTGGTGTATTTAGATTTTCAAAAGGCATTCGATAAGGTGCCACACAAAAGGTTACTGCAGAAGATAAAGGTACGCGGAGTCAGAGGAAATGTATTAGCATGGATCGAGAATTGGCTGGCTAACAGAAAGCAGAGAGTCGGGATAAATGGGTCCTTTTTGGGTTGGAAATCGGTGGTTAGTGGTGTTCCACAGGGATCGGTGCTGGGACCACAACTGTTTACAATATACATAGATGATCTGGAAGAAGGGACAGAGGTGTAGTGTAACAAAATTTGCAGATGACACAAAGATTAGTGGGAAAGCGGGTTGTGTAGAGGACACAGAGAGGCTGCAAAGAGATTTAGATAGGTTAAGCGAATGGGCTAAGGTTTGGCAGATGAAATACAATGTCGGAAAATATGAGGTCATCCATCTTGGAAAAAAAAAGTAAAAGGGAATATTATTTGAATGGGGAGAAATTACAACATGCTGCGGTGCAGAGGGACCTGGGGTCCTTGTGCATGAATCCCAAAAAGTTAGTTTGCAGGTGCAGCAGGTAATCAGGAAGGCAAATGGAATGTTGGCCTTCATTACGAGAGGGATGGAGTACAAAAGCAGGGAGGTCCTGCTGCAACTGTACAGGATATTGGTGAGGCCGCACCTGGAGTACTGCATACAGTTTTGGTCACCTTACTTAAGGAAGGATATACTAGCTTTGGAGGGGGTACAGAGATGATTCACTAGGCTGATTCCGGAGATGAGGGTAGATTGAGTAGACTGGGTCTTTACTCGTTGGGGTTCAGAAGGATGAGGGGTGATCTTATAGAAACATTTAAAGTAATGAAAGGGATAGACAAGATAGAGGCAGAGAGGTTGTTTCCACTGGTCGGGGAGACTAGAACTAGGGGGCACAGCCTCAAAATACGGGGAAGCCAATTTAAAACCGAGTTGAGAAGGAATTTCTTCTCCCGGAGGGTTGCGAATCTGTGGAATTCTCTGCCCAAGGAAGCAGTTGAGGCTAGCTCATTGAATGTATTCAAATCACAGATAGCTAGATTTTTAACCAATAAGGGAATTAAGGGTTATGGGGATCGGGCGGGTAAGTGGAGCTGGGTCCACGGCCAGATCAGCCATGATCTTGTTGAATGGCGGAGCAGGCTCGAGGGGCTAGATGGCCTACTCCTGTTCCTAATTCTTATGTTCTTTTGTTCTTATGTTCATTATATCTCTCCTCAGTATCAGTACTTGACCTCCTCCTGTAAGTAATAAAACGTCACAAGGCTTTGATTTTTACTGATGGCCCGTGTTTGGGACGGGTGGTGGTATGGGGCGGGAGGAGCTCACGGGGAACTCAGTGTGAGGGCAGAGCCTCATTTAAATATTACAGCACCGTCTTCCGGCAAAAATTGACAGGACTGATGTAAGGATTGGCGAGCGGGATATCGGGGTTTGAGCTTCAGGATCCTGGGGACTCAAAAGAACAGTCCTTGGCATTAAGTTAGAAATGGTGAAGGGCTTTGACAGTGTGCAGAGGGAGAGGATAGGCCGGGGCTGGGAAGGCCCCAGAAGTTCTCACAAAAGTTACTTTGGAAAACCTACCTTAGCCTCTTCTGGCTAGTTGTAAGCCTCCCACCGTCATTTGGCTTTTGCACGTGTGGGCCACCCCCAGGCTCCATGGTAAAATCACACCAGGATACGGGTGGTATCATCGGATCACGACTGTAACAGGAGCCTCAGCCGAATTTAAAGTCTTGTCTTGAAGATGAAATGCCGCTGAGTGGGAATGGAATGACCTCTGGCCAGTAAGTGTAATCTGCCTAATCTTAACCCCTCCCACACATGATTATCGCTGGGCGAGGAGGGGTTAAAATCAAGGCCTTTGTGTCTCATATATGTCTTTTATTTCTTTGACCTTGCTTATTCTGCCTCCTATTGCCACGGGTTAATATCACTTCTGCCATTTAACCATGCCCTATTTTCCACATGCACTTTACAGGCCATTCTATTTCTTTTCCTTCATGTGTGTGATAGTTGTCCCTTTCCTTGCTCTGTTCCCTGTTAAATGCCATTCAACTGTAATATCTCCCAGTTCTGATGAAGTTCTGATCCAGACCTCAAACGTTAACTCTATTTCTCTCACCACAGATGTTGCCTGACCTGCTGAGTATTGACAGCATTTTCTCGGTTTTTTGTTTCAGATTTCCAGCACCTGCAGTAATTTGCTTTTTGTTCAAGGGCTGACAATGTTAATGTTGAATTTCTCATTTGAAATGTTTATGTAACAATTATACATTGTAAAAGTTAATATGAAGGCATTGCAAAATCACGACACAGGAAGTATGCATAATGAAACATATTCAACAATTTGCATTTGTAAGAAGCTTCAAAAAAGCATGAAGAAAAAATGGACACTGAGCCAGAAGAGATGACCAAAAGCTTGGTCAAAAGGTGGGATTTAAGCAAGCTCCTAAAGGAGGAGAGGGAGTCAATCTCCACTGAATCTGCAGGGCTCTTACTTCTCAGCTTAATAAGCATTGAGGATAATGCTTGTCTGATACTCGATTGAAAATAATGAAAAGAAAAGAAAGACTTGCACTTCTATAGCTCCTTTCACAACCACCGGGCATCCCAAAGCACATTACAGCTAATTAAGCACTTTAGAAGTGCAGTCACTGCTTTAATGTAGGACATGCGGCAGCCAAATTACACACAGCAAGCTCCCACAAACAGCAATGTGATAATGATCAGATTATTTGTTTTATTGATATTGATTGAGAGATACTATTGTCCAGGACACCAGGGATAACACCCCTGCTCTTCTTCAAAATACTACCATATGATCTTTTATGTCCACTTAAGAGAGCAGATGGGACCTCAGTTTAACATCTCATCCAAAAGACGGTACCTCTGACAGTGCAGCACTGCCTCAGCACTGCACTGCAATGTCAGTCTAGATTTTTGTATTTAAGTCCCTGGAATGGGACTTGAACTCAAACTCACAACCTTCTGACTCAGAGGCAAGGGTGCTACCAACTAAGCCACGGCTGACACTATAATGCTTGTCTGATACTAGTGTGAAATAGCGGTCAGTTGTTTTGACCAAGATGTTTATTTATATTCTATTTAATCTACGTTAAAAAACATATTATTTGATGTCCAGTCATTCATGAAGGCATTCTTGTTTTCTGACATCCACTCTTAGGATTTCATCTTAGGATTTAACATTAACATTAGAGCCTTGTTGCGATCAGGTTGTTTCATATAAAACTGGAACATTTTGGAACGTTCTTGCGCACCTGGAATATTCAGTTTTTCATAATCTTTGGCCGATATCTGAAATAATAATGGAAATTTGTTACCTCTACTCAAATCCATGCATGTACTCCCACCCAAGAAATGCTGTGCAGCACTTACTACTGATGTTCAATTAATACTGCACAACCCTGAATTTAAGCAATAATAAGAATAAGAACCTGTCACTAACAGAAACAAATTGCATTTATAAACTGGCCAAAAACAAGATTGCATTTTAATAAAACAATGACATTTATTCAAATATGTTTTTTTTAGAAAAATCAATCAATGCTTGAATGTCCTGTGATTAAATAGGATAATATAAAGCAGCTCTTCTGGTCTTCATGGTGACATGCATACCCTAGTTACATAGCAGATCTGTTGATGAAATCCAGTCTTGTACCTGAAGCAAACTGCATCAAACTACTATTGTGCACATGCTCTGAGTTACTCAATTGGGCAATCAGCAGCTATTTGAATCAAACTTCATATAAGTGTGGTTCCAATTACACAAATTACAGTGGCTTAGAAGGAGCAAGGTTGCACAGATAAAGAGTCTTGCTGGACCCTTGGCCATGTGATGATACACAGAAGTGGTACAGAGATATAGTTGATAGTACAATGATGTTGGTGCCACATTACCTTGCTGCTTTTGTATTAACAGGCTCAAAGCTTCAAATGTGACAGAAGCTGGATGAATTCATAACCCACATAACTTACAAGGCTGTTTCCAACACCAAGCATGCTGTAAGAGGCAACACTGCAGTGCAAAGGGTAACAATGCCACCAGGAGCAGTGAAAATCTCATTGGAGGCAGTTCCAATCTTTACTTTCAGAGGCAAACTGCTATTAGTAACAATAGTAAATTAATTCTGGACAGACAGCCAGTGCAGTTTACACATTGATGGCCTTGATACAGGGTGTTGATGTTCTAAAACTATACCCCAAGAAGTGGTAACATGTGGGTCAAAGACCACAATTCCTCACACAGATCCTAACCCTGTCAGAGAGAAACGGATGCTGGATATTTTTCCAAAGCAGCAATGGTCATTCAGCATCGTTCCACAGGGACAGTGTATTTAATTAAATCTTGCCTGAAAGCACACAATTAAAATTGGTTTAATTTATTTAAAATATATACTTATTGTTTGCAAAGTATAATTCGAGCAGCAAGCTCCCTTGACTTTAGCTAATTTGTACCAGTAAAGTACTGGTCTAGAAACCCGGAGGTTGGGAGTTCAAATCCCACCATAACAAGTTGCAAGATACCATCAGAAAAAAACAACTAGTTCATTAATGTCCTTCAGGGAAAGGAGCTTGCCACCACTACCCAATGCGGTCTACATGTGACCTCAGTCCCACAATACATGGTCGACTCTTAATGCCTTCTGAAGTGGTCTAGCAAGTCACCCAATTATATGCAATCACTACAAGTTCATTAAGAAGAAGAAAGTCTTTGTTGTTCACAATTTATATTAATCATTTAGACTTTGGAATCAAAAAATTCTAAATTTGCGGATGACACCAAATTGGGGAAGGGGGGATGAAGTCAACACAGAGGAGGACTGCAACAAATTACAAGAAGATATTAATAAACTTGAATATATAAGTGTGAGATATTATATTTTGGTAAGAAAAATAAGGAGGTCACATATTACTTGGAAAATAAGAATCTAAACGGGGTAAAGGAGCAAAGGGATCTCGGAGTACAAATACACAGATCCCGAAAAGTTGTGACGCAGGTCAATAAGGCCATGACAAAAGCAAACCATGCACTAGGGTTTATTTCTAGAGGGATAGAATTAAAAAGTAGTGAAGTTATGCTAAACTTGTATCGAACTTTGGTTAGACTACACTTGGAGTACTGTGTGCAGTTCTGGGCACCATATTATAAAAAGGTTATAGAGATACTGGGAACGGTGCAAAAAAGATTTACAAAGATGATACCAGAACTGCGAGGTTATACCTATCAGGAAAGGATGAACAGGCCGGGTCTCTTTTCTTTTGAAAAGATAATGCTAAAGAGTGACCTAATAGAGATCTTTAAAAGTATAAAAGGTTTTGATAAATTAGCACAGAGAGAATATTTCCACTTGTGGGGAAGAGCAAAACTAGAGGCCATCAATATAAACCAAGAAATCAAATAAAGAATTCAGAAGAAACTTCTTTACCCAGAGAGTGGTGAGAAGTTGGAACTCGCTACCACAGGGAGTAGTTGAGGCAAATTGTATAGACACGTTTAAGGGGAAGCTACATTAGCATATCAGGGAGAAGGGAATAGAGGGTTATGCTGATAGAGTTAAATGAGGAAGGATGGGAGGAGACTCAAGTGGAGCATAAATGCCGGCATCAATGGTTGGGCTGAATGGCCTGTTTCTGTGCTGTATATTCGATGTAATTCTATGTAAAAATCACACGGACCTATTATCAACAATCCAGGCATTGTATCAAGATAAGAATACAGCAATCTCAGTCAAGTCAACCCTGCAAAGTCCTTCTCACTAACATCTGCAAGCTGATGCCCATGTTGGCAGAGCTGTCCCACAGACTAGTCAAACCTGACATAGTCGTATTTACAGAATTATATCTATCAGCCAACATTCCAGACTCCTTCAGCACTTTCCTTAAGTTGGTCCTGTCCCACCAGCAGTCTCAATGCTTCAGGTCAAGCAAGATCAAGGAAACTTTCTGCTGATCATCACCTACCAACACTCTAACCCCTCAATTGATGAATCAATACTCCTCCAGGTTTAACATCACTTGGAGGAAACTCTGAGGGAAGTAAGAGCACATAATGTGTTGTGGGTGGGGATTTAATGTCCACTGAGTGGCTTGGTAATGCCATTACTGAACATGCTGACCATGTTCTGAAGGGCATAGCTGCCAGACTGGACGTGTGTCAGGTGATGAAGGAACCTACTTGACCTTGCCCTCACAACTCTATCTATTGCAGCGCTGTCTGTCTCGATAGTATTGATAGTCCTTGAGAAGACAAGCTCTTGTCTCCACTGTGAGGACATCCTCCATGTGTAACAGCCCAAAATTGGGGACCAATGAGGCACCATGGATCATCATCAGCAGCAGAATTTTATAACAACAGCAGGAGGTATAGACAGAGTTAAACTGTCCCACAATTAACAAATCAGAACAATGCTCTGTTGGCCTACCAAATTAAGTCAAGAATAGTGGTGGACAACCAGGCAACTAACAGGAAGAGGAGGGTCGATGAACATTCCTATCCTCAACCATGGCAGAGCCCAGCACATGAAGGCAAGGCACAAGGCTGAAGTGTTTGCAAGCGTCTTCAATCAAGAGTGAGTTATCCTACTTGGCCTCCTTCAGAGATCCTCACCATTATAGATACCAGTGTCCAGCTATTTGGTTCACTCCACATGGGATCAAGAAGCAACTGAGTGCACTGGACACAGCAAAGGTTATGGGTCCTGACAACCTCCGGCTGTAGTGCTGAAGACCTGTGCACCAGAGCTAGCCACTCCCCTAGCCAAGCAGTTCCAGTGCAGCTATGATATCTGACAATATGGAAGATTAGCTAGGAATGACCTATCCGCAGAAAACTGGATAAATCTAACCTAGCCAACCCTATTAGCCTCTTCTCAACCTCTTAGCATGGATAGAGGATTGACTAACTAACAGAAAACAGAGAGTCAGGATAAATGGTTCATTCTCTGGTTGGCAACCAGTAACTAGTGGGATGTCGCAGGGATCAGTGCTGGGACCCCAACTATTTACAATCTATATTAACGACTTGGAAGAAGGGACTGAGTGTAACGTAGCCAACTTTGCTGATGATACAAAGATGGGAGGAAAAGCAATGTGTGAGGAGGACACAAAAAATATGCAAAAGGACATAGACAGACTAAATGAGTGGGAAAAAATTTGGCAGATGGAGTATAATGTCGGAAAGTGTGAAATCATGCACTTTGGCAGAAAAAAAATCAAAGAGCAAGTTATTATTTAAATGGAGAAAAATTGCAAAGTGCTGCAGTACAGTGGGACCTGGGGGTGCTTTTGCATGAAACACAAAAGGATAGTATGCAGGTACAGCAAGTGATCAGGAAGGTCAATGGTATCTTGGCCTTTATTGCAAAGGGGATGGAGTATAAAAGCAGGGAAGTCTTGCTACAGTTATATAAGGCAGCAGAGCAGGTCTCCAGTCGGTCTGGTTAACCCTACCAATGGATAAAGATCTAGCTCTGTCAAGCCCGTGTGGTCACTGATGTGCAACGGTCACCACACATTAAAAAAAATCCACACATAGGCATCTTCCACCCCCTCAATTGCCATTCAGGACTGGAATATCGGGTCCTTCATTGAAACATCTGTGAACTCTTGTGGAAGCAAGTCATACTCGTTCGAGGGAGCGCCTATGATGATGATGATTGGTGAAGCCACACCTGGAATACTGCGTGCAGTTTTGGTTTCCATATTTACGAAATGATATACTTGCTTTGGAGGCAGTTCAGAGAAGGTTCACTAGGTTGATTCCGGGGATGAGGGGGTTGACTTATGAGGAAAGGTTGAGTAGGTTGGGCCTCTACTCATTGGAATTCAGAAGAATGAGAGGTGATCTTATCGAAACGTATAAGATTATGAGGGGGCTTGACAAGGTGGATGCAGAGGGAATGTTTCCATTGATGGGGGAGTCTAGAACTAGAGGGCATAATCTTAGAATAAGGGGTCGCCCATTTAAAACAGAGATGAGGAGAAATTTCTTCTCTCAGAGGGTTGTAAATCTGTGGCATTTGCTGCCTCAGAGAGCTGTGGAAGCTGGGACATT
The DNA here is from genome assembly GCF_044704955.1 of Pristiophorus japonicus. Taxonomy (NCBI): domain Eukaryota; kingdom Metazoa; phylum Chordata; class Chondrichthyes; family Pristiophoridae; genus Pristiophorus; species Pristiophorus japonicus. The sequence continues at coordinate 159,972,180 of NC_091979.1, read as the reverse complement.
GAATAAGTTTAAGACAGAAATAGACAGTTTCTTAAATGATAAGGGGATAAGGGGTTATGGGGAGCGGGTGGGGAAGTGGAGCTGAGTCCATGATCAGATCAGCCATGATCTTATTGAATGGCGGAGCAGGCTCGAGGGGCCGCATGGCCTACTCCTGTTCCTATTTTTTATGTTCTTATGTAAGCTGTGCTTTTTTTGGGTTAACTTTAAAACCCGCCTCCCTTAATAGTTTTAGCAGCTCGTCCAGCAGTGGCCCGTGCTCCACTCTATCCGAAGAGAAAAGGAGAATGTCACCATATACTGAATGAGCTGCTGGGGCTGGCTAAATTGTTTCAGAGCATAGGCCATGCTCTGGTGGAAAATGGAGGGGCTGTTCTGAAAACCCTGGGGAAGACACGTCCAAGTATACTGTTGCCCTTTAAACGTAAAGGCAAACTTATACTGGTCTTCCCGGCGGAGGGGGATCGACCAGAATCATCAAAAATATCCAATATCATGAACGTAGTCGCGGTTGCTGAGATATTTCCGATCAGGTCGGCGACAGCTGCGACTATAGGTGTGCAAGCTGGGATGTTGCTGTTGAGGACCCAATAGTCCACAGTGGCCCTCCACGACTGGTCGGATTTCTTGACCGGCCAGAGTGGGGAGTTCACATGCATGGCAATTGTTCTCAACATTCCCTGTTGTATTAGGGATCCCAGTGCTGTTTCCAGGTCTGCCTCCGATTCCCGGGGAAAGCTATACTGTTTTTGAGGCCGTGACATAGGGTCCCCATCCACCAAACCGCTACTCCAGTCACCTATCCACAATCATGTTTATGGGTGGCGAATGCTGCAAGGTTATTCCTCACATCCACCTGGTACTGGGCTGGGGTGTTACTGACCAACTATTCCAGGTCATAACTCCCCTTGGGTTTCATGGTGCAGATACTATCCCTGCACCCCCCCTTGTCCCTGGGAATAACTACCACCTCTTCCACCTTGTCTGATCCTACTGCCCCCCATAGGCAGTGATTCCTCATGTCTACAATGATCCAGTGTGCTAACATAAAATCGGACCCGATGACTCCCACCCGGGTTGCTCCCATTTCATTAACACACACTCCCACGTGGTGGTGAAAGACCCTAACTGTATCTTCAGGGGTTTGGACATCGCTCCCGCCTGCTCGCTCCCTGTGAATCCCATTAAACTAAAGGGGACCTTGTTGCACCAGGGCAAGTTGGTTGGGTCCTTTGAGTGGACCACTGTGCTTGAAGCTCTGGTGTCCACCAAATACTTCCCCTGTACCGTCTCGACCCCCATCTTCACACAGGGCCTGCCCCACTCATCATAGAGGAGTGGACACGGATACTGAGGCTGGGCACATTCTAGTCAGGATGAGGGAGGGCATACAGGCTCGGTTGGCACAACGCTGCTGATGACAACATCTAGCCACCCTCTATCCTTCCCCAGCACCGTGCGGAGGGCGGCCACCAGGACCTCGAAGGGTTCCTCGGCCGCCCTTTTCACCTCGGTGGGCTGGGGTTTCCTCCCGGGAGGCTCTCCTTAGCCGGGTCCCGTTTTCTGGAGCGGGCAGTCCCGCCTCCAGTGCCCCATTTCTCCACACCTAAAGCAAGTCTTATGCTCGTCAGTGTGGGGCCCCTCCTGACGCCATTCCCTCTTATCCCCTTTATTGGCCTTGATCCTGCCCTTACTTTTAGTCTCTTCCCTGCAGCTGGTCTTAAAGGCCAGTCCTAAGTTACGGAGCATGCCTGCCTCCATGTTTGTGGGGTCCTCGGCATCGTACCATGCTTCAGCCTTGGCTTTAACGTGTGGCAAGCTATTCGCGATTAGGGTCCTGAGCCAGTGATTTCTGGGGGCCCCGATCAGTTGCGCATGGTTTGGCACCTCTCCAGTTGCCCTCACATACACCGGCCATAGTCTGTCCGCAAATGCAGCTGGCGTCTCACCGGCCAACTGTAGGGTCCGCTCTACCTGTGAGAACGGACTACCTTGGGTATGCCCCATTGCTCTCAAGATTTCCTCCTTTAACACCTCGATGGTGTCTCGCCCCATTTTCATGTCTGTGGACAAGTTCTGATACAGTTTCTCTGTAGTCGACGCTTTTCTAGTCGGCGCCGCAGGACGACATGATGCGCCATCACTGCCCCCATCACTTGGCACAGGTCACAGCGAGATAGAGATTTAAAAGTGAGCTGAAATGGCAGCCAATGTATCCCAGATACTAGTAGTCAATGTGACAAGTCAGCAGCAGTGCGACGCCAATACCCTATTGTCTGTGCGAGCATCAAACGCAGCACTGACTAAAACCTCTGAGCCCCCGCTGCAACTCCATTTAAATAACACCCCCGATTATTTTCTCCATCTTGTGCAGTCCAACTTTTTCAGGTGTCACGGACACCAGCCATTAAGTGAGGCGACAAAAGTGAATGTGGCGAGAAGGGTGCCAAGGAGGAGTTGCACGTGTACTGATGTCATGATTTCCATGGCGTTAGCTGGCGAGACATTACATTTTATGTAATCATCTATTCTGAGTTCAATGGATGAAAAATTGTGTGCAGGATGCCTGTGATTTTCCAACATTCGCTAATGGTGTTGAGAATCTCCAGACCCCCCACCCGCCCCAACTCTATGCGTTTTTTTCATATTATTTAAGGTGATTGGCAAAAGAATCAAAGGCGACATAAGAAAAAACTTTTTCACGCAACGCATGATTAGGATTTGGAATTCACTGCCTGAAAGGCTGGCGGAGGCAGATTCAATCATGACTTTAAAAAGGGAATTGGATAAGTACCTGAAAGAAAACAATTTGCGGGGCTACAGGGAAAGGGTGGGGGAGTGGGACTAGCTGAGATGCTCTTGTAGAGAGCCGGCACGGGCTCAATGGACTGAATGGCCACCTTCTGTGCTTTAACCATTCTATGATTCTATGATTAATCAAAATCATCTGGTGCATACAACGTTTGGTGTAAAGTTCAATATAATTGGCAGGCAAGCAGAAAAGTGCTAGCTTGAGCATGCACGAACCAGTCATTTGCAAATGATTTGATGGTAATTTTCACACATCCCTTCAGACATTGGCATTCAGTTTCCATTTTCTGCTCTGTGAAGGAGTTAGAAAACATGTGCTAGCTCTGCATATGAGCGGTGAGAATGTAGTTGCCGCGGTGCCTGCACAGTTTGCTGCTTGCCTATTCTTTTGACAGATCCCATTGTTATGGCCAGCAATGTGAGGTTATATTCCATCACCAGTCTACAAAAATCATCAAAAGCAATTTGGAAGACAAAAATTATACTGCCATTTATTACCACGTGCAAATTTATTGCCTATGAAAAAGCTTGATTTGATTTCTAGTGGAGAACAAAAACTATTTTGTATAGATTGAGAGTGAGAGAGACACAGATAGGCAGATAGAGATTGAGCGTGTAGTGATTTACAGCATTCATACTTGATCATACAGCCGAAGCTCAATAACGTAAAGAACCAGTGGCTTGATTGTGCTATTAGGCCAAATATGGGATCACCAAACTGCTCAGATAGTAACATTACAAGCTTTGAAGAATAAAGTATGTAAAATAGAGGAAAACTTTACTTTCACGACAGGTGTAATAGTTCCTATAAAAGTCATGCGATTGGGTGATATATGTTTCGATGAAATGGAGCAATTTGGTAGGCATCTTATAGAAGGGAAGTGTGTTTGCTTGTATGAACCGAACATAGGTTTATGACCAGTGCTTTATATTTCTGCCATGTTAATTGTTACTTTCGATGGGTATCTTGAACACAACTTTGCTAGCATCTTAACAGCCAACAATAAGGAAATTGAATCCAGCTACCGATAAGTCCATTCCAAAAAAAACTGCAAAATACATTTAACTACGTACTACTTCTCTGCTTGTAAATACCTCAGTGTATCTGCCTCAGCAATGGAAAGCTAACGCTTGGTGTTATATTCAATTGGATATGTCACTTTTTCAGAGGATACAAACACTACCTCACAATAAACAAATGTTATCCTTGTTGCAAAACCTACAGATGAATCGCTCAAGGACAGGTACCTGACCCCATTCTCTTCCTCAACTTCAAATAACCTACTGAGTGCTATAACAAGCTATGTTTTTAAAGCAGCAATGGTGACACAAAGGTTCAGGGCATCAGTGCATTGTGTCAGACAAGTAGACATACATTTGCAACTGCAGTTCCCCATGTGCTGAGTTTCCTTTCTTAAACTGTGCCGCCATGGAGAGATGCTGAGCAGAGTCGATTATTTCCCAGTGAAGCAGGTGAGTAATCTTTCGGCTATTTTGTGGTAGTCTTGTGCCTGCATTTACATTTGTTTAAAAGCCACATTTATGAATTTAATTTCCTGGCTACGAACTTTGCCTGGTGTTAAGAAAGAAAAAAGAAAGAAAGACTTGGATTTATATAGCGCCTTTCACGACTACCGGACGTCTCAAAGCGCTTTACAGTCAATGAATTCGTTTTTGGAGTGTAGTCACTGTTGTAATGTAGGAAACGCGGCAGCCAATTTGCGCACAAGCAAGCTCCCACAAACAGCAATGTGATAATGACCAGATAATCTGTTTTTAATGATGTTGATTGAGGGTTAAATATTGGCCAGGACACCGGGGATAACCCCACTGCTTATCTTCAAAATAGTGTCATGGGATCTTTTACATCCACCTTAGAGAGCAGACGGGGCCTTGGTTTAAAAAAGAGGAATGTCCATACAGATTAGCAGTGCAAAAGTACCCCAGCCACCATGCAGCCAATAAAGTAAGAGTAGTGTCATTGGCAGTATCCGTTCACACTTGTCAGTGGCAGAATTGCTGTCTCCGAAGGATCTGTGAAAAACGACAGCCTAAGCCTCATTCTCAGTTCCTCCAGCAGCAATATCACCATTTCATTTATATTATAGCATTGCCACCAAAGTTGGGGCTGCCACTGGCAACCACACCAATATAACATGCCACAAGGCTAACATCCATTCCAGCTTTCCTGAATGTAGCATTTTGATTTAATGTGGAACAGGGAACGTTACGCAAAAAGGCCTGATCAAAGAATATCTAATAAGATTAAGAAGTAAAATATTTGCATTTATATATCCTTAGGATGTCCCAAAGCACTTCACAGCCAATTAGCTCCTTTTTGAAGTGTAATCACTGTTGTTATATAGGATGATGTGGCAGCCAATTTGAGCACAGCAAGATCCCACAACCAGCAATGAAAACAAACAAGATAAAGGGCTCAATTTTCCCCAGTGATTTGTGCCATTTTTTTGCCGCACACCACTTTTTTTGTCCTAAGTTAAAAAATACAAGTTTCCCCAACCAATGTGCGCCAGCGTAACTCAGTTAGTTACAATTTTTTTAGGTTAGTTATTTTTGGAGTCATAGTAACCTACCACCCGCGCCACTTCTGGCCAGTTAGACAGGGACCGGGAAACCATTCAGCCAGGGATAGGTGCAGGACCGGGAGGGAGGAGGCCATTCGGCCAGGGATAGGTGCGGGGTCCGGGACCGGGAGGCTATTCGGCCAGGGATAGGTGCGGGGACCAGGACCGGCACCGGGAGGCTCTTCAGCCTGGGATACAAGCGGGGACCGGCACCGGCAGTGGGGGTGGGGGGGAGGGCGGCGGGGGTCTTTAATAATTTAATGGATGTAAGTTGCTGCAATGTTTAATGTGCTTGTGTAGGTAGCTGTGAGCTGGCTGTATGTTTCACTTTCCAGTCTCAGCCCGCATTGTGTCCCTGGTGACCATGGCAATCCGATTTTTTTGCCGCAGATCAAGGCTCCATCCCCAAAACTAAACAACAGGCTAGGCGCCAAAATGAAGAATTCAAACGGGGAAACTTAGAAGATTTTTTTTTGCCATACTTGGGCCCCAAAAAACGGGCGTAACTCTTCAAGTATGCCAAAAAACAGCTTTGGGGAAAATTGAGCCCAATATGTTTTAATGATGCTGGTTGAGGATAAATATTGACCAGAACACCAAGAAAACTCCATTGCTCTTCTTTGAATAGTGTCAAAAGATTTTTTATGCTACCTCAGGCACTGTACTGAAGTGTCAGCCTAGATTATGTGCTCAGGTTTCTGGAGAAGGGCTTGAACTCACAATCTTCTGAAGCAAGAGTGCTATCACAGAGTCGCAGCTGACATCCAACTCTACACACTGATCCCCAAATCTACATACTGCAACCTCTTCTAGTACAGAGTATAATTCCTAGCTCTAAACATGATGACCACTTCCAGTACGTACTGCAATTAGCTCCTCTCCAAAAAAGTTAGCAGATACCATTGCTGAAGCCCACTGCAGAGTATGAAGGGTCACCCATTACTTGGCACTTGCTATCGTACTGCAACCCCCCCACCCTGCCCACCCTTCCACCCCTCAACATGCACGCAGCCTAGGGTTCTAACCCACCACCACTCTCTTACACTACATTCCCATTCCAATTCTCCCTATTCCCCGCTCCCTTCCCCTCCCTATCCCCGACCCTCCCTATCCCCGCCCCCTCCCCATCCCCGACCCTCCCTATCCCCGCCCCCTCCCCATCCCCTGCTACACTCCCGCGCCCCTATCCCCTGGCCCCTCCCCATATCCCGTTCTGCTCCCCTCCCCATCCCTATCCCACGCCCCCTCCCTTCCCATCCCCTTCTCCACTCCCCTCCCCCCACCCCCTCCCCTCCCTAACCCCCGCCCACTCCCCTCCCTCTCCTCTGCTCCAATCCCCTCCCTATTCCCCGTTCCCCTCCCCTTCCTATCCTTTGTCCTTCCCCTCCCCTCCCCCTCCCTAGACCTTCCCCCTCTCCTCCCTTCCCCATCCCCCATCCCCTCCCCTCCCTATCCCCCATTCGCCTCCACATCCTATCCTACACCCGCTCTCCTCGCTATGCCCTGCTCCATTCCCGTTCCCCCACCCCGCCCACCTCCCTATTCCCCGCCCACCTCCCCTCTCTATCCCCTGCTCCACTCCACTCCCCTTCCTATCCCTGCCTCCTCCCCTCCTCATCCTCTGATCCATCCCTATCCCCTGACCCCGTCCCTCCCCTCCCTATCCCCCCCCACTCCCCTCCCCACCTCTCCATCCCCTGCCCCCTCCCCTCCCTATCTCCTGTTCCATTCCCGTCCCCTGCCCTGCCCACTTCCCATCCCTATCCCTCATCCCCTCCCCTCCCTATCCCCTGTTCCACTCCCCTCTGCCATCCCCTCCCCTTCCTAACCCACACCCCACCCCTCCCTAACCCCCACTCCCCTCCCCTCCCTATCCCCCGCTCCCCTCCCCTCTTTCCCAATTTCCAGGAGCTCAGGACTGTAGTGCTGTTCTAACTTAGTTAGAATCTGCTTCAGAGTTGTGTTCTTTGGCTTGACAGATGCAAGCAAAATTTTCAGGTTTCCATATACCTCGGGCCCTGCTTCAGTTAAGAAAATAGCCCTTTGTCTTTCCAACATCACCCGGTTATGATTTTCATCATTGGGAACTTTGATGATATTATTTGCGGTGAAAAATATTTCTAGCCGCTCCACATATGCTCCGAAACTTTCACGGTCGCACTGAAACTCCCCCAAGTGCCCTATTATTCCCATAGGCGCGGCCATCTGGACTCTGGCAGTTCAAACAAATGTGCTTGCAATTTACCTTAGATTTGTAGCTGTTAATCAAAACAGAGAAGCTCTCAAAGTCTCTCTGTTGGTTGGCTGAATCCTCCCCCAACAAAAATTGCAGCTTTTTTTTCCCGATTATCCCATTCTCATCACCGTTGTTATATCTTCAGTACAACTCACAAACACACACACAGCCTTAAGATGGCAGAACACTTGTCATGTGCCTGTTCCCTTTTTATTTGTACACAGCACTGGCTGCAGTGCTACAGTAGTCCACAGGTGGAGCTATATATATTACACCATCCCACTCCCTTCCCCATCACCCACCCCTCATATACCTATCTCCCAGCTGCTCCCCTCCCTAACCCCCGGCCCCTCCCCCTCCATATCCTCTGCCCCTCACCTAATGATCTCCCGCCCCCTCCCCTCCCTATACCCCGCACCTCACATATCTATCTTCTGCCCCTTCCACTCCCCCATCACCTGACCTTCAAATCCCCTGCTGCACTTCCCTCCCCCCTACCCTCCCTATCCCCTGCCCCTCCCCTGTTCCTCTCCCCTCCAATGCCCCCTTCCCTTCCTATCCCTCGTCCCTCCCCTTCCTAACCCAAGCCCACTCCCCTCCCTATGCCCTGCCCCCTCCCCTCCCTAACCCCCTCCCCTCCTTTATCCCCGCTCCCATTCCCTCCTCCCTCTTCCGGAAGGTTATTTGTGTCTTCCTTCGTGAAGACAGAACCAAAGTATTTGTTGAACTGGTCCGCCATTTCTTTGTTTCCCATTATAAATTCACCTGAATCTGACTGCAAGGGACCTACATTTGCTTTCACTCATCTTTTTTCTTCAAATATCTATAGAAGCTTTTGCAGTCAGTTTTTATGTTCCCAGCAAGCTTCCTCTCAAAGTCTATTTTCCCTCTCCTAATTAAACCCGTTGTCCTCCTGTGCGGTATTACAAAATTCTCCCAGTCCTCAGGTTTGCTGCTATTTCTGGCCAATTTATTTGCCTCTTCCTTGGATTTAACACTATCCTTAATTTCCCTTGTTAGCCATGGTTGAGCCACCGTCCCCATTTTATTTTTACTCCAGACAGGGATGTACAATTCTTGAAGTCAACCCTTTAAGTATCACTCGCCAGTCTACTCCAGCCAATTCACGTCTCATACCATCGAGGAACTGAAGGAAATCCTTATTAGGCGGGAAATTGTGTTGGGTAAATTGATGGGATTGAAAGCCGATAAATTCCTGGGTCCTGATAGTCTGCATCCCAGAGTACTTAAGGAGGTAGCCCTAGAAATAGCGGATGCATTGGTGATCATTTACCAACAGTCTAAGGATTCTGGATCGGTTCCTATGGACTGGAGGGTAGCTAATGTAACATCACTTTTTAAGAAAGGAGGGAGAGAGAAAACAGATAATTATAGACTGGCTAGCCTGACATCAGTAGTGGGGTAAATGTTGGAATCAATTATTAAAGATGAAATAGCAGCACATTTGGAAAGCAGTGATGGGATCGGTCCAAATCAGCATGGATTTATGAAAGAGAAATCCTGCTTGACAAATCTGCTAGAATTCTTTGAGGATGTAACTGGTAGAGTGGACAAGGGAGAACCAGTGGATGTGGTGTATTTGGAATTTCAAAAGGCTTTTGACCAGGACCCACACAAGAGATTGATGTGCAAAAGTAAAGCACATGGTATTGGGGGTAATGTACTGACATGGATAGAGAACTGGTTGGCAGACAGGAAGCAGAGAGTCGGGACAAACAGGTCCTTTTCAGAATGGCAGGCAGTGACTAGTGGAGTACCGCAGGGCTCAGTGCTGGGACCCCAGCCATTTACAATATACATTAATGATTTGGATGAGGAAATTGAGTGTAATATCTCCACGTTTGCAGATGACACTAAGCTGGGTGGCAGTGTGAGCTGTGAGGAGAATGCTAAAAGGCTGCAGGGTGACTTTGACAGGTTAGTTGAGTGAGCAAATGCATGGCAGATGCAGTATAATGTGGATAAAAGTGAGGTTATCTACTTTGGTGGCAAAAACAAGAAGGCAGAATATTATCTGAATGGCGGCAGATTAGGAAAAGGGGAGGTACAACGAGACCTGGGTGTCATGGTTCATCAGTCATTGAAAGTTGGCATGCAGTGAAGAAGGCAAATGGTATGTTGGCCTTCATAGCTAAGGGATTTGAGTATAGGAGCAGGGAGGTCTTACTGCAGTTGTACAGGGCCTTAGTGAGGACTCACCTGGAATATTGTGTTCAGTTTTGGTCTCCTAATCTGAGGAAGGACGTTCTTGCTATTGAGGGAGTGCAGCGAAGGTTTACCGGACTGATTCCCGGGATGGCAGGACTGACATAGGAGGAGAGACTGGATCGACTGGGCCTGTATTCACTGGAGTTTAGAAGGATGAGAGGGGATCTCAGAGAAAACTATAAAATTCTGACGGGACTGGACAGGTTAGATGCAGGAAGAATGTTCCTGATGTTGGGGAAGTCCAGAACTAGGGGACATAGTCTAAGGATAAGGGGTAAGTCATTTAGGACTGAGATGAGGAGAAACTTCTTCACTCAGAGAGCAGTTAACCTGTGGAATTCCTACCGCAGAGAGTTGTAGATGCCAGTTCATTGGATATATTCAAGAGGGAGATGGATATGGCCCTTACGGCTAAGGGGATCAAGGGGTATCGAGAGAAAGCAGGAAAGGGGTACTGAGATGAATGATCAACCATTACCTTACTGAATGGTGGTGCAGGCTCGAAGGGCTACATGGCCTACTCCTGCACCTATTTTCTATGTTTCTATGTTTCTATCCCACGCTGCCTCCACTCCCTATCCCCGCCCCGACCTCCCTATCCCCCTCCCCTCCCTATCCTCACCACTCATCTAACTATCTCCCGCCCCCTCTCCTCCCTATCCCCCGCCCCTCATCTACCTGCTGTGTATGGAGAAAGAGTCAGACTGATCACTGTGAGCTCAAAGTAAAGTGTGACTTTAGTCTTTTATTGCAGGTCTCCAGAGTGCCTCTCCAACCTGTGAAGCCTCCTTAAATACCTGTGCTCCCAAGGGATTATGGGATCCCTTGGGACTCCAGGGGATGGGCCCTCTGGTGGCTGTACAGAGTAAATACAAGTCCACATATATAACAACACTACCCCACAAAGTCAATAGTGTAACTATTTACAATGTGAGTTGATCTGGGAACCTTCTTGCCCTGGATGATCGTCTAGGTGTGAAAGCTGGTGTTGTTGAATCATTTGTTGAATCATTCACTGGGCTGCTATACAGCTGGCCTTGATGGGCTGCCTGGTGTGTTGGGCCCTGTGGATGATGGGTTCTGCTTCGTGGTCAACCATGGTGCCGGTTGCCACTGGTGTATGTGTTGGGGGAACAATAAAGGTAGGGTCCAAAGTGGGTTGCTCAGGATAGTCCATAAATCTGAGTTTGATTTGGTCCAAGTGTTTCCGGTGAATGAGTCCATTTGAAAGTTTGACCCGAAACACCCTGCTCCCCTCTTTGACCATGACATTTCCGGGAAGCCACTTCGGAGCTTGTCCATAATTTAATACAAATACAAGATCATTGATTTCAATCTCGCATGACACATTTGCGCTATCATGATATGCACTTTGTTGAAGCCGCCTTCTCTCAACCTGTTCATGTAGATCAGGGTGAACTAACGGGAGCCTTGTCTAAAGTGCTCATTTCATGAACAGTTCAGCAGGTGGGATCCCAGTGAGTGAGTGGGGTCTCGTGTGGTAGCTAAGCAGGACTCGGGATAGGTGAGTCTGCAGTGAGCCTTCAGTTACCCTCTTCAAGCCTTGCTTGAAGGTTTGCACTGCTCTCTCTGCCTGACCATTGGATGTTGGTTTAAATGGGGCAGATGTGACATATTTGATCCCGTTGCCGGTCATGAATTCTCTGAACTCAGCACTGGTAAAACATGGCCCGTTGTCGCTCACCATGACATCGGGTAAGCTGTAAGTCCAAAAATGGCCCGCAGGCTTTCAGTGGTGGCAGCGGACATGCTAGCCGACATTATCTCACATTCAGTCCACTTGGAGTACGCGTCTACAATCACAAGGTACATTTTACCCAAGAACGGGCCTGCATAGTCAACGTGTACCCTAGACCACGGTTTGGAGGGTCAAGACCATAAACTTAGCGGCGCCTCCCTGGGTACATTGCTTAATTGCGAGCATGTATTACATCTGTGAACGAAGGGCTCTAAGTCCACATCAATACCGGGCCACCACACGTGGGATCTGGCATTCGCTTTCATCATTATGATGCCTGAGTGGGTACTGTGGAGGTCATTGATGAAGGTGCCTCTGCCCTTCTGGGGATCACTACTCGATTGCCCCACAGAAGGCAGTCTGCCTGTATAGACATTTCATCTTTGCGCCGCTGGAACGGCTTTATCGCTTCCTGAATTTCCACTGGGACACTGGACCAGCTCCCATGAAGCACACAGCTTTTGACTAGAGATAATAAGAGGTCCTGGCTTGTCCAGGTTTTGATCTGCCGGGCATTGACGGGTGATTGCTCATTCTCAAATGCTTCCATAACCATGGCTCGATCTGCAGGCTGCGCCATTTCCACCCCCGTGGTGGGCAATGGCAGCCTACTGAGAGCATCAGCAGTTTTCTGTGCCTGGCCTGTGGCGGATGGCGTAGTTGTGTGTGGACAACGTGAGCGCCCATCTCTGGATACGGGCCGATGCGTTGGTATTTATCCCTTTACTTTCGGAGAACAGTGATATAAGTGGCTTATGGTCAGTTTCCAATTCGAATTTTAGCCCGAACAGGTATTGATGCATTTTCTTTATTCCATAGACACACACTGACGCTTATTTCTCAATCATGCTGCAGGCTCTCTCAGCCTTAGACAGATTCCTGGATGCAGTTTCCCAAAATCATTAGCTTATTGCAATACACACCCGACGCCATATGACGACGCAGCACATGCTGGTACCAAACGCTTACATGGATCATACAACACAAGCAATTTGTTTGAGCATAACAATTATCTCACTTTTACAAAGGCATTTTCTTGGCTTTTGCCCCAAACCCATTCGTCCCCTTTTCGTACTAAGACATGTAGTGGTTCTAATAGTGTGCTGAGACCCAGTAAGAAGTTACCAAAGTAGTTCAGGAGTCCCAGAAATGACCTCAGCTCCGTCACGTTCTGTGGCCTCGGTGCATTCTCAATTGCCTCCCGTTTTCACGCTGGTGGGCCTGATGACGTCCGCCGCAATCCTGCTTCCCAGGAACTCCACTTCAGGTGCCAGGAAAACGCACTTCGAGCGTTTTAACCTGAGCCCCATGCGGTTGAGTCGACTAAAATCCTCCTCCAGGTGCTGGAGATGCTCGACTGTGTTCTGAACTGTGACCAAGATGTCGTCCTGGTAGACCACGGTGTGCGGGATCGACTTCAGTAGGCTTTCCATGTTTCTCTGGAATATCGCTGCCGCTGATCGGATTACAAACAGGCATCTGTTATAAACAAAAATACCTTTGTGCGTGTTGATACAGGTGAAGGCCTTCGATGATTCCTCCAGCTCCTTCATCATGTAGGCTGAAGTCAGATCCTGCTTCGTGAATGTCTTTCCTCCTGCCAGCGTTGCAAAGAAGTCGTCGGCCTTTGATAGTGGGTATTGGTCCGGCAGGGAGAAACGATTGATAGTTACTTTGTAATCGCCACAGATTCTGACGGTGCTGTCTCCCTTGAGGACTGGGACGAGAGGACTGGCCTACTTGTTGAACATGATCGGGGAAATGATGCCCTCTCTTTGCAGCCGGTGTCGCTCGATCTCTACCCTTTCTCTCATCATTTACGATACTGCTCTCGCCTCGTGATGGATGGGTCACGCCCTGGAATTAGGTGGATCTGCACTTTTGCTTCTTCGAATTTCCCGATGCCTAGTTCGAACAGTGAAGGAAATTTGTTTAAGACCTGGGCACACGAAGTGTCGTCAGCGGGCGATCGCGCTCGGACGTTGTCCCAGTTCCAGCGTATCTTTTCCAAGCAGCGCCTGCCGAGTAGCGTGGGACCATCGCCCGGTACCACGGAGAGTGGTAGCTTGTGCACCGCTCCATTGTAGGAGACCTTTATGGTAGCACTGCCGATTACAGGAATCAGTTCTTTCATGTAAGTTCTTAGTTTTGTGCGAACTGGATTTAAGACTGGCCTTGAGGCTTTGTTGCACCACAACCTTTCGAAAGTCTTTTTGCCCATGATGGACTGGCTCACGCCCATGTTTAGCTCCATTGACACCGGGAGTCCATTTAGTTCAACATTCAGCATTATCGGGGGACAATTCGTGGTGAATGTGTGCACCCCATGTACCTCTGCCTCCTCAATCTGAGGCTCTGGTTCTTCGTGATCCTCCGTGGATCTGTCCTCCTCTGCAACATGGTGATTTTCAGGTTTAACAGGCTTTGCAGCTCGTCTGCACACTCGTTGGAGGTGTCCCATTGTTCCAGAGCCCTTGCAAATGTACTCTTTGAATCGACATGAATGGAAATGATGTTCACCCCTGCAGCGCCAACAAGGTGTTAATGGCCTTGCATTCATCACCCTTGATGGTGGACTCTGAGACATCTGCGGACGTGTAGCTGCAGGTATTTATGACCTGCCCTGTACGTTACAATTCGAAAGCAACATCACTTTGTTCACAGTACTTGTAGCAGCACTTGTGTGCTGAGAGATTTGATTAATATTCTCACTGGTGGCAATGGACGCCTGGGTTGGGGTCTCTACAGTCAAAAGTTTGCGAAGAATGGTTTCGTGGCCAATGCCAAGTTCAAAAAAGTCTCTGAGCATGTGCTCCAAATGTTCTTCAAATTCACAATGTCCTGCAAGGCGTCTTAGCTCGGCGACATAACTCGCCACTTCCTGGCCTTCAGACCTTTTGTAGTGTAGAACCGGTACCTCGCCATCAGAACGCTTTCCTTCGGGTTCAAATGTTCTCAGACCAGTGTGCACAAATCGTCGTACGATTTCTCCGTGGGTTTCACTGGAGTGAGCAGATTCTTCATGAGGCCATACGTTGGTGCCCCACAGACGGCGAGGAGGATCGACCTTCGTTTGGCAGTGCTCTCTTCCCCATCTAGCTCGTTGGCCACAAAGTATTGGTAGAGTCGCTCCACAAAAGTTTCCCAATCATCTCTTTCTGTGAATTTCTCCAGGGTGCCCACTGTTCTCTGCATCTTTGGGTTCGTTATCTGTATCTCGTTGCCAGTTGTTGTGTATGGAGAAAGAGTCAGACTGAACACTGTGAGCTCAAAGTACAGTGTGACCTTAGTCTTTTATTGCAGGTCTCCAGAATGCCTCTACAACCTGTGAAGCCTACTTAAATACCTGTGCTACCAAGGGATTATGGAAATACAAGTCCACATATATAACACTACCCATCTCCCGACCCACTCCCGTCCCTATTCCCGCCCCTCACCTACCTATCTCCCACCCCCTCCCCTCCCTATCCTCACCTCCTCCCCTCCCTAACTCCACCCCCTTCCCTATCCTCCGCCACCATTGACTCCCTATCCCCTGCTCCTTCCCCTTCCTATCCCCCACCCCCTCCCCTTCCTATGCACCATTCCCCTCCCCTTCCGATCCCATGCCCCATCCCCTCCCTATCCCCCACTCCCCTCCCATTCCTATCCCATGCCCCCTCCACTCCCTATGCCCCGCTCCCCTCCCCTCGCTCCCTTCCCTATCCCCCGCCCCTCCCCTCCCTATCCTCTGCCCCTGCCCCTACCGTACCCCGCCCCCTCCCCTCTCTATTTCTCACCCCTTCCCTTCCCTATCCCCCGCCCCCTTCACCTCCCTATTCCTTGCACCCCCTATTCCCCCGCCCTCCTCTCCTCCCGATCCTCACTTCCCTCTTCTCCCTATTCTCTGCTCTCCTCCCCTCCCTATCCCACGCCCCCTCCACTCCCTATCACCGCCGCCTCCCCTCCCTATCCCACACCCCCTCCCCTCCCTATCTCCCACCCCCTCCCCTCACCCTGCCCCTCACCTACCTATCTCCCATCCCCGCTCCCCTCCCTACCTCCCTCCTCCCCGCCCCTCATATAGCTATCTCCCGCCCCCATTCCCTCCCTATACCCCGCTTCCTTCACCTCCCGACTCCTGACCTCCCCAGTCCTCACTTCTACTAAATAAATAATAACAATAACTGCACATAATAAATCCAATTTAGCCATGTAAATTCAAAGAGAAGGCAGATTGATGGATGTTACCTTCATTCAAGGAATTGCAACCACCAGTGGCCAAATATGTCACCTACTGTGATTATTTTCTCTCCTTTTTCTCAACGTTCCCCCAACCGCCATTGTTATAAAGCATTCCACAATCATGAACAAGCTCAGAAGATTAAGGTTTAGATGGGTAGCAGTGGAAAAGTAATCTCTGTAACAGACCACTATCCTTTTGCCATAGTATTTTAGTTAGTACATATAGAAAAATTATCCGATAACACTTTTTCCATTTTGTAATCTGGTTGATTGCCCCTCATCGTCATGTCATATCTCAGCCTCATTTCCCATCCGTTGCCGACAAAAGCCACTTCCAATCCGCTTCTATCTTTGATGATAGTTGCTGTGATACATGCCCCTCCCAGATCAGTAGGGAACACTATGGTTATGCCAGAATCCTCAGCACCAGAATGGAAAGGCGGCATTCACTGCCAGTGAGGATACCTGGACAATGCCACTCCTGGCAGTGAGGACACCAGGGCAGTGCCCGGGTCATAGTGTTCCCTGCCTGACTGTGAGAACAAGGCCAAGAGGAAGCTGCAGCAGGCAGGTTTGACATCACGCGTTTGAATAATTTGAGGTCTACCTGAGGCAGTGGTAAGAGAGGGTACTTTGCTACTAATATTGTGCAGGCAGAAATAGGAATGGGACAGGACATACTGTGATCGACAGTCTTAAAAAGAGATAGGTGAGATGGCGAGGAATTCTCAAAGTGTGGAAATAAAGCAGAACCTCCAGGCAGAGACACGAGAAGATTCTGGAGATACAGAATATACTGTAACTTGTATGAGCAAAATAAATCTTCAACAAATAACCTATTCCACATTGACATTCATTGCATTTTTTATGATCCAGTTGCACTGGTCGAAGATAATCTCTTTAAAAGCCCTACATTCCCATTCCAGCAAGAAAAAAATGATTAGCAAAAAAGATTTCTGACACAGCTTTAAGGCTGATTTCCCTGATGGCAATCTGCGCATACTGTATATGACAGTTCTGAATAAGTTCCAGTTGTATAAAGTACTCTCTTGAGATGAGGAAATTGCCTTACAGCTGTCTTGGATCTCGTGTTTAATTTAGTTTAACCCAAACTGACCCCAACTTATCATCCTAATTGCACGACCCAAACCATTATAATTGAAGAGTTAAAGTCAGCGTTATAACTTTAAACTTGGCTCTGCGCCTCATCTTCCATGGATTAGATTTATACTTCTTGTAAAATAGACAATTCAACTATTGTGTTTTATAGGATACCAGACCCCAACCAAATAAAACTGACAAAACTAGGGTTTGGATTTCTGCAAATCCCAAGTAGTAGGCGAAAACTACAAAAACACAAGCTGGTAGGATCTTTGACCACCAAGTTAACTTAAAACGTATTGTGAAGGTGGCACAATGCTGGTTATAAAACACTGTGCCACTAAATGGTAGCGTGCACTTTTGTGGCCGTGCACTATAATGTCCTGATTTCAGCCATGCCAGTGGGAGCAAGACAGGCATTTCCGCACATTTCTTTACACAGAAGGTAGTTGGAATGTGGAATTCTCTGCCACAAATCATTGTTGAAGCTGAGTTCATAAATGCTTTTCGATGGAAATTAGATAGTTGTTTATAAAAGAGGAATATTGAAACGTTATTGAGAGCAAGCAGGAGAGTAATAATGGACTAGGTGGCTCATGTAGAGAAAAACACCAGCACAGGCATGATGGGCCGAAGGCCCTCTTTCTGAACTGTAACATTCTATAATTCTAGGTAGGAATGATAAATGGGAGAGTATCTCCTGGTTCCTTTCACATACGTTCATTTCAGTCGGTGCATTGCAGAGTCCTGGGAACAGATCATTGACCTCACGACCAGATATCTGTACATGGCCCAGTGAGTATAAATTAGGAGGGCAAATAAGACAAAAAATATTGGGGGAGGGGAAAATAGCATTTTGTCATGAACTGTCACAGCTTCCAATCCCACTTTCGGTGGAAGCATGTCTTTCTGAAGTTATATAGAATCAGAGAATCAGAGAAGTTTACAGTACGGAAAGAGGACATTTTGGGCCATTGTGTCTGCGCCGGCCGACAAAGAACCTAATCCCATTTTCCAGCTCTTGGTCCCTGCAGGTTACGGCACTTCAAGTGCACATCCAAGCACTTTTTAAATGTGGTGACGGTTTGTGCTGCTACCACCCTTTCAGACAGTGAGTTCCAGACCCCGACACCCTCTGGGTTAAAACATTCCCCTCAAATCCCCTCTGAACCTCCTACCAACTACTTTAAATCTATGCCCCCTGGTTGTTGACCACTCTGCTAAGGGAAATAGGTCCTTCCTATCCACTCCATCTAGGCCTCTCATAATTCTATACACCTCAATAAGGTCTCCCCTCAGCCTCCTCTGTTCCAAAGAAAACAAACCCAGCATCTCCAATCTTTCCTCACAGCCAAAATTCTCCAGTCCAGGCAACATCCTTGTAAATCTCCTCTGTACCCTCTCTAGTGCAATCACATCTTTCCTGTAATTTGGTGACCAGAACTGCACGCAGTACTCTAGCTGTGGCCTAACTAGTGTTTTATACAGTTCAAGCATAACCTCCCTGCTCTTGTATTCTATGCCTCGGCTAATAAAGGCAAGTATTCCGTATGCCTTCTTAATTACCTTATCTACCTGGCCTGCTACCTTCAGAAATCTGTGGACATGCACTCCAAGGTCCCTTTGTTCCTCTACACTTCTCAATGTCCGACCATTTAATGTGTATTCCCTTTCCTTTTTAGCCCTCCCTAAATGCATTACCTCATGCTTCTCTGGATTGAATCCCATTTGCCACTGTTCTGCCCACCTGACCAGTTTATTGTTATCTTCCTGCAGTCTACAGCTTTTGTCTTCATTATCAACCACACAGCCAATTTTTGTATCATCTGCAAACTTCTTAATCATACAACAACATGTATTTATATAGCGCCTTTAACATAATGAAACTTCCCAAGGCGCTTCACAGGAGTATTATGAGATAAAACAATTTGAGACCGAGCCATGTAAGTAGAAATTATCGCAGGTGACCAAAAGCTTGGTTAAAGAGGTAGGTTTTAAGGAGCGTCTTGAAGGAGGAAAGAGAGGTAGAGAGGTGGAGAGGTTTACGCGGGGAGTTCCAGAGCTTGGGGCCTAGGCAACAGAAGGCACGGCCATCAATGGTCAAGCGATTATATTCAGGGGTGCTCAAGAGGGCAGAATTAGAGGAGCACAGACATCTCAGGGGGTTGTGGGGCTGGAGGAGATTACAGAGATAGGGAGGGGCGAGGCCATGGAGAGATTTGAAAATAAGGATGAGAATTTTGAAATCGAGGCGTTGCTTAACCGGAAGCTAATGTAGGTCAGCGAGCACAGGAGTGATGGATGAGCAGGACTTGGTGCAAGTTAGGACACGGGCAGCTGAGTTTTGGATGAACTCTAGTTTACATAGGGTAGAATATGGGAGGCCAGCCAGGAGTGCATTGGAGTAGTCATGTCTAGAGGTAACAAAGGCATGGATGAGGGTTTCAGCTGCGGATCAGCTGAGGCAAGGGCGGAGATGGGTGATGTTACGGAGGTGGAAATAGGCGGTCTTATTTCAGGGTCCCTACATTCAGGTCTCAATTGTTGATATATACCACAAAAAGCAAGGGACCTAGGGCTCTATTTTCGCCACCATTGGGCACCGTTGTTTTGGCGCCCGCTGATTTTTTTTGAGCAATTGAGATTTTGCAACTTTCCTCAAAGTTTGGATGGCGGCGGCGACTGTCATTGCCGGATTTTTTGTACGCAAGATTTTTTGGTGCAGATCTGGGTGAAAACTGATTTCCGCGCCGTTTTTGGCCATTTAACCGATTTTCGCCAATAACGATTTTTTTCAGGATGGCACACAGTGGCCTTAAGTATCGATCAGAAAAACCCTACGATAACTTAGGGAAATCGGTGTTGAATATATTTCTCCCCCCTGATCTTCGAGTTGATCAAGTACTCCCTGGGAAGAAGTGCTGTAAATTGACACATCCTAGGGTTAAGTAAAGGCTAATTACTATTGCTCAGGAAAGTATGCCTGTTTTAAAAAAATGTACTTGATTTTTTTTTCATCAGATTCTACTTGTTCATTGGTAGGTTCATTATCTGTTCAGTTATGATTTGTTAGTTTTATAAATATGCTTTTTGAACCAATAGATGAAAATGCAGCATACGCTTTACAAGTGTGACAGTTTTGAGGTACAATGGATGTGCGAGATCCAAGACTTTTATTATATGTAGATAAATTACAATTGATTAGATTTTTTCGCTCGTTAAATGCAAATGTTATTCAAATGATCTTATTATTTATTGCCTCATTATTTATTTGACCCTGCATTGTGTGAATCAGAGGCTGCTTTGTAATAATCACAGGAGATGAAATTTGTAGGTCAAGCTTTCACTGGATTATTCTAAGACTATGAGCTCAATTTTCCCCAGTGATTTGCGCTGTTTTTTTGGAGCAGGCTGTTGCTCTTTTTGGCCTAAGTTAAAAAACCACAATTTCCCCAGTCAATTTGCACCAGCGTAACTCAGTCAGTTATGATTTTTTTAGGTACGTTTTTTTTTCAGCTACAGGGGGCGTAACCTACCACCCACGCCAATTCTGGCCATTAAGGCAAGTTTGGTCAACTGAGAGTTACTCCAGTTCTGCTGAGGCCAGCGTACGTGGCCTCTGCACAAAAACCTTCTAGAGAGTTAAAGAAATCGGCGCAGGTAAGTGCAGCAGATGCAGAGAGAGAAAGAGAGAGACAGAGAGACAGACAGACAGACAGCGATTCGGGTGGACCAGACCAGACCTGCAAGCCCTTCGGCTGGAGGTAAATTGCTGCAATATATTTCAATGTGTTTTTAAATTGATGCAACATGTTGGGAGCTGGCTGTATGTTTTACTTTGCAGGCTCAGCTCGCATTGTGTCCCTGGTTACCATGAAAGCCTGATTTTTTTGGCGCAGATCAAGGCTCCACCCCCCAAAACTTAAGTACAGGTTAAGCCACGCCAAAATGAAGAAATCCAACAGGGAAACTTAAAACATTTCTTTTTGGCGTACTTGGGCCCCAAAAAAACGGGCGTAACTCTTCAAGTACAGCAAAAAAAAGCTTTGGGGAAAATTGAGCCCAATAGCAGCAGATCTCTGGAATCGCTGACTGGGTTTCCCTGACAGTATTGCCAGAACCAGGAAGGTGGCAGATTTGATCCTCGGGTAGTCAGGACAGCAGTGGGACATTGCATTTAGCCTCGGTCTTTCAGATGAGATGTTAAATCAAGGCCCCGTCTGCTCTCTCAGGTGGACATAAAAGATCTCATGGAACTATTTCGAAGAGCAGGGGAGTTATCCTCGATGTCCTGGCCAATATTTATCCCTCAATCAACATAACAACCGAACAGATTATCTGGTCATTATCACTTTGCTGTTTGTGGGAGCTTGCTTGGCTGCCGCATTTCCCACATTACAACAGTGACTACACTTCAAAGTACTTCATTGGCTGCAAAGCGCTTTGAGATGTCCGGTGGTCGTGAAAGGTATTATAAAAGATTGGAGATGCTGGGTTTGTTTTCTTTGGAACAGAGGATGCTAAGGGGTGACCTGATTGAGGTGTATAAAATTATGAGGGGCCTGGATAGAGTGGATAGGAAGGACCTGTTTCCCTTGGCAGAGGGGTCAACAACCAGAAGACATAGATTTAAAGTAATTGGGGGGAGGTTTAGAGGAGATTTGAGGGGAAATTTCTTCACCCAGAGGGTGGTGGGAGGTCTGGAACTCACTGCCTGAAAGGGTGGTAGAGGCAGAAACCCTCACCACATTTAAAAGATACTTGGATGTGCACTTGAAGTGCCATAACCTGCAGGGCTACAGACCAAGAGCTGGAAAGAGGAATCAGGCTGGATAGCTCTTGGTCAGCCGGCGCGGACAGGATGGGCTGAAATGGCCTCCTTCCATGCTGTAAATTTCTATGATTCTATTCTATCTATGAAGTCTTTCTTTCTATCAGTGCCTCAAACTATCATGGGGAAAATCAGCCAGAGTTCCCACTCCTGATCACTAACAAGTGACCTATTTTTATATAGGTGTCAGAATGTGACCACCTTCTCCCCACCCCACTGACTGGGTGCTAACAACCATCACACTGTGCCCCAGCATGGGCCTGTGCCTTCAGGAGAGGGACGAGTACAGAGAAAGCTGGGATAAGAGCAAAATTCCTGATTGATTTAAAATGAGTGAAATTGATAAGCAAGTACATTTAAACAGTGGTACTTTTCATTTTGGGCATATATTTTAATCACGACTTCTTCGGGTTTTTCAGACTTTTCCTTTTCTTCACAGCAGCTTGTCTCAGCCAGGATATTCAACAAGCTGCTGGTTTGCTCATTTGAAAGCGTGGGACTGATTTTCAACAAAAATTGTTTTCAGTGTGATAACATCAATAACTCATTGTCACATTGATTACACAATCAGAGTCACTCGCTGTGTTAGTGTTCATATCCCCCAGTGTAGTGACTGATGTAACTCCTCTGTAAAGCTATCTAAGTAGTAACTAATTTACTCATTACCTCTTTGAGGATTGCATTCACATTTTGCACAAAATTAACAAGATTATATGATTTGATTTATTCACTGAAAAGCTGTGAATTAATAAATGTTGTACGATTGGATAAGTTGTGATTTGTTTAACATTTACTTTCCTTTCCCTTAAGTCTCCCGCACTGTTTCTTGACTGAGAGGACAGTTAGGTGCTAAAGCCTATACTCATATTGCTCCATAAGCAATATTGTGCTGGAGGCTTTAGCATCGAATTGTCCAGCCTGAGGTGACTGGCATTCCTTAGAGGAAATACTTATTTATTGTCTTTTCCTCACTTTATAGCTGTGATTTGTGTGGGGAATTGCTGGCTTCAACCCACATGCTGCCACTTGTTGGAGTAATGCATTACAGTACTAATACCTACACCTACTGGATATGCTTAACAAATTAGTTGTGCCGTAATATGTCACACATACATTGTTATCAAGATTATTGACTAAAAACTTGATTACATGTTATTCTATGATTCTTCTTGTGACATGGTAAGTACTCGCTTCCAAGGAAAACAGGTGTTCTATTTAAACTATTTTCAATGTCAGAAAATAACCTCCTAAAACAATATTGTAAAAAAGCAGAATATTTCTGGAAGATTGTCTTGAAGCCACTCAGAAGGGGGCCTTCGTTATTTGTGCAATAAAACCCACTTTCCAAAAAATGACAAATATTCTCTCTATGGGTTGATTCCACAATGTGTAAAGTAAAAAAGACTTAGGGCTAGAAATTTGGATTTCAGTAAAAACTGTATTTTTTCGCCAATATTGCCGTTTTTGCTTCGCTACCGCTAGTAGGCATTAAATTCAACCTTTAATTTGCGCAGTGGAAAAAACGGCGTTGAACGAGGATTCGCAGTGCAAATCGCGATCCTCGCCAACTTTAGTCCGAGGCTGATAGCGCTGCGAGAGAAGCCTTGGAAGGGGGGGGATCCCCCCCAAAAAAGTGGAAAAAAACAAAACAAAAAAATTCACAAAACATTCACAACACACTTATCTATCGAATCGCTGAAAAAGAATTAAAAAATAAAAACTTTAACTTACCTTTTTTGCAGGTCTTCATACTTACCGCTGCTGGCAGGGCTGCACAACAGAACACGGGTGCGGAGAGAGCCAAATTTTTGGTGAAGACGCTAGTTCGGGTCTTGCACGGCGGCGCTCCTCGCCCCAGCGATACGTGGAAAGCACTGCTGCAAAATGTCACCGAATTTCCCGACGACCGGTTTTTCACCAAATATGGTGAAATATTGCCAAAAAACCTGGTCACAAAGTCGGAGAATTTCTAGCCCCGGAGTTATACAGCACCTTTCATGACCTCAGGATGTCCCAAAGCATTTACAGTTAATATAGTGCTTTTGAAATGTTGTAATGCAGGAAACGCGGCAGCCAATTTGCCAATCCATGAAAGGATTTAAAGATGAGGGCAAGGATTTAAAACCTGAGGCACTGGGGGATGGGGAGCCAATGTAGATCAGGGAAGGCTGATAGAAGTCATGATTCCCTTATTTTACAGCAATTGATGTTGTCGCCATTAATTGAAGGACCAGGATAGATTGTTGCTTTGGGACCAAGGTTATCCTTTTCAGTCAGCGGGAGTTTGTGGAGGGGAGCGGCAGTGTCGGAGAGGCCTATAAAAGATTCAATGTCGTCGGGGAGCAGCGGGAAATTGTGGAGGCGGAGTGGCAGCGTTGGAGAGGCCAGGTGGTGCAGCTGCAGGGAGAGAAGGCAAAAACGAAATAGAAAGAAATCGAAGGGTGACGTCACAGCCAAGGGGGTAAGTGATTGGCTGGTGATTGGTGAGTAGTTTTTCTTTTTCTTTATCAGTAGGTAACCTTTAGCAATGTTGTTGCCAAATTAAGTTAATCTAAGGGTTAAGTCATGGCAGGAGAGCTCGGACACATGTCATGCTCCTCCTGTGCAATGTGGGAAGTCAGGGACGCTCCCAATGTCCCTGACGACTACATGTGCGGGAAGTGTATCCGGCTGCAGCACCTGACAGACCATATTACGGCACTGGAGCTGCGGGTGGATGAACTCTGGAGCAAGTGCGATGCTGAGGATGTCGTAAATAGCACATTTAGTGAGTTGGTCTCACCGCAGGTAAAGGTTACACAGCCAAAAAGGGAATGGATGACCAACAGGAAGAGCAGTGCAAGGAAGGTAGTGCACGGGTCCCCTGCGGTCATCCCCCTGAAAAACAGATACACCGCTTTGGGTACTATTGTGGGGGATGACTCATCAGGAGAAAGTAGCAGCAGCCAAGTTCATGGCACTGTGGGTGGCTCTGCTGCACAGGAGGGCAGGAAAAGGAGTGAGAGAGCTTTAGTGGTAGGGGATTCTACTGCAAGAGGAATAGATAGATGTTTCTGCAGCCGCAATCGAGACTCCAGGACGGTATGTTGCCTCCCTGGTGCAAGGGTCAAGGATGTCTCGGAGCAGGTGCAGGACATTCTAAAAAGGGAGAGTGAACAGCCAGTTGTCGTGGTACATATAGGTACCAATGATATAGGTAAAAAACTGGATGAGATCCTACGAGAAGAATTTAGGGAGATAGGAGTTAAATTAAAAAGTAGGACCTCAACAGTAGTAATCTCAGGATTGCTACCAGTGCCACATGCTAGTCAGAGTAGGAATCACAGAATAGCTCAGATAAATACGTGGCTTAAGGAGTGGTGCAGAAGGGAGGGATTCAAATTCCTGGGGCATTGGAACCGGTTCTGGGGGAGGTGGGACCAGTACAAACCGGACAGTCTGCACCTGGGCAGGACCGTAACCAATGTCCGAGGGGGAGTGTTTGCTAGTGCTGTTTGGGAGGGGTTAAACTAATATGGCAGGGGGATGGGAATCTATGAGAGAGACAGAGGGAAGTAGAATGGAGCAGAAGCAAAAGATAGAAAGAAGAAAAGTAAAAGTGGAGGGCAGAGAAACCCAAGGCAAAAAGCAAAAAGGGCCACATTACAGCAAAATTCTAAAGGGGCAAAGTGTGTTAAAAAGACAAGCCTGAAGACTCTGTGCCTCAATGTGAGGAGTATTCAGAATAAGGTGGACGAATTAACTGCGCAGATAGCTGTTAACGGATATGAAGTAATTGGCATCACAGAGACATGGCTCCAGGGTGACCAAGGCTGGGAACTCAACATCCAGTGATATTCAACATTCAGGAAGGATAGACAGTAGGGAAAAGGAGGTGGGGTGGCGTTGCTGGTTAAAGAGGAAATTAACACAATAGTAAGGAAGGATATTAGCTTGGATGATGTGAAATCAGTATGGGTGGAGCTACGGAATACCAAAGGGCAGAAAACACTAGTGGGAGTTGTGTACAGACCACCAAACATTAGTAGTAAGGTTGGGGACAGCATCAAACAAGAAATTAGGGATGCATGCAATAAAGGTACAGCAGTAATCATGGACGACTTTAATCCATATATTGATTGGGCTAACCAAACTGGTAGCAATGCGGTGTAGGAGGATTTCCTGGAGTGTATTAGGGATGGTTTTCTAGACCAATATGTCGAGGAACCAACCAGAGGGCTGGCCATCCTAGACTGGGTGATGTGTAATGAGAAAGGACTAATTAGCAATCTTGTTGTGCGAGGCCCCTTGGGGAAGAGTGACCATAATATGGTAGAATTCCTTATTAAGATGGAGAGTTAATTCAGAGATTAGGATCCTGAACTTAAGGAAAGGTAACTTCGATGGTATGAGACGTGAATTGGCTAGAATAGACTGGCGAATGACACTTAAAGGGTTGACAGTGGATAGGCAATGGCAAACAGTTAAAGATCACATGGATGAACTCCGCAATTATACATCCCTGTCTGGAGTAAAAATAAAACGGGGAAGGTGGCTCAACCGTGGCTAACAAGAGAAATTAAGGATAGTGTTAAAACCAAGGACGAGGCATATGAATTGGCCAGAAAAAGCAGCAAACCTGAGGACTAGGAACAATTTAGAATTCAGCAGAGGAGGACAAAGGGTTTAATTAGGAGGGGGAAAATAGAGTATGAGAGGAAGCTTGCTGGGAACATAAAAACTGACTGCAAAAGTTTCTATAGATATGTGAAGAGAAAAAGATTAGTGAAGATAAACGTAGGTCCCCTTGCAGTCAGATTCAGGTGAATTTATAATGGGGAATAAAGAAATGGCGGACTAGTTAAACAAATACTTTGTTCTGTCTTCACGAAAGAAGACACAAATAACCTTCTGGAAATACTAGGGGACCGAGGGTCTAGTGAGAAGGAGGAACTGAAGGAAATCCTTATTAGGTGGAAGATTGTGTTAGGGAAATTGATGGAATTGAAGACGGATTGAGTGGCCCTAGAAATAATGGATGCATTGGTGATCATTTTCCAACAAACTATTGACTCTGGATCAGTTCCTATGGACTGGAGAGTAGCTAATGTAACACCACTTTTTAAGAAAGGAGGAAGAGAGAAAATGAGTAATTATAGACCATTTAGCTTGACATCAGTAGTGGGTAAAAAGTTCGAATCAATTATTAAAGATGAAATAGCCGCACATTTGGAAAGCAGTGACAGGAGCAGTCCAAGTCAGCATGGATTTATGAAAGGGAAATCATGCTTGACAAATCTTTTAGAATTTTTTGAGGATGTAACTGGCAGAGTGGAGAAGGGACAATCAGTGGATGTGGTGTATTTGGACTTTCAAAAGGCTTTTGACAAGGTCCCACACAAGAGATTAGTGTGCCAAATTAAAGCACAAGGTATCGGAGGTAATGTATTGACGTGGATAGAGAACTGGTTGGCAGACAGGATGCAGAGAGTCTGGATAAACGGGTCCTTTTCAGAATGGCAGGCAGTGACTAGTGAGGTGCTGCAGGGCTCAGTGCTGGGTCCCCAACTATTTACAATATACATTAATGATTTAGATGATGGGATTGAGTGTAATATCTCCAAGTTTGCAGATGACACTAAGCTGGGTGGCGGTGTGAGCTGTGAGGAGGCTGCAGGGTGACTTGGGCAGGTGAGGCGAGTGGGCAAATGTATGGCAGATGCAGTATAATGTGGATAAATGTGAGGTTATCCACTTTGGTGGCAAAAACACGAAGGCAGAATATTATCTGAATGGTGGCAGATTAGGAAAAGAGGAGGTGCAACGAGACCTGGGTGTCATGGTACAACAGTCATTGAAAGCTGGCATGCAGGTACAGCAGGCGGTGAAGAAGGCAAATGGTATGTTGGCCTTCATAGCTAAGGGATTTGAGTATCGGAGCAGGGAGGTCTTACTGCAGTTGTACAGGGCCTTAGTGAGGCCTCACCTGGAATATTGTGTTCAGTTTTGGTCTCCTAATCTGAGGAAGGATGTTCTTGCTATTGAGGGAGTGCAGCGAAGATTCACCAGATGATTCTCAGGATGGCAGGACTGACATATGAGAAGACACTGGATCGACTGGGTCTGTATTCACTGGAGTTTAGAAGGATGAGAGGGGATCTCATAGAAACATATAAAATTCTGACGAACTGGACAGGTTAGATGCAGGAAGAATGTTCCCAATGTTGGGGAAGTCCAGAACCAAGGGACATAGTCTAAGGATAAGGGGTAGGCCATTTAGGACCGAGCTGAGGAGAAACTTCTTCATTCAGAGAGTTGTTAACCTGTGTAATTCCCTACCGCAGAGAGTTGTAGACACCAGTTCGATGGATATATTCAAGAGGGAGTAAGATTTCACCCTTACGGTTAAAGGGATCAAGCAGAGAAAGCAGGAAAGGGGTACTGAGGTGAATGATCAGCCATGATCTTATTGAATGGTGGTGCAGGCTCGAAGGGCCGAATGGCCTACTCCTGCACCTATTTTCTATGTTTCTATGGGCCCAAGTTTGCCGCCAGGATAAGAACGGCGCGTCTCCATGTGGTGTGCTGACTTTTTAGAACAGAAACGGCGCCTATTATTTACCTTGGTATTCTCCGCTCAATCTGGTCGATCCAGGCCCTTGGTGCAGCGCAGCAGAACGCGTTGAGGGTGGAGCCTGGTCCTGGTGCTGAAAACAGCTCCAGGCTCCCGCGGCTGTGTGGGAGGGGCCCGAACCACGCCGCCCCAACACTGGCCGAATGGGCGGCCAGGGCGAAGATCGGACTCAGGCCTCCTTCCCCCCCCTCCCGTTTAGCTCCATCTACCCCCCTCCCTCCCCCCGGTTTAGCTCCCGTTGCCCCCCCCTCCCTTCCTCCTGTTTAGCTCCCGCTCCCCCCACCTCCTCTCCTCCCCCCTCCACGTCGTCGGTGACGGGGCCCGACCGCCCGCCCGGCATCTTGCTGGGAGCGGCCCCGCCCGAAATCTTCGGCGCGGCCCGTTCAGCCTCCCTCTCCCCCCCTCTTCTCTCCTCTCCCTCCCTCCCCCTTCTCCTCCACCTCTCTTCCTCCTTCTTCCTTCTCTTCCCTCTCCCTCCCTCCACCTCCTTTCCCCCTCTCTCCCCTCCCTCCTTCCCCCTCCTCTCCCCACTCCCCCTTCCCCCTCCTCTCCCCACTCCCTATCTCCCCCTCCCTCCTCTCTCCCTCCCCCTCACCCCTCGCTCTCTCTCCCTTCCCCCTCCTCCCTTTCTGCCTCCTCTCTCCCTCATGTGTTACGTTCCTCCTGTAATAAGTGGGGAGTCAGGAACGCCTCCGGTGTCCCTGACGACTGCGTATGCGGGAAGTGTATCTGCCTGCAGCTCATGATGGACCGCATTGCCGCACTGGAGCTGCAGGTGGATGAACTCTGGAGCATCCACGATGCTGAGAGTAAAGTGAATAGCATGTTTAGTGAGTTGGTCTTACCAAAGGAAAAGGGTACAAAGCCAGATAGGGAATGGAAGACCAACAGGAAGAGTAGTGCAAGGAAGGTATTGCAGGGGTCCCCTGCGGTCATCCCCTTGCAAAACAGATACACCGCTTTGGGTACTGTTGAGGGGGATGACTCATCGGCGGGGAGCAGCAGCAGCCAAATTCATGGCACCGTGGGTGGCTCTGCTGCACATGAGGGCAGGAAAAAGAATGGGAGGGCAATAGTGATAGTGGATTCAATTGTAAGGGGAATAGATAGATGTTTCTGCGGCCGGAACCGAGACTCCAGGATGGTATGTTGCCTCCCTGGTGCAAGGGTCAAGGATGCCTCGGAGCGGGTGCAGGACATTCTAAAAAGGGAGAGTGAACAGCCAGTTGTCGTGGTACATATAGGTACCAACGATATAGGTAAAAATCGGGATGAGATCCTACGAGAAGAATTTAGGGAAATAGGAGTTAAATTAAAAAGTAGGACCTCAACAGTAGTAATCTCAGGATTGCTACCAGTGCCACATGCTAGTCAGAGTAGGAATCGCAGAATAGCTCAGATAAATACGTGGCTTAAGGAGTGGCGCAGAAGGGAGGGATTCAAATTCCTGGGGCATTGGAACCGGTTCTGGGGGAGGTGGGACCAGTATAAACCGGACGGTCTGCACCTGGGCAGGACTGGAACCAATGTCCGAGGGGGAGTGTTTGCTAGTGCTGTTGGGGAGGAGTTAAACTAATATGGCATGAGGATGGGAACCTATGCAGGGAGAAAGAGGGAAATAAAATGGAGACAGAAACAAAAGATAGAAAGGAGAATAGTAAAAGTGGAGGGCAGACAAACCCAGGCAAAAAGCAAAAAGGGCCACATTACAGCAAAATTCTAAAGGGTCAAAGTGTGTTAAAAAGAGAAGCCTGAAGACTCTGTGCCTCAATGCGAGGAGTACTCGGAATAAGGTGGACGAATTAACTGCGCAGATAGCAGTTAACGGAAATGATGTGATTGGCATCACGAAAACATGGCTCCAGGGTGACCAAGGCTGGGAACTCAACATCCAAGGGTATTCAGCATTTAGGAAGGATAGACAGAAAGGAAAAGGAGGCGGGGTGGCGTTGCTAGTTAAAGAGGAAATTAATGCATAAGGAAGGACATTAGCTTGGATGATGTGGAATCAGTATGGGTGGAGCTACGGAATACCAAAGGGAAGAAAACGCTAGTGGGAGTTGTGTACAGGCCATCAAACATTAGTAGTAAGGTTGGGGACAGCATCAAACAAGAAATAAGGGATGTGTGCAATAAAGGTACAGCAGTAATCATGGGCAATTTTAACTTACATATTGATTGGGCGAACCTAACTGGTAGCAATGCGGTGGAGGAGGATTTCCTGGAGTGTATTAGGGATGGATTTCTAGACCAATATGTCGAGGAACCAACCAGAGAGCTGGCTATCCTAGACTGGGTGATGTGTAATGAGAAGGGACTAATTAGCAATCTTGTTGTGCGAGGCCCCTTGGGGAAGAGTGACCATAATGTGGTAGAATTCTTTATTAAGGTGAAGAGTGACAAAGTTAATTCAGAAACTAGGGTCCTGAACTTAAGGAAAGGTAACTTTGATGGTATGAGGCGTGAATTGGCTAGAATAGACTGGCAACTGATACTTAAAGAGTTGACGGTGGATAGGCAATGGCAAATCTTTAAAGATCATGTGGATGAACTTCAACAATTGTACATCCCTGTCTGGAGTAAAAATAAAACGGGGAAGGTGGCTCAACCGTGGCTAACAAGGGAAATTAAGGATAGTGTTAAATCCATGGAGGAGGCATACAAATTAGTCAGAAAAAGCAGCAATCCGGAGGACTGGGAGAAAGTTAGAATTCAGCAGAGGAGGACAAAGGGTTTAATTAAGAAGGGGAAAATAGAGTACGAGTGGAAGCTTGCCGGAAACGTAAAGACTGACTGCAAATCTTCTATAGATAGGTGAAGAGAAAAAGATTAGTGAAGAGAAACGTAGGTCCCTTGCAGTCGGATTCGGGTGAATTTATAATGGGGAACAAAGAAATGGCAGACCGATTGAACAAGTACTTCGGTTCTGTCTTCACAAAGGAAGACACAAATAACCTTCCGGATGTACTAGGGGACCGAGGGTCCAGTGAGAAGGAGGATCTGAAGGATATCCTTATTAGGCGGGAAATTGTGTTCGGGAAATTGACGGGATTGAAGGCCGATAAATCCCCAGGGCCTGATAGTCTACATCCCAGAGTACTTAAGGAAGTGGCCCTAGAAATAGTGAATGCATTGGTGATAATTTTCCAGCAGTCTATCGATACTGGATCAGTTCCTATGGACTGGAGGATTGCTAATGTAATACCACTTTTTAAAAAAGGAGGGAGAGAGAAAACGGGTAATTATAGAATGGTTAGCCTGACATCAGTAGTGGGGAAAATGTTGGAATCAATCATTAAGGATGAAATAGCAGCGCATTTGGAAAGCAGTGATAGGATCGGTCCAAGTTAGCATGGATTTATGAAAGGGAAATCATGCTTGACAAATCTTCTGGAATTTTTTGAGGATGTAACTAGTAGAGTGGACAAGGGAGAACCAGTGGATGTGGTGTATTTGGACTTTGAAAAGGCTTTTGACAAGGTCCCACACAAGAGATTGGTGTGCAAAATCAAAGCACGTGTTATTGGTGGTAATGTACTGACGTGGATAGAGAACTGTTTGGCAGATAGGAAGCAGAGAGTCGGGATAAACGGGTCCTTTTCAGAATGGCAGGCAGTGACTAGTGGAGTGCCGCAGGGCTCAGTGCTGGGACCCCAGCTCTTTACAATATATATTAATGATTTAGATGATGGGATTGAGTGTAATATCTCCAAGTTTGCTGATGACACTAAACTGGGTGGCGGTGTGAGCTGTGAGGAGGACGCTAAGAGGCTGCAGGGTGACTTGGTCAGGTTAGGTGAGTGGGAAAATACATGGCAGATGCAGTATAATGTGAATAAATGTGAGGTTATCCATTTTGGGGGCAAAAACAAGAAGGCAGAATATTATCTGAATGGCGGCAAACTAGGAAAAGGGGAGGTGCAACAAGACCTGTGTGTCATGGTTCATCAGTCACTCAAAGTGGGCATGAAGGTACAGTAGGCGGTGAAGAAGGCAAATGGTATGTTGGCCTTCATAGCTAGGGGATTTGAGTATCGGAGCAGGGAGGTCTTACTGCAGTTGTTCAGGGCCTTAGTGAGGCCTTACCTGGAATATTGTGTTCAGTTTTGGTCTCCTAATCTGAGGAAGGACATTCTTGCTATTGAGGGAGTGCAGCGAAGGTTCACCAGACTGATTCCAGGGATGGCTGGACTGACATATGAGGAGAGACTGGATCAACTGGGCCTTTATATACTGGAGTTTAGAAGAATGAGAGGGGATCTCATAGAAACATATAAGATTCTGACGGGACTGGACAGGTTAGATGCTGGAAGAATGTTCCTGATGTTGGGGAAGTCCAGAACCAGGGGACATAGTCTTAGGATAAGGGGTTGGCCATTTAGGACTGAGATGAGGAGAAGCTTCTTCACTTAGAGAGTAGTTAACCTATGGAATTCCCTGCCACAGAGAGTTGTTGATGCCAGTTCCTTGGAGGGAGTTAGATATGGCCCTTATGGCTAAGGGGATCAAGGGGTATGGAGAGAAAGCAGGAAAGGGCTACTGATGGAATGATCAGCCATGATCTTATTGAATGGCGGTGCAGGCTCGAAGGGCCGAATGGCCTACTCCTGCACCTATTTTCTATGTTTCTGTGTTTCTCCCTCCCCTCTCTCTCCCTCCATCCCCCCTCTTCCTCCCCCCTCTCTCCCTCCCCCCTCCATCCCCTCAACCTTCTCCCTCCCCCTTGCTGTCAGAAACACAGAGAGACACTGACAGAGAGGCACACTGACAGAGAGGGAGAGACACTGACAGAGAGACACTGACAGAGAGAGAGACAGAGAGAGAGAGACCCTGGGGGGCCATCCCAGCATGCTGTTGGAGGGCTCCCAGTGCTGCAGTCGGTGAGTAGAAACGTAATTTTGTATTTATTGATTGATTTTTTATTATTTCTTAAATTTTTAATTTTTTAATTTTTTTTTGATTTTAATGGTTGATTTATTGATTTATTTATCAGTTATTATTGACGATGGCTCTTTATTTGCAAAAATGAAGTGTTTAATGTTTGTAAACCTCCCTTCTACCCACCCCCCCCGCCCCACCATCTCTCGTTCTCTACGCCTGATTTATAATTGTTGGCAAGGTTTTTCTGAGCGTACAAAAATCTACACTTACTCCATTCTAAGTTAGTTTGCAGTAAGTTTTTGCTGCCTAAACTTGCAAAACAGTTGTAAGTGGCTGGACATGCCCCCTTTTGAAAAAAAAATTGTTCTACAATGAAACTATTCTAACTCACTAGAACTGGAGCAAACTAAATGCTGAGAATTGCAATTTCTTAGATGCTCCATTCAAAACTAGTTGCTCCAAAAAAATAGGAGCAACTCAGGCCGAAACTTGAGCCCTATGTTTCTATGGCTCATAGCCCCGTGATACAGGCAAGAATAAGAGCTGAGGAATAATATTATTGTGTGCAAAGCCACCAGAATTATGGCAGAGCAGACTATCCGGATGTTGAAGCATATCAGGGAGTGACCTATATAGCCCGGTGAAAGACCCGCAACAACCAACGGCACAAGAGGACACCAATCAGGACCCTGAAGAAATGTGTACATAATCTTCTTGGCAGACAGAAAAAATCTTAAAGCAAACTATCATTGAAAGCACCTTCTCTTAAGTGCCTGTCTCCAAACAATGCACAGTCATCTCCACATGCCCAATAAAATGGAACAATGCAATACACTGCCCTCATCAAGTACTGTGGATATTCCTCCATTCTTCAATTACTATTTTATAGTACCTCATCCCAAATGAGTTCTCAGGTCACATTTGAAATACAATTACTCCAATTTTATTTTCCCTTGTGCATGTGTGGTCAGTGTTCTGTATCGCACTATTGCCCTTTTGTGCAAGTGAATGGTGCATGTGTAATACCGTAGTGGCTGCTTGGTTGTGCATACTACTTGGCACATTTGGTGTCATTTAAACAGAGCCTCTGGGTGATACAGATTAGTTATTGTCCTGAGAGACAACTCCATAATCTGTTCCAAGCCAACTCCACTTGCTCCTCCTTACTTGTAGTCTGAGATTCACCTAATGCTCCCCCTTGAAATTCACTAAATGTACCCTCTGGACTGTCTGTTTCTGTGCTTGTGCACACCACCTTTGGAGTGATAGCACAGGGTGCTGTGAGATGTTTTACAGATGGTGGACAATTCCTTCAGTAGACTTCTCCCCCTAGGCATCTATAGGATCAAAAGAAAATCATATTTTACAATGCACCATAGTAAGACATTACTTCGAACAGAGCTTATATGGCAAGATATTGTGTGTTATGCTGTTGTACAGTGGCATATGCCAATGTTTCAGAAAATGAATGAAGGAGTAGGTAGGTGGAGAATACTAGCTCTCCCATTATTGTCTACTGTCCTCGAGTTTGGATAGTCCTTTTCTCAAACGGAGTCAATGGGGACAAGTTGGAAGATCCCCTCTGGTCTGCATCTGCTCACAAATACTATTTAAATGTATTTGTTCTTGAAATGTGGGAAACACTGGCAAGGCTGCATTTATTGCCCATCCCAACCTGCCCTAAGGAGTCGTGGGCCTTCCTCTTAATTTCCTGCATTCCTCATGGTGATGGTACTCCCACAATAGTGTTACGTTGGCCGGTGACATGGTGGTCGTCCCAATGCTGCATTGGGTGATACAAAGTGCTGAAAGTCCACCTCCTAAGCCCTGAAACATCTTTGGGCCATGGCATTCTCTTGCTGTTGTTGCTGCTCCTCCTCCAAAGCATCCAGGATGAATGCAGCACACATGCTATAGAGTTTAATAAAAAGACTCCAAAGTCTCATGGTCTGCTCACCGCTGGAACTGTGCCAGCTCCCTCTGGTACTTTAATGCTAGCTTTAAATGAAATAAATTAATGTAATATTGGAAATAAGTAAATCCTAAGTACATTTACATGCTCCATTTTAATTGCTACTTAAGGAGATAATAAGCAAAAAATGGTTAACACCAGTTCTATAGTTAACATGCATTAGAAAAATTTACTTGTGGAAGCTGGTTTAAAACCATAGGTGGAAGTTAATGCCAGATCAATTAACAGCAAATCAGAAAATTACTACCCCATAACTTATAATAGCATATAGGCTAGCACTATCACACAGACCCCACAAAATATACCATGAAAAGAGTTTTTAGGGCTGGATTTTTGGCTTTGCTGTTTTTGGGGTGGTACTGGCGGCGGGGCGGTAAAGTTTGCGCACGGTAACAGTTTGCACCTCAGTAAGTAATATTGGGCAGATGGGCCCTGCATCAGGGGGCGCAGCGCGAAGGGAGGCATTGTACACCTCTCTTCGGGCGTTAACTTGGGAAACTCCTGGACCGAAGCGCTCCGAGAGACACGGGGGCCACAAAAACATTCCTAAAACATTGCCCACGCCACCACAACACAAATCGCAAAAAATAATTGAAAGAATAAACATTTAGCTTATTTACCTCTTCATTGTTGGTATCGTTGCACCGCCTGATTTCCCAGGCGTTCAGTGCGGGGTGCACTTTGGGGCGTACAGGTCGGGCAAGAGTCAAAACTCACGCCGGTGTTGCAACCAGGGTCATTGCACACCGGCGCAGTTCTTCGTGGCAAAACCGGACCTGAGGATCGCTGCGGAGCACTGGAGGCCGACCGCCCGCAGAAGAACTCACCGCCGCCATCGCCGCCGCTCCGGGGTGAAAAATGGAGCAGAGAAGAGCCAAATATTAGCCCCAATTTGATATTCTGTTATCAAATAATAATGTTTCTTCCAAACATGATCTCAATCAATGGAAAATGGCAGTCAATATTTTTTAAACAATAGTATCAAATGATACCTATGAGTTGTACAGTACTATGATTGCTTTGGTGGTAGTTAAATGAGGTTTGTGACCACATTAAGAAGATTTTGACTTGGCTAAGATCAAGGAACAGCCATAAAATATCTCTAACAGTCTGTTATTTGAGATCCAATTTGAAAGGTCTGAAACAGCATGAAAAAGCCACCATGGTGACTTTCACAGCAAAAGCATACACACACTCTACTTTAGTACTGGTGCAAAGTCGAAACCACTTTGCAGCAATGCCAAGCTCGGAGTGTCGATCAGGTGTGAAAGTGCACACCAACTCCGAAGTGAAGTGGAGTGAGGCTTCCTCCTCTAGGGAGTCTCACTCCATTTTCTTTTGGCGTCAGGTCAGGATCTGACACTGGATTAAGGAGCATTCACACTATAACTGCAGCAATTGTGTAAAGCAAAACCGCTTCGCAGGCACTACAGTTGTAATGCAAATGCACCATAAGACTGCAGTATACTGCACAACCTGTGAGAAAAGTAGCTGTAAACAGAAAAATGCAGCCAGCAACACTCATTATTCGACAGACTGCCCCAGTTGCAAAGCACACTATGTCCATCGAGAAAGAGCTGTGTGCAGAAAGCTTCACCTCCCAGTGGCTATATTTCAGTGTCAGTGTCCATTCTCACCTAACATCAAAAATGCTAAATATTACATTTATAAAGGGTCCAGGAGATCCGACCCACCAGCTGAGCGTTTTTAAACCTAGCTTCACCCGAGACTGAAATTAAACTCCACACAATGTCAAGTCCCAGCTGTGAGAGGCAGCGCCCTTCAGGGGACTGATAGAATCGCACAATTGCTTTTCACATGCGCTGGTGTTGGATCAGGTCCTGATTCCAGAGCCAACATTTATTCTCATTTCATGCAAAAGTAACTGCAGCCTACAAAAATATCACTGCTGCAGCTCAAGCTCTGGCTTTGGGCGGGCGGGGGATGGGGGGGGGGGGTGCGGTATTATGTCTGTAATGTACCTATGAATGACTCCACGAGGCAATGTGCTGTACTCAAACTGTAGTGACCTTGGTCCTTTATTCGTAACTCCAGAGTGAGGCAGCCGCATGGTGGCTCCCCTTTTATACAGCCCCTGCCACCAGGGCAGGAAACCCCAGTCTCCATCAGTTGCACCCTCTAGTGGCGTCAGCATGAATATACACAGTGTAAACCTTATTGATACATCAGGTAAACAAGTCTCCATCTTATGCAACTATACAGTAACTACACAGAGAGTATATCTATAGTCTGCAAATATAACATCACTCTCCCCCAAGTCCTTTGTGCCGATTATCTTTGCACGATGTGCTCTGGATTAGCTCTCCCCAGACTTAAGTGCCAATAACCCTTGCACCTTGGCTGTGCTATGGCTTAGCTCTCTCCCTGTTAGCCCCCAAGTCCTTTTGCCACAACGTTGGGTACTGGTTACCAGTTTGGATGGTTCGATGATGCAGTGGAGATTCCAGTGGGTTCTGGATGTGATCCATGTGTGTGTCCATGGCTACATAAATCCATTTCCCCCCGCCCCCCCATCACAATGAGATCATGCAGCTGGCCCGATACGCAGTGCAAGTACAAAGAAAGGAAGACATTTAAAAAATTTTTTTTTACAGTTTGCATCATGACACCTTGCTTCAGTGACTTACATAGAAACATAGAAACATAGAAAATAGGTGCAGGAGTAGGCCATTCAACCCTTCAAGCCTGCACCACCATTCAATGAGTTCATGGCTGAACATGCAACTTCAGTACCCCATTCCTGCTTTCTCGCCATACCCCTTGATCCCCCTAGTAGTAAGGACTACATCTAACTCCTTCTTGAATATATTTAGTGAATTGGCCTCAACAACTTTCTGTGGTACAGAATTCCACAGGTTCACCACTCTCTGGGTGAAGAAGTTTCTCCTCATCTCAGTCCTAAATGGCTTACCCCTTATCCTTAGGCTGTGACCCCTAGTTCTGGACTTCCCCAATATTGGGAACATTCTTCCTGCATCTACTCTGTCTAAACCCTTCAGAATTTTAAATGTTTCTATGAGATCCCCTCTCATTCATCTGAACTCCAGTGAATACAAGCCCAGTTGATCCAGTCTTTCTTGATATGTCAGTCCCGCCATCCCGGGAATCAGTCTGGTGAACCTTCGCTGCACTCCCTCAATAGCAAGAACGTCCTTCCTCAAGTTAGGAGACCAAAACTGTACACAATACCCCAGGTGTGGCCTCACCAAGGTCCTGTACAACTGTAGTAACACCTCCCTGCCCCTTTACTCAAATCCCCTCGCTATGAAGGCCAACATGCCATTTACTTTCTTAACCGCCTGCTGTACCTGCATGCCAACCTTCAATGACTGATGCACCATGACACCCAGGTCTCATTGCACCTCCCCTTTTCCTAATTTGTCACCATTCAGATAATAGTCTGTCTCTCTGTTTTTACCACCAAAGTGGATAACCTCACATTTATCCACATTATACTTCATCTGCCATGAATTTGCCCACTCACCTAACCTATCCAAGTCACTCTGCAGCCTCATAGCATCCTCCTCGCAGCTCACACTGCCACCCAACTTAGTGTCATCCGCAAATTTGGAGATACTACATTTAATCCCCTCGTCTAAATCATTAATGTACAATGTAAACAGCTGGGGCCCCAGCACAGAACCTTGCGGTACCCCACTAGTCACTGCCAGCCATTCTGAAAAGTACCCATTTACTCCTACTCTTTGCTTCCTGTCTGCCAACAAGTTCTCAATTCACGTCAGCACACTACCCCCAATCCCATGTGCTTTAACTTTGCACATTAATCTCTTGTGTGGGACCTTGTCGAAAACCTTCTGAAAGTCCAAATCCACCACATCAACTGGTTCTCCCTTGTCCACTCTACTGGAAACATCCTCAAAAAATTCCAGAAGATTTTTCAAGCATGATTTCCCTTTCACAAATCCATGCTGACTTGGACCTATCATGTCATCTCTTTCTAAATGCGCTGCTATGACATCCTTAATAATTGATTCCATCATTTTACCCACTACTGATGTCAGGCTGACCGGTCTATAATTCCCTGTTTTCTCTCTCCCTCCTTTTTTAAAAAGTGGGGTTACATTGGCTACCCTCCACTCCATAGGAACTGATCCAGAGTCTATGGAATGTTGGAAAATGACTGTCAATGCATCCGCTATTTCCAAGGCCACCTCCTTAAGTACTCTGGAATGCAGACCACCAGGCCCTGGGGATTTATCAGCCTTCAGTCCCATCAATTTCCCCAACACAATTTCCCAACTAATAAGGATTTCCTTCAGTTCCTCCTTCTTACTAGACCCTCTCACCCACTTTATATCCGGAAGATTGTTTGTGTCCTCCTTAGTGAATACCGAACCAAAGTACTTGTTCAACTGGTCTGCCATTTCTTTGTTCCCAGTTATGACTTCCCCTGATTCTCACTGCAGGGGACCTACATTTGTCTTTACTAACCTTTTTCTCTTTACACATCTGTAGACGCTTTTGCAGTCTGTTTTAATGTTCCCTGCAAGCTTCCTCTCGTACTCTATTTTCCCTGCCCTAATCAAACCCTTCGTCCTCCTCTGCTGAGTTCTAAATTTCTCCCAGTCCCCGGGTTC
Organism: Pristiophorus japonicus; assembly: GCF_044704955.1. NCBI lineage: Eukaryota > Metazoa > Chordata > Chondrichthyes > Pristiophoridae > Pristiophorus > Pristiophorus japonicus. The sequence goes on along the minus strand of NC_091979.1, from coordinate 159,932,319 downwards.
GCTGCTATTTTTGGCCAATTTGTAAGCCACTTCCTTGGCTTTAATACTATCCCTGATTTCCCTTGATAGCCACCTTCCCTTTTTTTTTATTTTACGCCAGACAGGGATGCACAATTGTTGTAGTTCATCCATGCGGTCTGTAAATGTCTGCCATTGCCCATCCACTGTCAACCCCTTAAGTATCATTCGCCAATCTATCCTAGCCAATTCACGCCTCATACCTTCAAAGTTACCCTTCTTTAAGTTCTGGATCATGGTCTCTGAATTAACTGTTTCATTCTACATCCTAATGTAGAATTCCACCATATTATGGTCACTCTTCCCCAAGGGGCCTCGCACAACGAGATTGCTAATTAATCCTCTCTCATTACACAACACCCAGTCTAAGATGGCCTCCCCCCTAATTGGTTCCTCAACTTATTGGTCTAAAAAACCATCCCTTATGCACTCCAGGAAATTCTCCTCCACTGTATTGTTTCCAGTTTGGTTAGCCCAATCTATATGCATATTAAAGTCACCCATGATAACTGCTGCACCTTTATTGCATGCACCTCTAATTTCCTGTTTGATGCCCTTCCCAACATCACTACTACTGTTTGGAGGTCTGTACACAACTCCCACTAGCGTTTTCTGCCCCTTGGTATTCCGTAGCTCCACCCATACCGATTCCACATCATCCAAACTAATGTCTTTCCTTACAATTGCCTTAATTTCCTCTTTAACCAGCAACACCACCTCGCCTCCTTTTCCTTTCTGTCTATCCTTCCTAAATGTTGAGTACGCTTGGATGTTAAGTTCCCAGCCTTGGTCACCCTGGAGCCATGTCTCCATGATGCCAACCACATCGTATATGTTAACTGCTATCTGCACAGTTAATTCGTCCATCTTATTCCGAATACTCCTTGCATTGAGGCACTGAGCCTTCAGGCTTGCCTTTTTTATCACACTTAGACCCTTTAGAATTTTGCTGCAAAGTGACCCTTTTTGTGTTTTGCATTGGGTTTCTCTGCCCTCCACTCTTGCTTCTCTCCTTCCTACCTTTTACTTCTGCCCCCTTTTTACTTCCCTCTGTCTCCCTGCATAGATTCCCATCTCCCTGCCATTTTAGTTTAAAACTCCCCAAGAGCACTAGCAAACACTCCCCCTAGGACATCGGTTCCGGTCCTGCCCAGGTGCAGACTGGTTTGTACTGGTCCCACCTTCCCCAGAACCGGTTCCAATGTCCCAGAAATTTGAATCCCGCCCCCTTGCATCTTTCCTCAAACCCATATTCATCTGAGCTATCCTGCAATTCCTACTCTGACTAGCACATGGCACTGGTAGCAATCCCGAGATTACTACTTTTGAGGTCCTACTTTTTAATTTAACTCCTAACATTCGTTATGTTTTGTGGTCGTGTGCCAGGATTGGATAGATTGCATTCATGGTTTAGTCATGGTCAGTACTGAGGTAGCAGTACAGGTATGCGAGGATGCTAGTTCCAGAGCAACTGGATGGGGTCCTAGTCATCTGATGGCAGCGCTGCGCCCCCTGCTAGTGGGGCGGACTTGGTTCGCTCGCCTAGCCAGGACTCAGGGCCTTTGCCGTTGCCTAGTGGTGGACAGAGCCACAGATGTGTGTGGTCTCCCTGCCCTCCCTTGACGGCTGCAGAATCTTCTGCCTGCCTTCTAACGGTGTTGGGAACCTGGCTGTTCCAGGTCCCCTTTGGGGAACTCATTGGATCTGACCTTTCGCTCCTGGACATGGCCGAGGTAGCGACTGGGTCTGGGGGCTGTGCCGTCTCCACCCGGGTGGTGGGCAACGTGGGCCGACTGTGCGTATTGGCGCAATTTTTGTTTTTAGGTCCGTGGCGAATAGTGCCAATGGGTGCCTGCAGCGTGGGATAGACCTGGGGCAGGGTATCAGGATCAGTGCCTTCACCCTCCTGAGGTCGCTGGCCTATAACTTGTGGGGACACCTGGGGCAGGGCATCAAGATCAGTGCCTTTACCCTCCCGAATTCACATGCTTGCTACTTTTGGGGACACTTTATTCCCGAAATCTCGCAACAAAATTTTGTTCTTTACATTAGGAATAGTACCGACATCTCGCAACAAAATTTTTTTCATAATCTTAATCGGTTCGTTACATTGATTGCTATGCATCCACTGTCTGTTTAGGTTCAGTCGGTTGCAGATCTCCTTTAAGAGAACCCTGCTGGCTTTACCCCAATCAAATCCTTTGTTAGACACCACGTGTTGGGCCCTCAGCATTGCACAACGTGGTCTGGCCGCGGCCATCTTTTTATCCAGCCACGTTGCACCTCGCTGCAGCAGGGACACCATCTTGTCTCTGTCCTCGAGGTCGATTGCCTTAATCCTTCTCTCCCGCGATTCTGCCACAAAAGCTGGAAGAGTGCCTGTGAATTCGATCTTCCTCCCCAGAAGTCCTGCCACTGGAGCCGGGAAGGTACTTTTAGGTTATTCCAGTCGGATCATTGCCACGCAGTTGTGATGGATGGTCTGTGCCTCAGGTGCTGCGCTGGTCTGTTCTCTGGTGCCTGGCCCAAGAGAAGGTGAGGTTTTGCTCTGCCTCTGAGCATGGGGGACATCGATTGCTGGAGTGAAGAGGTCTTCCCATTTCCACTGGATCTTCCCCATCCACCTTCTTCCGAGTAGCGTTGGACCATCACCTGCAACAATACACAGAGGTAACTTGTGCACCATGCCATTATGGATTACACTTACATCCGCACTACCAAGGACTGGGATCAGCTCCTTGGTGTAGGTGCGTAACTTTTCCTGTACTGGAACCAGCTCGGGCCGTTTTTTGTTCCAAAGCCTCTCAAAGGCATCCTGGCTCATCACTGACTGGCTCGCTCCCATGTCTACTTCCATGAAGACTGGAACGCTATTTATCTCGACTTCCATCTTCACTGGAGGACAATCGGTGGTACAGGTAACATATACTTCTTCTTGGGGCTGAGCTGCCTCTCTGGCCAAATCATCATACTCCCCACTGGATTCAAAGTCATCTACCGACTCCTCTGCTAGACGGTGAGTCGTATTTCTTTTTACACATACGCTGGAGGTGGCCCTTCGTTTTACAGGCTTTGCATACGTACTCAGCAAACCGACACTGGTGAGCCCTATGGTTTCCTCCGCAACGCCAGCATGATGGTACTCAATTAGCACCCCTTGGCGGACTCTGAGGTCTGTGCTCTCTGTCCTGGGCAGAGCCAAGTTCTCGTCTTGCCTGTGAAAGGCACCATTCTATGTACAGTACTTGCCGGGTTTGAGTCCACAGGATGAATAATTTGCTAGGTGCTGCATGTCGACGTCATGAACGCCTGACTGATGCTGATGGCCTTTTGCTGTGGTGTCGGCAGAAATAGCTTGTGAAGGAGGCTCTCGTGGCCAATTCCTATAACGAGGATGTCTTGCAATGCTTCGTTGAGGTGCATGCCAAAATCACACGGTGCCATAAGTCTCCTGAGGTCGGCAGCATATTTCGCAATCTCCTGGTCCTCAAGTCTGCGGTGAGTGTAGAATCTGTGCCTGGCCGTGAGGATCCTCTCTTTTGGTTTAATTTGGTCGTGAATTAGTTCAGTCAGCTCATCGTATGTCTTATCCTTGGCCTTCGTGGGTGCCAGCAAGTCCCTGATGAGGCGGTAGACCTCGGGCCCACAACTGGTCAGCAGAATCGCTTTGCGCTTCTCCGCTGATGCATCCGTCTCCCCTGCCAGGTCGTTTATCACAAAATATAGCTCGAGCCTTTCCGTGAAAGCATCCCAATCATCACCCGCTGCAAAGTCTTTTAGTGTGCCAAAGCTGGCCATAATCGCATGAAAGTCCGTATTCTCATTGCCAGTTATTATGTCTGTAATGTACCTATGAATGACTCCACGAGGCAATGTGCTGTACTCAAACTATAGTGACCTTGGTCCTTTATTCGTAACTCCAGAGTGAGGCAGCCGCATGGTGGCTCCCCTTTTATACAGCCCCTGCCACCAGAGCAGGAAACCCCGGTCTCCACCAGTTACACCCTCTAGTGGTGCCAGCATGTATATACACAGTGTAAATCTTATTGATAGTACATCAGGTAAACAAGTCTCCATCTAATGCAACTGTACAGTGACTACACGGAGAGTGTATCTATAGTCTGCATATATAACATGGGGGATTTTTCAATTGGTGGCCGGCCATTTCTCAGCTGAACAGTGAGCGACTGATGGGAATCTTGGGCAGCCATTTGCTTAACTGATTCATGTAGAAATGAGTGGAGCATGCAAAGTGCATTCTAGTTCCACTTCTTCCAGTCGTTCCAATGGGTCTTAAAGAGACGACTAGAGGCTACCCTCGGTAAGTTTTCTTTTTTTAAATAACAGTTTTTGGTGAAGTCAGAAGGAGCAATCTTGCTCCACCTGGCTTCCCAAAAATCTGCCAGCCTGCTGCCGGTCCATTCCCACACTCACCCACCCAACAGCTCTACCTACCTGCCAGCTCTGTGCAGCAGGCAGATGATTTTACAAGGTCCAACACTGGCAAACTGCAGCAAAGTGCCTGCAGCTCGCCAGGAAAATTTAATTGAGGCCCGAATCTGAAAATGGTTCGGGCCTCACGACTCTGGCCTTGGGTGCGTGCCATGATGGCATCCATTTTGGGCCTGAACAGAAAATCACCCTTATGGTTTTGAAATTTTCATTTAATATTTTTGTAAATTTAGTATTACATTTTATAAAAATATTAATTAAAAATTAGGGCCGACATGTTTGATCATGAAAGACAAGTCACAATTGAATCACCCAATGTATTCTGCACATTTTTCTATGTACAAGCATTCTAAAGTCTCTTGTAAGACACTTTAAAAGTTGGTAATATATTTTAAAGCAGGATTTTGGTTTTGTTCTCAGTTTAAGACTAAAAAAAGTGTAAGTCTTCAAGCCCAGAGCACATGTTGTTTTCTTGTTGTGAAATCAAGACGAAGGCCCAGGGTCCGTACTGCAAGACACCATCTGTATAGAGAACAGTGAAAGGGACGGCACGGCAAATCAGGAAGTAATGGTGATACTAAGCTTGGGTTTAAAAGTCTGAAAGGTTGGAGAGAGGAAATATTCTGGAAGATAAAAGTTCCACGGTTTTAAAGTCCTGAAAAAGAATTTGAGTAGGGGATGAGTCTTGTTTTCAACACAGTAAGAGGAGGAAGAACACTGACCAAGGGTCCAAAATTCAGTACCGCTGGAAAGCTGGTGCTCCCCCACCTTTTTGTGGCCATTAGCGCCAACATTTTTGAGTGGCTGGGCCGCCCCATATTCAGCTCCAAAAGTGAACAAATGGGCTCCAGCACTAATGAACCCTTCCAAAGTGGATTTTTCAGCGATGTGGCTGTCTTAATTTGAGCGTCATCACCACTGAGAAATTCAGCATGCAGGTAAGGGTTTCTAATGAGCCAACTGCTCCCTGACCTTTTTAAAGGCCAGGGTTTGCAGCAAGGCCCTGAGGGGGGAAGGAGGTTGGAAGGATGGCTGATGTGAGAGGTGCAAGGAGAGCCAACAGGTTCACTGATATGGAGCTGGAGACACTGATCAACGGTGTGGAGGACAGTAGAAGAATACTGTTTCCTGACATGGGGAGAACTGGCAGACAGGCAGTCCATAATGCATGGAGGGAGATTGCAGGGGAGGTGTCAGGCACCTCCATATATGTGAGGATGCACCCTCCCAGGAGGGTGCTGGCCAGTCTGTACCCAGCCCTTCCAAGGTGGCCATGGGTCGATGACTCCTAGCTCTGGGGCGATGGGGATCCATCTCCTCCTCCTCAGGTGGTACTGCTGGCTCGACCTCCAACGGTTGTCCCCTTATGATGACCAGGGTTCCACAACTATGATGTAGACCCATTGAAGAGAGTGCAAGGTTCCACCAGAGCAGTCCAGGCACTGGAATTTCTGCTTAAGGATGCCTGCACTGCTCGATGATGCACCTGGTGGCACAATGAGCATCATTGTATGCATGCTCTGGCGCTGTCCTGGGGTTCCGCAGTAGAGTGAGCAGCCAAGTGTACAGGGGATATACCTTGTCCCCAAGCAGCCAACCACAATCCTGATTCAGGCCGGTGAAGATGGTGGGCACACTGGTCTGGCGCAGAATGAATGAATCATAGCTGTTGCCTCCCTTGCCCGCTGCCTGTCTGCATGGTGCTGATGGCGACGCCATCTCCTGTGTGCTGCCCTGCTTCTGACCAGATGTACCAGGTGTCGCCCTCCCAACACTCGTCCCATCCTCAGGGTGAACCTGCCAAGCAGGTCTCTGCAGCCCACAGGACTCCACTAAAGAGTCAGACCTGAAAATTGTACAAAAGTATGTGCAAACCTCTGAGCAGCACTCAGCAGGTTGAATGGAGCCAAAACAATTAATAAAACTATTAAAAGATAAATACATTGGATGCTGTAATCTTAAATAAAAACACTAATAATTAATAAAACTATTAAAAGATAAATACAGTGAATGCTGTAATCTCAAATAAAAATATTAAAATTAATAAACTATTTCTCTACCAAAGGGCCCTGATCGCGGCAACACTCCAGCGGTGTCCCATTCGAGCACCCAACTCGAATACCTCGCTGGGGGCACTGCTGGGGCTTACCTCTTTGCAGCTGAAAATTCCTGTCCTTGCCACGTTCCAGCGGAAGTGCACACTGCTGGAAAGTTACCCTTCTCTGCTGGAAAGTTACCCTTCTCTGCTGGAAAGTTACCCTTCTCTGCTGGAAAGTTACCCTTCTCTGCTGGAAAGTTACCCTTCTCTGCTGGAAAGTTACCCTTCATCGCGCCGTTTCCAGCGGAAGTGCACACTGCTCCAATCCTCCCCGAGCTGAATATGGCTCGGGGAGGGAAAATCATTTGACCGCAGCGGCCGATCGATTTTTTTCAGTCGCCCGCCCAAACTCCGCAGTAGCCGCCTCTTCGGAGACGGTGAATTTCGGCCCCCAAAAGTCTACTTGTAATTCAATACATCTCAATATATCCTAAACTAAATGTATTTCATGGAAAGGACAACACACTAAAAGCAAACTGTCATAATTCATCATAATGCCAAGTTAAGCAGAAAGATCTCTAAACTTTAAAAAAAATCTCAAAATAGCTATTCCTCCATTAATACATTTGTTTACAGTTAAAGCACTGATAAAACTGACTTAAAGCATTAAAAGCCTCTTAATGAGAACACCCTAAAGGATGAGCAGAACATTGCTTTTATCCAGTTGTTTCTGGTAAGTAACTCCCATTAAAACTCTGTGCACTGATCCTGATTTGGAGCAATAGTTTTGTAAATACTCAAGAATCAGCCATTGCCTTTTTTCTAATCGCAGGATTACATATTATACAAAAGTGTAATACACTGAGCTCCTTAGGAATCAGTGAACAAAACAGCAATAGGCCCCTGATTATGCTGTCTATATTTGATCTGTTTCTGAAAACCTAATACGTACTTATTCCAATGGGTGATGAGTACAGATTTCATATTTTATAACCAGGTGAAACGTGATTAAGACATTTTTCAACATGTAAATTAAATTCCTGACTAGCTTTCAGGTTGCTAATCAAACAACACTAATCTAGAGTGTGCCCATAAACCAGCATTTCTTGCTGACAGGTAGGGGGCGAAATTCGGTAGTGTCCCGTTTGGGCGGTAACTTTTCACTTTTAGAAAACTTAGCGCCCGGTGAGATGCCTTGCCAAATTATGTGAAATTTGACACTTTCGCCCCTGAAGTGAAGGGTGTGGTAAATGAGGTGCTAATGGTCTAAGATGCATGCTGCAGGGGCACTATTCACAGCCAGTTACCCAATTTCAGCTGAGTTCCACTCAGCAATTAGCCTTCAATCCTTGACTCCAGCTCGATCTGGCTCCTAAAGGGGAGGTCATTTCAACCTGCTGCTGTTCATTTTCAGCTTTGCTGAACTTGAGTCAGTGATCTGTGTACTTCAGGAATACTCTGAAATGGCTGATGTGAATCGCCCTTCAAGACAGAGGGCCACACTTTTTAATGATGTGGCTCTGGAGGCATTGGTGGGGGCACTGGAGACCAGGAGGGAATCGCTGTTCCCTGCTTCGGGAAGGAGGCCATTTCTGCAGGTTTTCAGGACCATGTGGCAAGAGATGGCCCAGGAGGTGTTGGCCAGCACAGTGGTGCAGAGAAGCCTCACCCAGTGTCATCATCATAGGCAGTCCCTCGGAATCAAGGAGGACTTGCTTCCACTCCCAAAGTGAGTTCTTTGATGGCTGAACAACCCGATACGAGAGCCACAGACACTGTTACAGGTGGGACAGACATTCATCGGGGGAAGGGGTCGGTAGGGCTGGTTTGCCGCACGCTCCTTCCGCTGCCTGCGTTTGGCCTCTTCATGCTCCTTGCGTCGAGACAAAGAGCTCAACGCCCTCCCGGGTGGACTTTCTCCACCTCGGGTGGTCTTTGGCCAGGGTCTCCCAGGTGTCACTGGTGATGGGTCGCACTTTATCAGAAAGGCTTTGAGGGTGTCCTTATAACGTTTCCTCTGTCCACTTTTGGCTTGTTTACCATGAAGGAGCTCTGCATAAAGCATTTGCTTAGGGAGTCTCGTATCTGGCATGCGTACTATGTGGCCTGCCCAGTGAAGCTGATCAAGTGCGGTCAGTGCTTCAATACTGGGGATGTTAGCCTGGTTGAGGACACTGATGTTGGTGCGCCTGTCCTCCCAGGAGATTTGCAGGATCTTGCAGAGACATCGTTGGTGATATATCTCCAGCAACTTGAGGTGCCTTCTGTACATCGTCATGCCTCAGACCCATACAAGAGGGCGGGTATTAATACAGCCCCGTCGACCATGAGTTTGGTGGTAAATTTGAGGGCCTGGTCTTCAAACACGCTTTTCCACAGGCGCTGAAGGCTGTGCTGGTGCACTGGAGGCGATGCTGAATCTCCGCTTCAATGTCTGCCTTTGTTGATAAGAGGCTCCCGAGATATGGGAAATGGTCCACGTTGTCCAGGGCCGTGCCGTGGATCTTGATGATTGGAGGGCAGTGCTGTGCGGCGATGATAGGCTGGTGAAGGATCTTTGTCTTACGGATGTTAAGCATAAGGTCCATGCTTTCATATGCCTCAGTAAATACATTGACTGTATCCTGGAGTTCAGCCGCTGAATGTGCACAGATGCAGGCACTGTCTGCATACTGCAGCTCAACGACAGAGGTTGGGGTGATCTTGGACCTGGCCTGGAGGCGGTGTAGGTTAAACAGCTTCCCACTGGTTCTGTAGTTTAATTCCACTCCAGTGGGGAGCTTGTTGATTGTGAGGTGGAGCATGACGGCGAGGAAGATTGAGAAGAGGGTTGGAAACATAGTAACATAGAAAATAGGTGCAGGAGTAGGCCATTCGGCCCCTCGAGCCTGCACCACAATTCAATAAGATCATGGCTGATCATTCCCTCAGTACCCCTTTCCTACTTTCTCTACATATACCTTGATTCCTTTAGCCGTAAGGGCCATATCTAACTCCCTTTTGAATATATCCAATGAACTGGCATCAACAACTCTCTGCGGCAGGGAATTCCACAGGGTAACAACTCTTTGAGTGAAGAAGTTTTGCCTCATCTCAGTCCTAAAAGGCCTGCCCCTTATCCTAAGACTGTGTCCCTTGGTTCTGGACTTCCCCAATATCGGGAACATTCTTCCAGCATCTAACCTGTCCAGTCCCGTCAGAATCTTATATGTTTCTTATGAGATCGCCTCTCATCCTTCTAAACTCCAGTGTATAAAGGCCCAGTTGATCCAGTCTCTCCTCATATGTCAGTCCAGCCATTCCTGCAATCAGTTTGGTGAACCTTCGCTGCACTCCCTCAATAGCAAGAACATCCTTCCCCAGATTAGAAGACCAAAACTGAACACAATATTCCAGGTGGGTCCTCACCAAGGCCCTGTACAACTGCAGTAAGACTTCCCTGCTCCTATACTCAAATCCGCTTGCTATGAAGGCCAACATACCATTTGCCTCCTTCACCGCCTGCTGTACCTGCATGCCAACTTTCAAGGACTGATGAACCATGACATCCAGATCTCGCTGCGCCTCCCCTTTTCCTAATCTGTCGCCATTCAGATAATATTCTGCCTTCGTTTTTTTGCCCCCAAAGAGGATAACTTTACATTTATCCACATTATACTGCATCTGCCATGTATTTGCCCATTCGCCTAACCTGTCCAAGTCACCCTGCAGCCTCTTAGCATCCCCCTCACAGCTCACACCGCCACCCAGTTTAGTGTCATCTGCAAACTTGGAAATATTACACTCAATTCCATCATCTAAATTATTAATATATATTGTAAAGAGCTGGGGTCCCAGCACCGAGCCCTGCGGCACTCCACTAGTCACTGCCTGCCATTCTGAAAAGGACCCGTTTATCCTGACTCTCTGCTTCCTGTCTGCCAGCCAATTCTCTATCCACGTCAATACATTACCCCCAATACCATGTGCTTTGATTTTGCACACCAATCTCTTGTGTGGGACCTTGTCAAAAGCCTTTTGAAAGTCCAAATACACCACATCCACTGGTTTTCCCTTGTCTACTCTACTAGTTACATCCTCAAAAAATTCCAGAAGATTTGTCAAGCATGATTTCCCTTTCATAAATCCATGCTGACTTGGACCAATCCTATCATTGCTTTCCAAATGCGCTGCTATTTCATCCTTAATGATTGATTTCAACATTTTCCCCACTACTGATGTCAGGCTAACCGGTCTATAATTACATGTTTTCTCTCTCCCTCCTTTTTTAAAAAGTGGTGATACATTAGCAACCCTCTAGTCCATAGGAACTGATCCAGAGTTGATAGACTGCTGGAAAATTATCACCAATGCATCCACTATTTCTAGGGCCACTTCCTTAAGTACTCTGGGGTGGAGACTATCAGGTCCCGGGGGTGTATCGGCCTTCAATTCTGTCAATTTCCCAAACACAATTTCCCGCCTAATAAGGATATCCTTCAGTTCCTCCTTCTCACTAGACCTTCTGTCCCCTAGTACATCCGGAAGGTTATGTGTGTCTTCCTTTGTGAAGACAGAACCAAAGTAATTGTTCAATTGGTCTGTTATTTCTTTGTTCCCCATTATAAATTCACCCGAATCCGACTGCAAGGGACCTACGTTTGTCTTCACTAATCTTTTTCTCTTCACATATCTATAGAAGCTTTTGCAGTCAGTTTTTATGTTTCCGGCAAGCTTCCTCTCATACTCTGTTTTCTCCCTCCTGATTAAACCCTTTGTCCTCCTCTGCTGAATTCTAACTTTCTCCCTGTCCTTCGGTTTGCTGCTTTTTCTGGCTAATTTATATGCCTCTTCCTTGGATTTAACACTATCCTTAATTTCCCTTGTTAGCCATGGTTGAGCCACCTTCCCCGTTTTATTTTTACTCCAGACAGGGATGTACAATTGTTGAAATTTGTCCATTTGATCTTTAAAGGTTTGCCATTACCTATCCACCGTCAACCCTTTAAGTATCATTTGCCAGTCTAATCTGGCCAATTCACGCCTCATACCGTCAAAGTTACCTTTCCTTAAGTTCAGGACCCTAGTTTCTGAATTAACTTTGTCACTTTCCATCTTAATAAAGGATTCTACCATATTATGGTCACTCTTCCCCAAGGGGCCTCGCACAACAAGATTGCTAATTAGTCCCTTCTCATTACACATCACCCAGTCGAGGATGGCCAGCTCTCTGGTTGGTTCCTCAACATATTGGCCGAGAAAACCATCCCGAATACACTCCAAGAAATCCTCCTCCACCACCTTGCTACCAGTTAGGTTAGCCCAATCAATATGTAAATTAAAGTCGCCCATGATTACTGCTGTACCTCTATTGCACACATCCTTTATTTCTTGTTTGATACTGTCCCCAACCTCACTACTCACTACTACTATTTGGTGGCCTGTACACAACTCCCACGAGCGTTTTCTGCCCTTTGGTATTCCGTAGCTTCACCCATACCGATTCCACATCATCCAAGCTAATGTCCTTCCTTACAATTGCATTAATTTCCTCTTTAACCAGCAACGCCATTCCGCCTCCTTTTCCTTTCTGTCTATCCTTCCTAAATGCTGAATACCCTTGGATGTTAAGTTCCCAGCCTTGATCACCCTGGAGCAATGTCTCCGTGATGCCAATCACATCGTATCCGTTAACTGCTATCTGCGCAGTTAATTCGTCCATCTTATTCCGAATACTCCTCGCATTGAGGCACAGAGCCTTCAGGCTTGTCTTTTTAACACACTTTGACCCATTAGAATTTTGCGGTAAAGTGGCCCTTTTGTTTTTTGCCTTGGGTTTCTGTGCCCTCCACTTTTACTTTTCTCCACCTATATGTGGAATCTATATGGGTAGAGCTGCAGAACACCAAAGGGCAAAAAACGTTAGTGGGAGTTGTGTACAGACCTCCAAACAGTAGTAGTGATGTTGGGGAGGGCATCAAACAGGAAATTAGGGGTGCGTGCAATAAAGGTGCAGCAGTTATAATGGGTGACTTTAAAATGCACATAGATTGGGCTAACCAAACTGGAAGCAATACGGTGGAGGAGGATTTTCTGGAGTGCATAAGGGATGGTTTTTTAGACCAATATGTCGAGGAACCAACTAGGGGGGAGGCCATCTTAGACTGGGTGTTATGTAATGAGAGAGGATTCATTAGCAATCTCGTTGTGTGAGGCCCCTTGGGGAAGAGTGACCATAATATGGTGGAATTCTGCATTGGGATGGAGAATGAAACAGTTAATTCAGAGACCATGGTCCAGAACTTAAAGAAGGCTAACTTTGAAGGTATGAGGCGTGAATTGGCTGGGATGGATTGGCGAATGATACTTAAGGGGTTGACTGTGGATGGGCAATGGCAGACATTTAGAGACCGCATGGATGAACTACAACAATTGTACATTCCTGTCTGGCATAAAAATATAAAAGGGAAGGTGGCTCAACCGTGGCTATCAAGGGAAATCAGGGATAGTATTAAAGCCAAGGAAGTGGCATACAAATTGGCCAGAAATAGCAGCGAACCTGGGGACTGGGAGAAATTTAGAACTCAGCAGAGGAGGACAAAGGGTTTGATTAGGGCAGGGAAAATGGAGTATGAGAAGAAGCTTGCAAGGAACATTAAGACGGATTGCAAAAGTTTCTACAGATATGTAAAGAGAAAAAGGTTAGTAAAGACAAACGTAGGTCCCCTGCAGTCAGAATCAGGGGAAGTCATAACGGGGAACAAAGAAATGGCGGACCAATTGAACAAGTACTTTAGTTCGGTATTCACGAAGGAGGACACGAACAACCTTCCGGTTATAAAAGGGGTCGGGGGGTCTAGTAAGGAGGAGGAACTGAGGGAAATCCTTATTAGCCGGGAAATTGTGTTGGGGAAATTGATGGGATTGAAGGCCGATAAATCCCCAGGGCCTGATGGACTGCATCCCAGAGTACTTAAGGAGGTGGCCTTGGAAATAGTGGATGCGTTGACAGTCATTTTCCAACATTCCATTGACTCTGGATCAGTTCCTATGGACAGGAGGGTAGCCAATGTAACCCCACTTTTTAAAAAAGGAGGGAGAGAGAAAACAGGGAATTATAGACCGGTCAGCCTGACATCGGTAGTGAGTAAAATGATGGAATCAATTATTAAGGATGTCATAGCAGTGCATTTGGAAAGAGGTGACATGATAGGTCCAAGTCAGCATGGATTTGTGAAAGGGAAATCATGCTTGACAAATCTTCTGGAATTTTTTGAGGATGTTTCCAGTAGAGTGGATAAGGGAGAACCAGTTGATGTGGTATATTTGGACTTTCAGAAGGCGTTCGACAAGGTCCCACACAAGAGATTGATGTGCAAAGTTAGAGCACATGGGATTGGGGGTAGTGTACTGACATGGATTGAGAACTGGTTGTCAGACAGGAAGCAAAGAGTAGGAGTAAATGGGTACTTTTCAGAATGGCAGGCAGTGACTAGTGGGGTACCGCAAGGTTCTGTGCTGGGGCCCCAGCTGTTTACACTGTACATTAATGATTTAGATGAGGGGATTAAATGTAGTATTTCCAAATTTGCGGATGACACTAAGTTGGGTGGCAGTGTGAGCTGCGAGGAGGATGCTGTGAGGCTGCAGAGCGACTTGGATAGGTTAGGTGAGTGGGCAAATGCATGGCAGATGAAGTATAATGTGGATAAATGTGAGGTTATCCACTTTGGTGGTAAAAACAGAGAGACAGACTATTATCTGAATGGTGACAGATTAGGAAAAGGGGAGGTGCAAAGAGACCTGGGTGTCATGGTACATCAGTCATTGAAGGTTGGCATGCAGGTACAGCAGGCGGTTAAGAAAGCAAATGGCATGTTGGCCTTCATAGCAAGGGGATTTGAGTACAGGGGCAGGGAGGTGTTGCTACAGTTGTACAGGGCATTGGTGAGGCCACACCTGGAGTATTGTGTACAGTTTTGGTCTCCTAACCAGAGGAAGGACATTCTTGCTATTGAGGGAGTGCAGCGAAGGTTCACCAGACTGATTCCCGGGATGGCGGGACTGACCTATCAAGAAAGACTGGATCAACTGGGCTTGTATTCACTGGAGTTCAGAAGAATGAGAGGGGACCTCATAGAAACATTTAAAATTCTGATGGGGTTAGACAGGTTAGATGCAGGAAGAATGTTCCCAATGTTGGGGAAGTCCAGAACCAGAGGTCACAGTCTAAGGATAAGGGGTAAGCCATTTAGGACCGAGATGCGGAGGAACTTCTTCACCCAGAGAGTGGTGAACCTGTGGAATTCTCTACCACAGAAAGTTGTTGAGGCCAATTCACTAAATATATTCAAAAAGGAGTTAGATGAGGTCCTTACTACTAGGGGGATCAAGGGGTATGGCGAGAAAGCAGGAATGGGGTACTGAAGTTGAATGTTCAGCCATGAACTCATTGAATGGCGGTGCAGGCTAGAAGGGCCGAATGGCCTACTCCTGCACCTATTTTCTATGTTTCTATGTTTCTATGTTTCTATCTTTTGCTTCTGTCTCCATTTTGTTTCCCTCTGTCTCCCTGCATAGGTTCCTATCCCCCTGCCATATTAATTTAACTCCCCCCAAACAGCATGAGCAAACACTCCCCCCTGGACATTGGTTCCGGTCCTGCCCAGGTGCAGACCGCCCGGTTTGTACTGGTCCCACCTCTCCCAGATCCAATGCCCCAGGAGTTTGAATCCCTCCCTGCTGCACCACAGCTCAAGGCATGTATTCATCTGAGCTATTCTTTGATTCCTACTCTGACTAGCACGTGGCACTGGTAGCAATCCTGAGATTACTACTTTTGAGGTTCTACTTTTTAATTTAACTCCGAGCTCCCTAAATTCGTCTCGTAGGACCTCATCCCGTTTTTTACCTACATCGTTGGTACCTATATATACCACAACAACTGGCTGTTCAACCTCCCTTTTTAGAATGTCCTGCACCCGCTCCGAGACATCCTTTACCCTTGCACCAGGGAGGCAACATACCATCCTGGAGTTTCGGTTGCGGCCGCAGAAATGTCTATCTAGTCCCCTTACAATTGAATCCCCTATCACTATCGCTCTCCTATTCTTTTTCCTGCCCTCCTCTGCAGCAGAGCCACCCACGATGCCATGGACTTACATAAACATAAGAACATAAGAATTAGGAACAGGAGTAGGCCATCTAGCCCCTCGAGCCTGCTCCGCCATTCAACAAGATCATGGCTGATCTGGCCGTGGACTCAGCTCCACTTACCCGCCCGCTCCCCATAACCCTTCATTCCCTTATTGGTTAAAAATCTATCTATCTGTGACTTGAATACATTCAATGAGCTAGCCTCAACTGCTTCCTTGGGCAGAGAATTCCACAGATTCACCACCCTTTGGGAGAAGAAATTCCTTCTCAACTCAGTTTTAAATTGGCTCCCCCGTATTTTGAGGCTGTGCCCCCTAGTTCTAGTCTCCCCGACCAGTGGAAACAACCTCTCTGCCTCTATCTTGTCTATCCCTTTCATTATTTTAAATGTTTCTAAAAGATCACCCCTCATCCTTCTGAACTCCAACGAGTAAAGACCCAGTCTACTCAATCTATCATCATAAGGTAACCCCCTCATCTCCGGAATCAGCCTAGTGAATCGTCTCTGTACCCCCTCCAAAGCCAGTATATCCTTCCTTAAGTAAGGTGACCAAAACTGCACGCAGTACTCCAGGTGCGGCCTCACAAATACCCTATACAGTTGCAGAAGGACCTCCCTGCTTTTGTACTCCATCCCTCTCGCAATGAAGGCCAACATTCTATTCGCCTTCCTGATTACCTGCTGCACCTGCAAACTAACTTTTTGGGATTCATACACAAGGACCCCCAGGACCCTCTGCACCGCAGCATGTTGTAATTTCTCCCCATTCAAATAATATTCCCTTTTTTTGTTTTTTTCCCCAAGGTAGATGACCTCACACTTTCCGACATTGTATTCCATCTGCCAAACCTTAACCCATTCGCTTAACCTATCCAAATCTCTTTGCAGCCTCTCTGTGTCCTCTACACAACCCGCTTTCCCACGAATCTTTGTGTCATCTGCAAATTTTGTTGCACTACACTCTGTCCTCTCTTCCCGGTCATCTATGTATATTGTAAACAGTTGTGGTCCCAGCACCGATCCCTGTGGCACACCACTAACCACCGATTTCCAACGCGAAAAGGATCCATTTATCCCGATTCTGCTTTCTGTTAGCCAGCCAATTCTCTATCCATGCTAATATATTTCCACTGACCCCGCGTACCTTTATCTTCTGCAGTAACCTTTTGTGTGGCACCTTATTGAATGCCTTTTGAAAATCTAAATACACCACATCCATTGGTACACCTCTATCCACCATAGAAACATAGAAACATAGAAAATAGGTGCAGGAATTAGGCCATTCAGCCCTTCTAGCCTGCACCGCCATTCAATGAGTTCATGGCTGAACATGCACTTCAGTACCCCCTTCCTGCTTACTCGCCATACCCCTTGATCCCCCGAGTAGTAAGGACTTCATCTAACTCCCTTTTGAATATATTTAGTGAATTGGCCTCAACTACTTTCTGTGGTAGAGAATTCCACAGGTTCACCACTCTCTGGGTGAAGAAGTTTCTCCTCATGTCGGTCCTAAATGGCTTACCCCTTATCCTTACACTGTGACCCCTGGTTCTGGACTTCCCCAACATTGGGAACATTCTTCCTGCATCTAACCTGTCTAAACCCGTCAGAATTTTAAACGTTTCTATGAGGTCCCCTCTCATTCTTCTGAACTCCAGTGAATACAAGCCCAGTTGATCCAGTCTTTCTTGATAGGTCAGTCCCACCATCCCGGGAATCAGTCTGGTGAATCTTCGCTGCACTCCCTCAATAGCAAGAATGTCCTTCCTCTGGTTAGGAGACCAAAACTGTACACAATACTCCAGGTGTGGCCTCACCAAGGCCCTGTACAACTGTAGCAACACCTCCCTGCCCCTGTACTCAAATCCCCTCGCTATGAAGGTCAACATGCCATTTGCTTTCTTAACCGCCTGCTGTACCTGCATGTCAACCTTCAATGACTGATGTACCATGACACCCAGGTCTCGTTGCACCTCCCCTTTTCCTAATCTGTCACCATTCAGATAATAGTCTGTCTCTTTGTTTTTACCACCAAAGTGGATAACCTCACATTTATCCACATTATACTTCATCTGCCATGCATTTGCCCACTCACCTAACCTATCCAAGTCACTCTGCAGCCTCATAGCATCCTCCTCGCAGCTCACACTGCCACCCAACTTAGTGTCATCCGCAAATTTGGAGATACTACATTTAATCCCCTCGTCTAAATCATTAATGTACAATGTAAACAGCTGGGGCCCCAGCACAGAACCTTGCGGTACCCCACTAGTCACTGCCTGCCATTCTGAAAAGTACCCATTTACTCCTACTCTTTGCTTCCTGTCTAACAACCACTTCTCAATCCACGTCAGCACACTACCCCCAATCCCATGTGCTTTAACTTTGCACATTAATCTCTTGTGTGGGACCTTGTCGAAAGCCTTCTGAAAGTCCAAATATACCACATCAACTGGTTCTCCCTCGTCCACTTTACTGGAAACATCCTCAAAAAATTCCAGAAGATTTGTCAAGCATGATTTCCCTTTCACAAATCCATGCTGACTTGGACCCATCATGTCACCATTTTCCAAATGCACTGCTATGACATCCTTAATAATTGATTCCATCATTTTACCCACTACTGAGGTCAGGCTGACCGGTCTATAATTCCCTGTTTTCTCCCTCCCTCCTTTTTTAAAAAGTGGGGTTACATTGGCTACCCTCCACTCAATAGGAACTGATCCAGAGTCAATGGAATGTTGGAAAATGACTGTCAATGCATCCACTATTTCCAAGGCCACCTCCTTAAGTACTCTGGGATGCAGTCCATCAGGCCCTGGGGATTTATCGGCCTTCAATCCCATCAATTTCCTCAACACAATTTCCCGACTAATAAAGATTTCCCTCAGTTCCTCCTCCTTACTAGAACCTCTGACCCCTTTTATATCCGGAAGGTTGTTGGTGTCCTCCTTAGTGAATACCGAAGCAAAGTACTTGTTCAATTGGTCAGCCATTTCTTTGTTCCCCGTTATGACTTCCCCTGATTCTGACTGCAGGGGACCTACGTTTGTCTTTACTAACCTTTTTCTCTTTACATACCTATAGAAACTTTTGCAATCCGCCTTAATGTTCCCTGCAAGCTTCTTCTCGTACTCCATTTTCCCTGCCCTAATCAAACCCTTTGTCCTCCTCTGCTGAGTTCTAAATTTCTCCCAGTCCCCGGGTTCACTGCTATTTCTGGCCAATTTGTATGCCACTTCCTTGGCTTTAATACTATCCCTGATTTTCCTTGATAGCCACGGTTGAGCCACCTTCCCTTTTATATTTTTACGCCAGACAGGAATGTACAATTGTTGTAGTTCATCCATGCGGTCTCTAAATGTCTGCCATTGCCCATCCACAGTCAACCCCTTAAGTATCATTCGCCAATCTATCCTCGCCAATTCACGCCTCATACCTTCAAAGTTACCCTTCTTTAAGTTCTGGACCATGGTCTCTGAATTAACTGTTTCATTCTCCATCCTAATGCAGAATTCCACCATATTATGGTCACTCTTCCCCAAGGGGCCTCGTACAATGAGATTGCTAATTAATCCTCTCTCATTACACAACACCCAGTCTAAGATGGCCTCCCCCCTAGTTGGTTCCTCGACATATTGGTCTAGAAAACCATCCCTTATGCACTCCAGGATATTCTCCTCCACCGTATTGCTTCCAGTTTGGCTCGCCCAATCTATGTGCATATTAAAGTCACCCATGATAACTGCTGCACCTTTATTGCATGCACCCCTAATTTCCTGTTTGATACCCTCCCCAACATCACTACTACTGTTTGGAGGTCTGTACACAACTCCCACTAACGATTCTTGCCCTTTGGTGTTCTGCAGCTCTACCCATATAGATTCCACATGCTCGTTATATCCTCAAAGAATTCCAGTAAATTAGTTAAACATGATTTCCCTTTCATGAATCCATGCTGTGTCTGCTTGATTGCACTATTCCTATCTAGTAGTCCCGCTACGTCTTCCTTAATGATAGTTTCAAGCATTTTCCCCACTACAGATGTTAAACTAACCGGCCTATAGTTACCTGCCTTTTGTCTGCCCCCTTTTTTAAACAGAGGCGTTACATTAGCTACTTTCCAGTCCGCTGGTATCTCCCCAGAGTCCAGAGAATTTTGGTAGATTGTAACGAATCCACCATCTCTTTTAATACCTTGGGATGCATTTCATCCGGACCAGGGGACTTGTCTACCTTGAGTCCCATTAGCCTGTCCAGCACTACCCCCCAAGTGATAGTGATTGTCTCAAGGTCCTCCCTTCCCACATTCCTGTGACCAGCAATTTCTGGCATGGTTTCTGTGTCTTCCACTGTGAAGACCGAAGCAAAATAATTGTTTTAGGTCTCAGCCATTTCCACATTTCCCATTATTAAATCCCCCTTCTCATCTTCTAAGGGACCAACATTTACTTTCGTCACTCTTTTCCGTTTTATATATCTGTAAAAGCTTTTATTATCCGTTTTTATGTTTTGCGCAAGTTTACCTTCGAAATCCATCTTTCCTTTCTTTATTGCTTTCTTAGTCATTCTTTGCTGTCATTTAAAATTTTCCCAATCTTCTATTTTCCCACTAACCTTGGCCACCTTATACGCATTGGTTTTTAATTTGATATTCTCCTTAATTTCCCTGGTTATCCACGGCTGGTTATCCCTTCTCTTACCGCCCTTCTTTTTCACTGGAATATATTTTTGTTGAGCACGATGAAAGAGCTCCTTAAAAGTCCTCCACTGTTCCGCAATTGTGCCACCGTTTAGTCTGTGTTTCCAGTCTACTTTAGCCAACTCTGCCCTCATCCCACTGTAGTCCCCTTTGTTTAAGCATAGTATGCTCGTTTGAGACACTACTTCCTCACCCTCAATCTGTATTACAAATTCAACCATTCTGTGATCACTCATTCCGAGAGGATCTTTTACTAGAAGATTGTTTATTATTCCTGTCTCATTACAGAGGACCAGATCTAAGATAACTTGTTCCCTTGTAGGTTCTGTAACATACTGTTCAAAGAAACAATCCCGTATGCATTCTATGAATTCCTCCTCCAGGCTACTGGACTTTGCTGCTGCTGCTCTCCCCTGATGAGTCATCCCCCTCAACAGTACCCAAAGTGGTGTATCTGTTTTTGGAGCGATAACGCAGCCCTGTTTGACCCCGGTCTGGACGTGGATTGGGTCTGTAATGGATCTGTTGGTAAGGATCACGGCCTGCATGTCATCATGAAGGAGGCGAAGGATGTTGATAAACTTTTGAGGGCATCCGAAACGGAGGAGAACTCTCCATAGACCCTCATGGTTGACAGTGTCAAAGGCCTTTGTAAGATCGAAAAAGGCCATGTTTTAGGATTGGTGCTGCTCCCTGCAATTTTCCTGCAACTGGCGCGCTGCAAAGATCATGTCAGTTGTGCCCCGTAGGGGACGAAATCCGCATTGTGATTCTGGGAGGAGCTCCTCGGTCATTGAGGAGAACTCGAGCGACAACTTTCCCAGTGGCTGAAAGCAGGGAGATTCCCCTGTAGTTGTCGCAGTCGGACTTGTCCCCCTTTTTAAAAATGGTCACAATCACTGCATCTCTGAGATCTCCCGGCATGCTCTCCTCCCTCCAGATGAGAGAGATGAGGTCATGTATCCACGCCAACAGCGCATCTCCGCCATATTTTAGCGCCTCAGCAGGGACTCCATCCGCACCTGTAGCCTTGTTATTCTTAAGCTGTTTTATGGCTTTGCCAACCTCGTGCAACATTGGGGTTTCACTGAGTTGGTGATGGGTGGCATGCTGCTGGATGGAATCGAGAACATTCGAGTCAAAGGCAGAGTCTTGATTGAGGAGATCTTTAAAGTCTCCTTTCATCGGTTCCTGACAGCCTCGGTGTCCTTGATGAGTGTTTCCCCGTTCTTGACCAGGAGTGGAGTGGGGCCTTGGGTGTTTGGACCGTAGGTGGCCTTGACTGCAATGAAGAATCCTCGCATATCGTGGCTGTCGGCCAGTTGTTGTATCTCCTGTGTTTTCTCCATCCACCACCTGTTCTTTAAGTCCCAGATTTTTTGTTGGACCTGAACCTTGAGCCATCTGTAATGTTGTTTTGCAGTTCCCGAGTTGGGCTGTTGCTTGATACTCAGAAATGCTTTGCGCTTGCGATCTATTAGTTCTTCGATCTCCTGATCATTTTCATCAAACCAGTCCTGATGTTTTCTGGTTGAGTGACCAAGTGTCTCTTCACAGGCACTGGTTATAGAGGCCTGGAGGGCAGACTAAGCGCTATGGGGATTCAGCATCTCAGGGTCATCAAGGCACGCCAGATTGGCCTTGAGGCGCTGGCTGTATAGGGCTCTCTTAGCTGGATCTCTAAGTGCCCCGGCATTAACTTTTTTGTGGAACTGCTTCTGCTGTCCCCTGTGCTTTGGGGCAATGGTAATGTTGATGATGGATTGGATTAGGCAGTGGTCTGTCCAGCAGTCGTCAGCTCCTGTCATAGCGTGGGTGATGCGCACATTCTTGCGATCCCTGGCTCGGACGATGACATAGTCAAGCAGGTGCCAGTGTTTGGCGCGAGGGTGTTGCCACGATGCCTTGTATTTGTCCCTCTGGCGGAACAGGGTGGTGGTAATGAGGAGTTCATGTTCTCGACATTTTGTCAGGAGTAGAGTACCGCTGGAATTGGCTTTCCCTATCCCCCTCTGCCAATCACGCCTGTCCAGTGGGCTGTGTCTTTGCCAACCTTGGCATTAAAATCACCCAGGAGGATCAATTTGTCATCCGTGGGGACATGGGACAAGGATGTCTCGAGATTGGAATAAAAACTCTCTTTTGCCTCATCCGTTGCATCGAGTGAGAGGGCGTATGCACTAATGACTGTGACACATTGGTTCCGAGATAGGGTGATACGGAGAGTCATGAGGCATTCGTTGACCCCACAGCGGGAGTCTTTGAGGCGGTCGACCAGCTCATTCTTGACGGCAAAGCCAACTCCATGAAGGCGGCATTCTGCCTCTGGTTACCCTTTCCAGAAGAAGGTGTAATCTCCACCATGTTCCTTCAACTGGCCTTCCCCTGCCCGCCGGTCTCGCTTAGGGCGGCGATGTCAATGTCAAAATGTCTGAGTTCCCGGGCAACTATGGCGGTGCGGCGTTCCGGCCTGTTGCTGTTGGTATTGTCCATGAGGGTCCTGACGTTCTAGGTCCCGAACTTCATACTGACAAAGTGGAAGATGCCTGTGTGTGAGTTCTTTTAACTTGGGGTGGCCTCTGCACACCGGCCACCACACGGGCTTAGCTGAACAAGGTCTTGGTCCAGTGGCAAGGGGGTCCAAGACAACTGGAGACCAGGCACTGCTCGATAAGCCTAATTGCCTACGGCGACGTGTTGGCCGCAAGCTCGGCACCGAGTAGCACCATTGATGGTAGATGGCCCGAGGGTAGGTTGGGGGGCAGGCATTAGGAAGGTGACTTCCAAAGTTATTTTAAAAGATTAAAAGTTGATAAAGGTTCCCAATTTATTTCAAAAGTTTCTAAGAGTTGTTAAAATGTTTTAAGCAGTTTCTAAGGGCCCAAGTTTCCACATGATTTGCGCCTGATTTTTAGGAGCAACTGGTGGAGAACGGACTATCTTAGAAATCGCAATTCTCCACATTTTTTTTTCTGCAGTTCTAGTCAGGTAGAACAGTTCTACTTTGGAACAGAATTTTTTCTTCAAAAGGGGGAGTGTCCGGCCACTGACGCCTGATTTGAAAGTTTCCACAGTGAAAACGTACTCCAAACTAACTTAGAATGGAGCAAGTGAAGATTTTTGTAGAACTGAAAAAACCTGTTCTACACATTAAAAAATCAGGCGCAGGTTACAAATTAGGCGTCCAGAACGAGGTGGGGGGAGGAGGGAAGTCATTAAATTCTATAATAAATCCTTATTTATACTTATACAAATATTATACAAATAAATCCAACCTGAATAAACATTTATAAGCAAAGAAAAGATTAAATAAACCATCTTCCTACCTGTGTGAAAGTGCTTCAGGCAGGCCTTTCGGGACCAAAGGCTGAACGGGCCGGCCCGAGACTTCGGGCAGGGCCCGTCCCCAGCACCAGATTTACAGGTAGGTGGCGTTGGGTTGGGTCGGGGAGGTTCGGTTCGGGTCGGGGGGGGGAGGGAGGGAGAGAGGGAGAGGGAGGGGAGAGAGAGGGAGAGGGAGGGGGAGAGAGGGGAGAGGGAGGGGGGGGAAGAGAGGGGAGAGGGAGGGAGGGGGGGGGGAGGCCAGATCGGATCCAGTCGGGGAGCGGGAGTCGGGTCCAGTGGGGGGGGGGTCGGGTCGGGTCCAGTGGGGGGGGGGTCGGGTCGGGTCCAGTGGGGGGGGGGTCGGGTCGGGGGGCGGGAGCGCGGGTCGGGTTGGGTCCAGTCGGGGGGGGGCAGGGAGCGGGAACAGGAGCGCAGGTCGGGTCCAGTCGGGGGGGCGGGGAGCGGGAACAGGAGCGCGGGTCGGGTCGGGTCGGGTCGGGTCAGGTCAGTCGGTGGGGGAACGGGCGTCGGGTCTGGTCGGGGGTGGGGGGGTGGGGAGTGGGTGTCGGGTCTGGTCCGGAGGCAGGGGCGGGGGGAGCGGGTTACGGGTCCGGTCCGGAGGCAGGGGCGGGGGGAGCGGGTTACGGGTCTGGTCCGGTGGCAGGGGGGAGCGGGTGTCGGGTCTGGTCGGGGGCGGGGGGGGGGCGGGGGGGGAGCAGGAGCTGGCCATGGGAGGAGCCTTATTCATGCAGCCCCAGTGAGGCCATTCAGCCAGGGCTAGGGGCTGCTTGCTTCGGGCCCCTCCCACACAGTTCGGTGCCTGGAGCTACTGCACTTGCGTGCCGACTGTAACGCGCATGTGCAGAGGTCCCGGCACTGTTTTCAGCGCAGGGACCTGGCTCCGCCCCCCCCACAGCTCGTGCTGGCTGCGCCGAGGGCCAGAGGACCTGCAAGTAGGTGGAGAATACCGAGGATTTTTTTAGGCACACTTTGTGGCGCGAAAAACGGGTGTCCAGGTTGGGACTGCGCCGTTCTAGGCGCGTGTGGAAACTTGGGCCCTATGAGTTGTTAAAAATCTAAGATATAAATCAATAATAGATTATAGTGTAGGAAATATTCAATAACTTCTGTCAGGTGGTGAAAGTGAGTACAGGTGCAGCGTCCAAAATCCGGAGTTCCGGAATCCGGAATGTTCCGCAATCTGGACACCGGGCTGATCTGTGGCGGGGTCATCCAGAAACTGGAAAATGTTCCAAAATCCGGACTCCTCCCGCCTCAGCGACCCGAATGCGCCCGCCCCGACCTCGCCCTGGCCCTCGACGTCCTGACATTGCCCTGTCCCTTGGCGGCCCAACCTCGCTCCGGCTGCCTGACCTCGCTCCAGTGGTCCAACCTCACACCGGACCGACCTCGCCACGGACCGACCTCGCCACGGCCCGATCTCACCCCGGTCCTCGGCGTCCCGACCTCGCCCTGGCCCTCGGTGTCCCGACATTGCCCCGTCCCTTGGCGGCCCAACCTCGCTCCGGCTGCCTGACCTCGCTCCAGTGGTCCAACCTCACACCGGACCGACCTCGCCACGGACCGACCTCGCCACGGCCCGATCTCACCCCGGTCCTCGGCGTCCCGACCTCGCCCTGGCCCTCGGTGTCCCGACATTGCCCCGTCCCTTGGCGGCCCAACCTCGCTCCGGCTGCCTGACCTCGCTCCAGTGGTCCAACCTCACACCGGACCGACCTCGCCACGGACCGACCTCACCCCGGCCCTCGGCGTCCCGACCTTGCCCTGGCCCTCGGTGTCCCGACATTTCCCCATCCCTTGGCGGCCCGACCTCGCTCCGGCTGCCTGACCTCGCTCCAGTAGTCTAACCTCGCACCGGACCGACCTCACCACGGCCCGACCTCACCCCGGCCCTCGGTGGCCCGACCTCGCCCCGGCCCAACCTTGCCCTACTCCTCGACAGCCCGACCGTGCTCCGATGGTCCAACCTCACTCCGCCCCTACCTCGCCATGGTCCAACCTCGCTCTGGCCCTCGGCGGCCCGATCTCACCCTGGCCCGACTTCGCTCCAACCCCGGCTCCCTCCTCCTCCTTACCTCGGCGGGCTGACCTTGCCCCCTTACCTCGGCTGCCCGACCCCGCCAACCTTGGCCCAGGAAAAGACGTTCCAAAATCTGGAAATTCCCGGAATGCGGAGCAGCCTCTGTCCTAAGGTTTCCGGATTTCGGACGCTCAACCTGTACATGCTTCCATACCTCCTCCATACCAGCCTCTCAACCTCTATCTGTGCACACTGAGCAAACTATCACTTCTCCACCACTCAACCACCAAGCATCTGCAGATACTCACACTCACATCCTCATCTCATGCCTTGCCTACATTCACAGCTATTCAACCATGGCAGGCATATCTTCCACATACATAGCTGGACTCTTACGTGAGTTCCAACCTTTTACAAACCAAGATGGCACATAACAGAAGGGAGCAGCAGAGGACTGGAAGAGGAGGAACATGAACTGTGGCTGCTGTTTGACCTTCAGGAGTGAGTGCTGCGACTCATTGGCCCGCAGGTGGTGGGCGCCGTGGTCGGTGGAGATGTCGCCCCCGCTGGGGGAAACAACGGTATCTTTATCCCCTCTCCTTTTCTCATACCACTTCCCCCCACCGCGCCCCCCACCCTCACCCCCACATCAGAAGGCTTTGTCACTTTCCAGCTCCTGATACTGTCTACATTCCTTGCTCCATTCCTGCCCCACTGCCCTCACCTTAATGCGAGCCTTGTGCCATTTATGTTTTCAGACAACCAGGCAGCAGCTGTGGAGCCTGCAACGGAGCCCCCCCCTCACCACTCCAAGAGATTCTGGAGGGAGAGAAAGAGGGGGACGAGCAGGAGGAGGGACCGCGAACTGTGTCATTGCTTCTCTCACCCGCAGGCACCAGCTCAAATACTGGCACTAGTATTTAGGTTAGTTTTGTGCAGGGCTGGGGTTTTGCTGAGATGGTGATGGGTAGCATGCTGCAGGATGGAGTCGAGGACACGCTTGTCGAAGGCAGAGTCTCAGTTAAGGAGATCTTCGAATGTTCCTTCCAGCGGCCCTGACTGCCTCGGTGTCCTTAATGAGTGACTCTCCATTCTTGGCCAGCAGTGGGGTAGGGCCTTGGGTGCTTGGGCGGTAGGTGGTCTTGACTGCGCTGAAGAATCCTCACACATCATGGTGTGCCACAGCAGTCTTCGGTCGCCTGAGGAAGAGAGTGTTTGAAGACCAGGACCTCAAATCTGGCATCAAGCTTATGGTCTACAGGGCAGTAGTGATGCCTGCCCTCCTATATGGCTCCCAGAGATGTGGACTATATACAGCAGAAACCACCAGCGCTGCCTCGGCAAGATCCTACAAATCCACTGGGAGGATAGACGCACCAATGTCAGTGTCCTCGCCCAGGTCAACATCCCCAGCATCGAAGCACTGACCACATTCGACCAGCTCCGTTGGGCGGGCCACATCGTCCGCATGTCTAACACGAGACTCTCTAAGCAAGTTCTCTATTTGGAAATCTTACACGGCAAGCGAGCCCCAGGTGGGCAGAGGAAACGTTTCAAGGACACCCTCAAAGCCTCCTTGATAAAGTGCAACATCCCCACCGGTACCTGGAAATCCCTGGCCCAAGACCACCCAAAGTGGAGGAAGAGCATCCAGGAGGGCGCTGAGCACCTCAAGTCTCGTCACTGAGAGCATGCAGAAACCAAGCGCAGACAGTGGAAGGAGCGATCGGCAAACCAGACCCCCCACCCTCCCTTTCCTCCCACCTGTGACAGAGACTGTAATTTTCATATTGGATTATACAGCCACCTGAGAACTCACTTTTAGAGTGGCAGCAAGTCTTCCTCGATTTCGAGGGACTGTCTATGATGATGATGAGAGGTTAGATTAATAGAGAGGACTGCACTGGGTGATGCTTCCATGCCTAGCGGGCTGCAGCAAGGCAAAGGGGAAAGGGAACCACGGGAGCCATCTCCCTGGAGGGCAAGTTCTGCTCCACAGGACTCAGGTGAGCACCTGGATGGTGAGGCATTCACACAAAGGGTGATGACTATGCACTCTGACATCATCGGTGCAATGGCAAGGGTGCCCGAGAGCCTCTCGGCAGTGGTAAGGCGTGTGGAGGAGTCCATCTCCAGCATTGCACAGAGCTCTGCACACATCATGGAGCCCATCATTGTCTGCAGACGGTGGTAGACTCCCAGAGAGACTGCATGGATTCAGACCTCATGGGAGCCATGGCAGCTTCCATTGTAGCACAGTCTTACTGCTGTAATGCAGACAATGGTTGGTGGCACGGAAGCTCAGACTGTTCTCATGCAGTCTCAGCTTGATGCCACGCAACATCTTGGTGCTGTCATGCAGTCAGTAAGTGCTGGCATCGTGTCTCAGACTGCTCTCCTGCAGTCTCAGTTGGATGCCACATGTGCTACTGCCATCGCCACAGTCCACCGGTGTAAGATTTCTAAATCTCTGGCTTTAAATTGACAGCAATTAATGTCAAAGGCAGTCTCTCTCGCCTCACCTCTGGAATACAAGTCTTTTGTCCATGTTTGGACCAAGGCTGTAATGAGGTCTGGAGCCGAGTGGTCCTGGTGGAACCCAAATGAGACATCAGTGAGAAGATTATTGGTGAGTAAGTGTCGGCTGATAGCACTGTCGAAGACACTTTCCATCACTTTGCTGATGATTGAGAGTAGACTGATGGGGCGGTAATTGGGTGGATTGGATTTGTCCTGCTTTTTGTGGACAGGACATACCTGGGCAGTTTTCCATATTGTCGGATAGATGCCAGTGTTGTAACTGGTGATGGGGACATCCAGAGGAACCGGGAAGTGGGATAGAATTCACTGGAACCAAACTCTGATGAGATGGTTGCAGACCACCTTTGCAGAATCGCGATTGACTCACTGCCTATGTAGCTGGTGTTGCTACTCCTGCTCCTCGTCCTCCTCCTCAGGTATACAGCTATGCCTGGTGGCAATGGCTGTGTCTTCATGACGGTGAGGTTGTGCAGCATGCAGCAGATGATGACGACGAACAGGGACACCCGCTCAGGCGAGGACTGGAGCACTCCTCCAGAGCAGTCAACGCAGCAGAACCATTGTGTCAGCACTCCGATGGCCTGCTCAATGATGTCCTTTGTAGTGACATGGATCTCATTGTATAAATATTGGGCAGGTGTGTTGGGGTTGCGGAGGGGAGTCATGAGCCAGGTGGAGAGCAGAGAGCCCTTGTCTTCGAGCAGCCAGCCGCGAGCTTGATGTGGCGGCTGGAATAGAGCTGGCACATTGGTCTGGTGCAGGATGAAGGCATCGTGGTTGCTACCAGGATAGTGGGCATTGGCTGTGAGGATTCTGTTTGTGTGGTCGCACACCAACTGCAAATTCAGTGAGTGGAAACCTTTGTGGTTATGGAAGACCTCAGGATTGTGATGCGGTGCCCGCAATGGCACCCTGCACCATGGGGAAACCCGCTATCCTGGCATGCACATTTGTGCTGCTTCTCTCTGATCATGGGGAAGGAAATGTAGACCCTTCTCCTTCTGTACAGAGCATCTGTGACCTCACGGATGGAGCAATGGACGGCAAACTGGGAGATGTTGGAGATCTCTCCTGTCACTCCCTGGAAGGATCCATTGGCATAGAAATTGAGCATGATGCTGACTTTGACTGCCACTGAGAGAGCCACCTCGCCCTGTTCTGAGGCTTGAGGTCTGGTTGCAGCAGGTGGCAGAGCTCTGTGACCACATCCTTGCTGAAGCGCAGCCTTCGAACACACTGTTCCTCAGTGAAATTGATGTAGGAGAATTGCTGCTGGAATACCCTGGGAGGGTAAGGTCTCCTGTTGCCATCTCTGTTGGGCCTTCTCCCACTGGCCACATTTTTCTGCCTTGCTCCCTGTGCTCTTCCTGTGCTGTTATCTGTGCTGCTCCCTGTCCTTTTCCATGTCCTTTCTCTCTGCCTTTCCCTCTGCATTTGTCTCTGCCTAAGTAGCCTCTGATGGTGACATCAGAGCAGGAGGTCGAGTGCCAGCACAGCCCCCATGAAACTATATAAATGTTGTGGTTTCAAATCTGCCCTCAATGATACAAGGGAATAGTTAGGAGGCAAAACAGTCCTTGAAGTGAAAATCGCTGAAATCTGTCCACCAGCCACTCTGCCTATGTGTTCACAAGCTGCAAAGAGTACTAGCCGACAAAAATTGTTATTCGAGATGGGGTGTTTAAATAGCACTCCTCCAGTCTACTCCTGGCTGCTACTCGACCGCTGAAGCTGTCATTGTCGCCGGCAGGCGGTAAGTGAGGGACGTGGCCAAATTTCTCTTTCGGGGTGGTAACAGGGCACTGCCCACGGCGATGACATCTCTTAGCGCCTCCGTAAAACACCCGCCCAATTCCATGGGGGGCGCTATTTTCACCGTGCCTGGGTGAAAAAGCATTTGCACCCCGATACGGCAGGCACACAGGAGGCCAATTTCGACCGCATACTGTCTAGGCTTGCAGAATAATAATGGATACTGCGCCGATCATGGGAGCAGCTTCACCATGAGATTGGCAGTGGCTGAAGAAGGCAGCCACCATCACTGGGCAACTAGGGATGCCAATTAATTCAGCCTTGCCAGAATCACCCACATCCTGAGAACAAATAAAGTAAAGGTACCAGAGGGTATAACCATCGGAGGCAACATCTTCAGGGGAGAAAGGAGGAAACTGGCAAGGGAAAAAATAATAATAATTTATATATTTTTATATATATATATATATATAATATATATATATTTGTAAAGAACTATATATCCAATATACAGTAACTAGATTTTTTTGAGTCTCATTAGAACTATAAATGGCCTATGACATTAGCAATTTCTCCTCTCTTCTAATGGTCTCATCAGGTTTCATTTTGTGCATCAAAAATCTTCATTAATGATTGACTTTTGGCAGCAAGGTATTACATGCACACACTGTATCCATGAAGCCTGTAATTTGAGCCATTACATTCTTTCCTAAGTGCCTCAGATGGATGTGACTTTTTAAAACTAAATTAGTATTGATTACATCACAATTAAAGCCCATCATAACAATTCACAGCTGCAATCAATAACAACAACACTACTTAGTTGATCATAAACCAGCTTTGTTATTATTAGATTACATCCTAAAATTCAGCTGGAGACATGCAGGATTAACACCCACACGTGAATCATTCTATCCCTTTTAACATTACTGCTCAGACACCACTGACAATAGAATGGTTATTTTGATGCTAGTCATGTTTTCGTCAATAATACTATCTTTATTGTACTTACCAGAAACTTGAATATTCCAAGGTGAATTAAATAAAGTACTAATAAAACAGTAGATGGAGAAGGCCTAAATGGCTGATTATGTAATTGTGCTCATCAGTATCGGGCCCGAAACCCACCACTGCATTGGGCCAACCACCCGATCGGCTGGTATCAATGGTTGCAGAAATTAACAGCAGAAATCAATCCGGACGGATTACCATGGCTCGACCTAGTTGAGTGTTGTTGGAAGGCAAAACTCAACCAGGTTCCACAGCTCAGGGAGCTAAGGTGACAGAAAGAGACAAGGATGCCTTCCTGATATGACTATCAAAAAAGGAAGAAACATCAGCATGGATCAGCAACGCCCAAAAAACATATGCGGACAGATTACTACAGGTGCACGACCCCATGTTCTGGATTTACAACGCAAGAGTCGGATACGGATAGGCACATCGGATACTCAGACGCTCTGCCACACAGGGCCAGTGATCCTGCTGTTGTGGGAACTAACACGCCTCAAAATCAATATAACAGGTTATAACATTTCAGTTTTTTAACCGATAAGGGAATAATAGGTTGTGGGGAGTGGGCAGGGAAGTGGATCTGAGTCCATGATCGGATCAGCCATGATCGTATTAAATGGTGGAGCAGGC
Source organism: Pristiophorus japonicus (assembly GCF_044704955.1). Lineage (NCBI taxonomy): Eukaryota > Metazoa > Chordata > Chondrichthyes > Pristiophoridae > Pristiophorus > Pristiophorus japonicus. The sequence goes on along the minus strand of NC_091979.1, from coordinate 159,900,671 downwards.
TCGAGGGGCCGTATGGCCTACTCCTGCTCCTATTTCTTGTACACATAGAACAGTACAATATTTTAAATTGTACTGCTGAATAAAAAAGAAAGTTACAAATTCTGACAAAATTGACAGCTGCATTGTATCCAAGTATATTTATAAATTATTAACTGGCATAAAACAAATCATTTTCCACAGCATGCAGTAAGGGAATGAGAACCCAAAAGAAAAACGGCTAGAATTTCCATTGGCTTACCGCTCGGTTTCTGGGCAGTATTGACCATTGTGGGTGATAACCAGGTGAGTGAGAAATTGCCCAGCTGAGTTACGCTGGCGGTTTCGAGGTACCGCTGGGGAGGGGGTTGACGGCGTGCACCGTCCTCAGATCGCTCTCGCGCGATATTTGGCTCAGCGGTGACCCGTAAGGAAAGTATGAAAAAAAACGCCCACGAGAATCAGCAGAGCTGGACGTTAGGTGAGTCACCTTGCAAGAAAAAGGTTAGTAATTGGTTTTTATTCATTATTTTAAAATTCTGTTGTGGTGATTTAGATTAAAAGGGCCTGGAGAATGTTTTAATGAATTTTTATGTCCTGTTTTTTGAAAAAAATATTTTAGTATTTTTCTGCTCCTAGGGCCAACTCGCAGCCCCGGGATAAATTTTTAGTGATTTTTTATTTATCGCCCATTTTCTTTAAGAACCACCCAATCGACCCTAAATTCCACTTTTTTGCTGAGAATCGGGGTGCAACGCCCATTTTGTTCGCTGGGCGGATTTTTTAATTTTTTGGGGGGATGTTTTCACCGGCGATAATCTTGGGAATCTTAGCGGTCTTTTGGGCGGCAATCGGGTGCTGGCGAGTTGTTAGGAAATTCTAGCCCAAAGACACATCACATGTGCCAGACTCTCAAGAAAGTGAAAGAGCAGGACACAGCAGGCGTTTTCTTCAGTATCTTAATTTTAACTGGTTACCAGACCTACCAAACTAAATCATACTAAATAGGAAAAGGAGTAGGCCAGTCAGCACTTTAGGTCTGTTCCACCATTCTATAAGATCATAGCTAATCTGTACCTCAACTCCATTTACCTGCCTTTTCTCCATATCCCTTGATACACTTACCTATTAATAATCTATTGATCTCTGTCTTGAGTTCTGGTTTCCACTACCCTTTGCGTGAAAAAATGCTTCCTGACATCACTCCTAAATGTCCATGCTCTAATTTTAAGAGTGCCCCCTCACCAGAGGAAATAGCTTCTCTATATCTACCCTATCCAATGGCTTTATTATTTTAAACACCCCGATTATATAATTCATCAATCTTCTAAATTCAAGGGAATAGAAACAGAGTTTATGCACCCTGTCCTCATACCCCCTTTAATCCCTGGTATCATTCTGCTGAATCTGCACAGTATCTCCTCCAAGGCCAATATATCTAGAGATACACATGATATAGCAATGATGGAACTACCAAAAAATAAACAGACCACATTATTACAACATAATATTTGGGTCTTCAGAATCATTGAGTGCGGCAACTCGGACCACTGACTTATTGAAATTTATGTAGCTGCTGAAATTGATATATTTCAATATATCTTTCCTCAGGTTTGGAGCCTAAAACTGTAGGCACCAGTACTCCAGATGGGTCTGACAAAGGCTTTGTACAACTGAAACATCACTTCTTCACTTTAGTATTCCCCCTTGAGATAAAGGCCAACATTCCATTAACCTTTCTGATTGCCTTTTGTACCTGTGCACTAGCTTTTATTAATTTGTATACATGGGCACCTAACTCTCTTTGTTCTACCACAGCTACTAGTCCCTCACCAATAGGAAAATATTCCGATACGTCTTTCTCGGATCCAAAGTGGATGACCTCACGTTTCCCCACATTGAACTCCACCTGCCATTATTTTGTTGACCATGGTTGCTTAACAAACAAATGGAACCTTTACTTTTCAGGTTATGTACTGGTTTTAGATCGTATCAAATACTTCTTTGAATACTTTCCACTGTTTGTCTGTGCGATTACCCATTAACAGCTCACCCCCCAGTTCACTGTGGACAATTTATTTCTCATGCCTTTGAAGTTTGCCTTATGAAAATTTAAACTCTGGTTTGTGAATCTCCCTTTCAAACCTAATATCAAAATCAATCATATTATTGTCACTATTCCCACGATATTTCCTTACCTTCAGGTTGTTAACTAATTCAGGTTTGTTACTCGTCACTAAATCTAGTCTTGTCTGTTCCCCTGTCGGTAGAAAACTGCTCTAGAAAACTGTCCCACTGTACATTCTAGGAATTCCATATTGCCTTTATTACCTGAGCTGTTCTGCTGCTCCCAGTCTATGGGAAAATTAAAATATCCCATTATAATTACATTGCTTTTGCTTTTACTTCCTTGATCTCTGTATTTATAGATCCGCACTACATCACTACTATCAAGCGGTATGTATACATCTCCTAACAGTCTTGAATCCTTTGCTGTTCTTTAATTCTACCCCTAGTGTTTCCACTGCCCGATCACCTGTTACTGAAATCCCTTTTTGCTAATGCTATAATTGTACATTTTATTAATATTACTACTCCTACTTTCCCAATTTGCTCGTCCTTTCTACAAATCATATAGCCTGGAATATTTAGCTCCCAATTATGCCCAGATTGTGTCCAGGTCTATGCATTGACTACTACATCATACCCTTTAAACTGAATTTCTGCACCTAACTCATTTGCTTTATTGTTAGGATACATGCATTTGTTTACCAAAATTTGTGTTGGGTAACTACACGCCACCCTGCCCATATGTTCTGCTCGTCTCTTACTCACACTTTTTGACTTACGGGAGAAAACTGAAATAACAACTTACATTTGTATAATCCTCATTCATTAGCAGTGACTGATAAAAATGCAAGATGCAGCTCCCCACATGACTCTTATCTGGTAAGTGCATTACCCAGTGGAATGGAACCTAGATTCAATATGCAGACTGTGTTGAGCTGGCTGGAGCAGCTATAGAGGTGCTATGGTTGGATCAGTGTTCTTGGGTTAGGGCGAGGAAAACTCAGCTATTCCTGATCACTAGCCAATGATATCTGTTTAAAAAAATGCATATGCAAAGCATGTGAGGTGAGGACAAGATTGGGCTTAATGGTGTTGCCCCCATGGTAGAATAACACCCAGACACATACCATTTAGACTCACACATGAAGAAGTACCAAAAGAGAGCAGGCAACTATGGAACTGTATCTCAACACCTTCGGCAGAGAAGGTGAGAAAATTTGCAAAAACAACACTTGCTGTCGACAGTAAATTAACATGCGGAAAAGTGAAAAATGGTATCCTATTAATTACAGCATAGAGACCACCTAAATAGCCTTAGCGCCTGTAAGCATAGCAATTACAGATCACATCATTTTAGGAAAGGATTTTATTATAAGCAGCTAATAAAATAGTTTATATTAATTTTTAATACTTTCCTTGTCATATCAGACAAGGCTGGCAGAACATCACTGTTCTCCAAAGGTTTGGTTTGATAACCGCAAAAAGTGCAAAAGAGATGAATTCTTGGAACCTCTTCACAGTACATTATACATACCTGATACTGAGAGAATACCTGATTCTCTGCATAAACAATGACCCACCATCTAAACTGCACATTTCAAAACCACAAACTCCTGCATTTTGTTAGCAAATTGTTCATTGTGGTGAGAAACATTATAAGAGAAGTCTCAAATATCCATCTCTCAAATTATTTAGCATCTGTGCATGCTCACTGGTGCTTTTTATGAACATACTTTTAAAACTCACCTTTCTTCATCCATTCCCCATATGGTTACAAACTGAAGTTGGAAACAATCACAGCACAGCCAGCTATGAAAGGCCTCACCTCAATGCTGGCCATGTTTTTACACATGCAGAATTTGGGAGTGAGTTTGTTTGGGTAACGGAGCCAATGTAAAGAACATTTCAAACAAATTTAAAGTCTGGGTCAATTTATCAACTTTAGGTCACTTAGGGGTCAAAATTCGGTATTGCCGATTTTGAGGCGGTAGCTCCGGCTGAGTGCAGATTTTAACGCCAGGTGGCATTTACCGCTTGAAACCGCGAAATTCAGTTTTGCCGTCTGAAAAGTGGATTGCAACGTTAAATCATGGCGTTGCACGCTCTGGAGACCGTAAACAGCGTTAAGTGGGCCGTTAAGTGGGGCAGCAACAGCAGCATTTTTACAAAATTGCCACATTTGCCACGTTTTCAGTTGATGATTTGCCACTTTCGGTCAATACATTGAGCAACATTTGGAGCTGTGCCACCTGCATTCAATTGAGGCGGTGATTGGGCGCCTCACCGCCTCGTGGTTATATTCGCTTCCTGCACACTCAGTCAGACTGTGAAGATGGCAGATGCAGCAACAGCATGCCAGTACGCTCACCGCTTCTCGGGCACCACCATCGATGCACTCCTTCAGGCCCTGGAGAGGTGTCGGGAACTACTGAGGACAGAGGCTGGGAAGAGGCCACAGCCACAGGTCATTCGACGCCTATGGAGGGAAGTGGCTGAAAGAGTGTCAGCGAGTGAAATGGTGCACGGGACAGCCACTCAATGTGACAAGAAGTGGAACAACATGATGTGGCTGATGAGGCTGAGTATCTTTTAACATTAACCTGACCATGTCATGCTGTCAGCTCAATGTGAATGTGTCAGGCCCCGTGCTCTACGTGGGTGAGGCGAGATGCAATGTTCGCATTTGCAGCCTCACTCACTCCAAGAGCCTGCAAGCACTGGTAACCTTCCTCATCCGTTCTTCACCCCTCATCTTGTTACCTCCTCACTCCTCATATGAATGTGGAAGACGGTAGTCTCACCATTACTGTTAGGTCCTGGCCCCCTCATTCAAGCATTGGCAAACCAAGGACACGCAGCTAATCTAAGTTTCCTCGACCTGTGAAGACTCTCATACAGTAACATGTACTCCACTATGTAAGGCTCTTTGTACAGACCGATAGAAGGACACTAACTCTGACGTTCTCTTTAATCTACCAGGCCGATGCTTTTGGAGGCCTGCATAATGTATTGTCGTCAGTGCGTAGTGGCATCAATCAGCTCTGTGGTGTTCTGCAGTCGCAGTCTGTGTTAATGCAGAAGCAAATTGATGCCATGGACACACTGACCACTGCCATCGTGTCTGTGGCCCCATCAGTTCAACGGGGACCTAACGTTGCTGAAGCGGGGCACCAGAGATGGCTACCTTGTTGGAAAATGAACTCATATAAATAGTTGCACTTGGATGTCGCTAGGAATGTTTGAAGGGGTCTTATGGGTTTGATTATTTGCTGAGGATTGTGGTGTTATGTTGTGCTATTTTACAGCACACTATGATTTTTCTGTTAAATAAATGAATGTTTGATTTTTGACATTATTGTCTGGGTGCTCACAGATTGCTCCAAATGCTGAAGCTCTGCCCCGGGGGAGTTGGAACCTGATGTCCTCTCTCAGGACGACATCATTCTGCCTTTGCACCTGCCGCTCTCTGCAACCCATTCACTGCAGAGTGCTGCCGCCCATGCTGAGGTGATACAGGGCCATCCAGGGACCGAGCTGGTCAGGGACATCCTGCTATGCCATCATGTGTGAAAGCGGCTCAAAGTGAGCAACCGACTACCAGCTTTGCTGCAGGCCCTGAGACCCCATTGAGGAGGAGCAGTAGGTGTGGGAGGAGGGAGAAGGAAAGGTGTGGGAAAGCACTCAGCAAAACCCAGTAAACAACTGGGATTTGATGGCCACAGATGCTGGCCTTGTTAAACCTTGTTTAAATCTGAACTCATGCAAATAGTTTCACTTAGATGAACCAACAAACAATTGTTTGATAATCACCAGAGATGGCTACTGTTATGTATGGGGAAAGAGTCAGACTGAACACTGTGAGCTCAAAGTAAAGTGTGACCGTAGTCTTTTATTGCAGGTCTCCAGAGTGCCTCTCCAACCTGTGAGGCTTCCTTAAATACCTGTGCTCCCAATGGATTATGGGATCCCTTGGGACTCCAGGGGATGAGCCCTCTGGTGGCTGTACAGAGTAAATACAAGCTTACATATATAACAACACTCCCCTCCAAAGTCAATAGTGTAACTATTTACAATGTGAGTTGATCTGGGGCTCTTCTTGCCCTGGTTCATCGTCTCGATGTGAAAGCTGCTATTTTGAATCATTTATTGGGCCCTCACTGGGCTGCTGTGCAGCTGGCCATGCTGGGCTGCCTGGTGTGTTGGGTCCTGCTGGGCTGCTGTGGATGATGGGTTCTGCTTCGTGGTCAACCGTGGTGCCGGTTACCACTGGTGTGTGTGTTGGGGGATCAAAAAAGTTAGGGTCCACAGTGGGCTGCTCAGGATAGTCCGTGAATCTGAGTTTGATTTGGTCCAAGTGTTTCTGGTGAATGAGTCCATTTGAAAGTTTGACCCAAAACACCCAGCTCCCCTCTTTGACCACGAATGTGCCGGTAAGCCACTTGGGACTTTGTCCATAATTTAATACAAATGCAAGATCATTGAATTCAATCTCGCGTGACACATTTGCGCTATCATGGTATGCACTTTGTTGAAGCCGCCTGCTCTCTACCTGTTCATGTAGATCAGGGTGAACTAATGAGAGCTTTGTCTTAAGAGCAGTTCAGCAGGTGGGATCCAGGTGAGCGAGTGGGGTCTCGTGCGGTAGCTATGCAGGACTCAGGATAGGCAAGTCTGCAGTGAGCCTTCAGTTACCCTCTTCAAGTCTTGCTTGATGGTTTGCACTGCTCTCTCTGTCTGACATTGGACGCTGGTTTAAACAGGGCAGATGTGACATGTTTGATCCCGTTGCGGGTCATCAATTCTTTGAACTCAGCACTGGTAAAACATGACCTGTTGTCGCTCACCAGGACATCAGATAAACTGTGAGTGGCAAACATGGCCCGCAGGCTTTTAGTAGTGGCAGCAGACATGCTAGCCGATATTATCTCACATTCAATCCACTTGAAATATGCATCTACAACCACAAGGAACATTTTGCCCAAGAACTGGCCTGCATAGTCGCCGTGTACCCGAGACCACGGTTTGGAGGGCCAAGACCATAAACTTAGTGGTGCCTCCCTGGGTACATTGCTTAGCTGCGAGCATATATTACATCTGTAAACACAGGACTCTAAGTCCGCATCGATACCGGGCCACCACACGTAGGATCTGGCTGTCGCTTTCATCATTACAATGCCTGGGTGGGTACTGTGGAGGTCATTGATGAAGGTGTCTCTGCCCTTCTTGGGGACCACGACTCGATTGCCCCACAGAAGGCAGTCTGCTTGTATAGACATTTCACCTTTGCGCCGCTGGAACGACTTTATCTCTTCCTGCATTTCCACTGGGACACTGGACCAGCTCCCGTGAAGCACACAGCTTTTGACTAGAGATAATAAGGGGTCCTGGTTTGTCCAGGCTTTGATCTTCCGGGCAGTGACGGGTGATTGCTCACTCTCAAATGCTTCCATAACCATGGCTAGATCTGAAGGCTGCGTCATTTCCACCCACGTGGTTGGCATTGACAGCCTACTGAGAGCATCGGTGCAGTTTTCTGTGCCTGGCCTGTTATATACGGACAACGTGAGCGCCCATCTCTGGATGTGGGTCGATGCGTTGGTATTAACCCTTTACTCTCGGAAAACAGGGATATAAGTGGTTAATGGTCGGTTTCCAATTCGAATTTTAGCCCAAACAGGTATTGATGAATTTTCTTTACCCCATAGACACACGCTAACGCTTATTTCTCAATCATGCTGTAGGCTCTCTCAGCCTTAGACAGACTCCTGGATGCATAAGCAACCGGTTGCAGTTTCCCGAAATCATTAGCTTGTTGCAATACACACCCGACGCAATATGACGGCGCATCATACGCTAGTACCAAACGTTTACATGGATCATACAACACAAGCAATTTGTTTGAGCATAACAATTTTCTCGCTTTTACAAAGGCATTTTCTTGGCTTTTGCCCCATTCATCCCCTTTCCGTAGTAAGACATGCAGTGGTTCTAACAGTGTGCTAAGACCCGGTAAGAAGTTACCAAAGTAGTTCAGGAATCCCAGAAACGATCCTATGTTTTGTGACCTCGATGCATTCTCGATTGCCTCCGTCTTCACGTTGGTGGGCCTGATGCCGTCTGCCGCAATCCTCCTTCCCAGGAACTCCACTTCAGGTGCCAGGAAAATGCACTTTGAGCATTTTAACCTGAAGCCCCAGATGGTTGAGTCGACTAAGAACCTCCTCCAGGTGCTGCAGATGCTCAACTGTGTTCCGACCTGTGACCAAGATTTCGTCCTGGAAGTCCATGGTGTGCGGGACCGACTTCAGTAGGCTTTCCATGTTTCTCTGGAATATCGCCGCTGCTGATCGGATTCCAAATGAGCATCTGTAATAAACAAAATGACGTTTGTGCATGTTGATACAGGTGAAGGCCTTCGATGATTCCTCCAGTTCCTGCGTCATGTAGGCTGAAGTCAGATCCAGCTTCGTGAACGTCTTTCCTCTCACCAGCGATGCGCAGAGGTCGTCGGCCTTTGATAGTGGGTATTGGTCATGCAGGGAGAAACGATTAATAGTTACTTTGTAATCGTCACAGATTCTGATGGTGCTGACTCCCTTGAGGACTGGGACGATAGGACTGGTCCATTCATTGAACTCGATTGGTGAAATGATGCCCTCTCTTTGCAGCCAAACTAGCTCGATCTCTACCCTTTCTCTCATCATATACGTTACTGCTCTCGCCTTGTGATGGATGGGTCGTGCCACCGGAATTAGGTCGATCTGCACTTTTGCTCCTTGGAATTTCCCGATGTCTGGTTCGTACAGTGAAGGAAATTTGTTTAAGACCTGGGCACACGAAGTGTCGTCAGCGGGCGATAGTGCTCGGACGTCGTCCCAGTTCCAGCGTATCTTTCCCATAGCTCCTGCCGAGCAGTGTTGGACCATCGCCCGGTACCACCCAGAGTGGTAGCTTGTGCACCGCTCCATCGTAGGAGACCTTTACGGTAGCACTGTCAATTAAAGGAATCAGTTCTTTTGTGTAAGTTCTGAGTTTTGTGCGAACTGGAGTTAAGACGGGCCTTGAGGCCTTGTTGCACCACAGTCTTTCGAAAGTCTTTTTGTCCATGATGGACTGGCTCGCGCCCGAGTCCAGCTCCATTAACACCGGGAGTCCATTTAGTTCAACATTCAGCATTATCGGGGGACAATTCATGGTGAATGTGTGCGCCCCATGTACCTCTGCCTCCTCAGTCTGAGGCTCTGGGTCATTGTGATCCTCTGTAGATCTGTCCCTTTCTGCAACGTGGTGGTTTGCAGGTTTAACAGGATTTGCAGCTCGCCTACACATATGTTGGAGGTGTCCCATTGTTCCACAGCCCTTGCAAACGTACGCTTTGAATTGTCATGAATGGAAACGATGTTCACCCCCGCAGCGCCAACAAGGTGTTAATGGCCTTGCATTCATCACCCTCGATGGTGGACTCTGAGACATCTGCGGACTTGTAGCTGCAGGTATGTGTGACCTGCCCTGTACGTTATGATTCAAAAGCAACATCACTTTGTTCACAGTACTTGTAGCAGCACTTGTGTGCTGAGAGATTTGCTTAGTATTGTCACTGGTGGTAATGAAGACCTGGGCTATTGCTATGGCCTTACTCAAGGTTGGGGGTCTCTGCAGTCAAAAGTTTGCGAAGTATGGTTTCGCGGCCAATGCCAATTACGAAAAAGTCTCTGAGCATGTGCTCCTGCTCCAAATGTCCTTCAAATTCACAATGTCCTGCAAGGCTTCTTAGCTCGGCGACATAACTCGCCACTTCCTGGCCTTCAGACTTTTTGTAGGTGTAGAACCGGTACCTCGCCACCAGAATGCTTTCCTTCGGGTTCAAATGCTCTCGGACCAGTGTGCACAAATTGGCGTACGATTTCTCCGTGGATTTCGCTAGGAGTGGGCAGATTCTTCATGAGGCCATACGTTGGTGTCCCACAGACGGTGAGGAGGATCACCTTTCGTTTGGCAGCGTTCTCTTCCCCATCGAGCTCATTGGCTACGAAGTATTGGTCGAGTCGCTCCACAAAAGTTTCCCAATCATCTCCCTCCGAGAATTTCTCCAGGATGCCCACTGTTCTCTGCATCTTTGGGTTCGCTATCTGTATCTCATCGCCAGTTGTTATGCATGGGGAAAGAGTCAGACCGAACATTGTGAGCTCAAAGTAAAGTGTGACCTTAGTCTTTTATTGCAGGTCTCCAGGGTGCCTCTCCAACCTGTGAGGCCTCCTTAAATACCTGTGCTCCCAAGGGATTATGGGATGAGCCCTCTGCTGGCTGTACAGAGTAAATACAAGTTTACATATATAATAGCTACCTTGATGGAAAATGAACTCATGTAAATAATTGCACTTTGATGTCGCTGGGATTATTTGAAGGGGCCTTGTGGGTTTGATTATTTGCTGAGGATTATGGTGTTACGTTGTGTTATTTTACAGAACACTGGATTTTATGTTAAATAAATGAATTTTAGATTTTTGACAGTGTGTTGAGAGTTATATACAGGGAGGCTTGCAGGGTGGGGAGCGATGTGTTCAGCAGATGCCAAGGTATATAGGGTGGCCATGCGGCTCGTCTCGCGTCGTTCACTGTAATCGATGTGCGATGAGACTGATGAGCAGCCCTTCCAGCCGTGTCAGTGTTAAGCTCCATCACTTCCTCCTTGCCGAACTGGAGCCGTCTTTATCTTTGTTCTTCGGACATATCAAGGTAGGAGTAATGCACATGGTAAACCTTGCGTGTGTACGGCCTCCTACCCCAACGTCTAGGGCCTTTCCTCTGGCATGGACCCTCATTCGCCATAAGCCGTCTCTGTTGCCAGCACCTTTGAAGCCTTCGCCGCAGGACGACGTGGTGTGCCATCACTGCCCCCATTGAGTTGCAGAAGTAACAGCGAGATACCAGTTGCCAATATCAACGATCTAAAGCCCACCAATGTTTGGCAAATCCTAATAGTCAAGCTTAGTAGTCAGCAGACACAGCACGCCAACTTCTCTGTGCAAGGACCAAATGCTGCTCTGGCTGTGACCTCTGTGCTCCGGCTGCAACTCTGTTTAAATGCCGCCCCAGAATCCGCCTTGTGAATGGCAACTTTTTGTGGCATGTTGGCCTCCAGCCGGTGAGTGAGGTGGCAAAAATGAATTTGGCGAGACCGGCGCCAACAAGGCGTTGCATGCGAACTGACGTCATGATTTTCATGGCGGTAGTCAGTAGGGCGACAATTCTTTATGTACTTGAAAAACCAGAACCAAATTTCGCACCAGACGTTAATGCCGCTTAACGCCGACGTGAAGCCGCTGCCGCCCAGTCAATGTCTAATACCGGCGTTTTTAGCTGGCGTTGCAACCGAATTTCGGCCCCTTAGTATCCCAAGAGCATATCAGGTTTCGTAACAGAGGAATATAAGTACATCAAGTCTTTGAAATACTAAACAATGTATGAAATACTAATGAAAATAGCATGAGAAACAGCTAGGTTCTCTTTAAATTCAATAGCCTGAGGCACTGAGATTGCTACTTCAATTGGCCTGACTTCATGGGACAGTCAGAAGAGCAGTTTGGAGCACAAGGCTAGAGCTGTGGGCAAATCAAAAAAAGCTAGCCACTGCAGCAGCAGAATCAACAACTCGGAGGTCGGAAGCGGCGAGTAGCGGAGGTCGGAGGTGGCGAGGAGCGGAGGTCGGGACCGGCGAAGAGCGGAGGTCGGGACCGGCGAGGTCCGGAGGTCGGGACTGGCGAGGACTGGAGGTCAGGACCGGCGAGGTCTGGAGGTCAGGACCGGCGAGGTCTGGAGGTCAGGACTGGCGAGGACTGGAGGTCAGGACCGGCGAGGTCTGGAGGTCGGGACTGGCGAGGACTGGAGGTCAGGACCGGCGAGGTCTGGAGGTCGGGACTGGCGAGGACTGGAGGTCAGGACCGGCGAGGTCTGGAGGTCAGGACCGGCGAGGTCTGGAGGTCGGGACTGGCGAGGACTGGAGGTCAAGACCGGCGAGGTCTGGAGGTCGGGACTGGCGAGGACTGGAGGTCAGGACCGGCGAGGTCTGGAGGTCGGGACTGGCGAGGACTGGAGGTCAGGACCGGCGAGGTCTGGAGGTCGGGACTGGCGAGGACTGGAGGTCAGGACCGGCGAGGTCTGGAGGTCGGGACTGGCGAGGACTGGAGGTCAGGACCGGCGAGGTCTGGAGGTCGGGACTGGCGAGGACTGGAGGTCAGGACCGGCGAGGTCTGGAGGTCAGGACCGGCGAGGTCTGGAGGTCGGGACTGGCGAGGACTGGAGGTCAGGACCGGCGAGGTCTGGAGGTCGGGACTGGTGAGGACTGGAGGTCGGGATCGGCGAGGTCCGGAAATCGGAAGCAGAGAGGAGAGGACAGACAAGGCATGGAGGAGCGGAGAGGTCGGAGCCCAGAGGTGGAGCAGCATGGACAAGACAAGGGAAGGCACAGCACGGACCAATAACAAGGCTGTGAGGTCATGAGGCTCATATTGCATACTATGAATTCCACGTAGAGAGAGGTCCTGTGAGAAGGAGGAAGGAAGGAGGACAGTAGGAGTATGTTTGAGTTTGTGTGTATTTATTGGCATATGCGGTGGAGCGTGGTCTCCAATTGTCTGGGATCCCCTTGCCACTGGGCCAAGACCTTGCTCTGTCAAGCCCGTGTGCCAACGGCCACCCCATGTTAAAAGAATTCATGTGCAGGCATCTTCCACTGTTTAAAATGAGTTCAGCAGTCAGTTGAGTACGTATTTTTAGTGTGGAAACAAATCATCCTCGACCCCGAAGGACTGCCGATGGTGATGATGATGACTTCAATGTATTACAGAGTCTGCGCGAGTGCCCATGCAATGGCATCCCAATGTTTGCCACGCTATTAAATTGGCTGGCAGCTGGCTGCTTTCACAGAGAAAGGAAAAAATGCTACAGGCAGGGGACAGGTGGAGGTCACCTGCCAGCTACTCATCCACAGGATGCGGCATTGTCCAGAGAACCTTCATGCAAGTAGGAATAAACTGAAGTGACAACTTAGCTCAATGTATTGAGTCTTCACGAAGGGTCATCGACCCAAAACATTAATTCTGCTTCCTCTCCACACTTGCTGCCTGACCTACTGCGATTTCCAGCATTTTCTGTTTTTATTCCCGATTCCAGCATCCGCAGTATTTTGCTTTTGTACCTCAATATATTGCTTCTCATGTAGAACATATCAGAATGATTTACAAAAGGAGAGACAGGCACCAAGCAGGAGGTGAATGAATCTGGGGAGGAAACTGCCCAGCTCTTAATTTGGGGGTAATTTTCAGCTTCGCTGCTGGGGTGAAATTGAAAATTACACCCAATGATTTTAGGGGGCTTTTGAGGACAAAACAGAGATGGCAAGGCAAAGTAACTTTGGAAGAGAATTTCAGAGGGCAAGGGCACAGTGGCTGCGAGATAGTAGAATGAAGTAATCCCAAATAAGAGGAATGAAGGATGGAGGTGAAGTGTCTTGAGCTATTGGGGGAGGAATACCCCAGACTGGACTCAAGAACCACTGTCACGCTTTTTTTTCACAAATGATGGCCCAGAAATTGCGGTCGGAGGCTTCCACAGGCGGATGCCTCCGACCTGAAACATTTCTACAAAAGTACCTGGTGGTCCGGGAGGAGTGTGGGATTCTGTTGGGGAGGCCTTCTCTTCCCGTGCTGCGAAGCACACTCCTGTCCTCCAGGTTCCCATGCAGCAGGTACAGTCACATGTGACTGCTCAGCCAATCAGAAACAGTATTCCACGGCTTTCTCCGTATGCACGAGTTCTCATTGCTATTAATGAGAAAAAAAAAACAAACACACTAAACACCATAATAAAAAATAAAAAACACACCTCACATAATTAAAATTGATTGAAATTAAAGTTAATAAACGTTTTAGAGAAAAAATATATTTTTCTGAATTTTAAAAAAATGTTGTAATTAGGGTTAAAAATAAACATACTTTCGTGGGCAGGGTTTTTAACAAGAAAAAGTGTTTTTTAAATTTAATTTTATTATCTTTTTGTATGTTTTAAAACTCTTACGCCTGTAAAAGTAGGCTATGTGCCTGCTTTTATCAGGCACAAGAGTTTTGAGGACATTTGCTGGGCAAGATATGGGTAAATACCGCAATTTTGCCCGTGCAAATGTCCTCACTCCCGATATGTGTTGAATCTGTCAAATTCCAGCTTGACAGATCGGAAAAGCTTGTTTTCAGCGCATGCGCATTGTGCGCCAAAAACCGGCTTTTGCGGTGCCTTCCCGTAGACATTCAGTACGGATCCGGGGAGGCTGGGATTTCAAGGCTGATAACTTTGTTTACATAGCACAGAAATAATAAAATGCAATTCCATCTTGTTTATAATGGAGTCCAGGTATCCTAATCTGGATTAAGTATGTGAAACTTTGTTGATGGATTGAGTACAGCTGCCTTGTTTACACAAAATGCAAAATCTGCTGGAGTCAAGTGAAGTCAGATATCAGTATATGTCAACTTCCACCTGATTCCCAACTGTCAGTGTTAAAAAAATATGAATTCTAAAAATGAAGACATTTAGAATTCCTACCCCAAGAGCTCAATGAGTTTATCCAGTGAATAGTTGAGCTATACAAACAGAAGATCCCGAGTTTGATCCCCAAACTGCACTGAGTATGCTGATCTCAGTCAAGGTGTTTGTTCACATGTTGCAAATGGCCTTAGCATCCTTAGTTTTCGGCTGAAAATCAGCCAGGTTCCCACTCCAGGTTGGTATCTAGTGCCCTTTGCTGGAAGTGCATTTACGTGGACCTTGTATAAGAAGTGGATCTGGCTTAGTTGGGTTGGCCCCCATGGTTTAATAGCCTAAATACACTCACTGTTGAGGCTCACCCATGAATAAAGGCGAACTGGATGAGGTAACTGAGAACTGTTATATATGTAAACTTGTATTTACTCTGTACAGCCACCAGAGGGCTCATCCCCTGGAGTCCCAAGGGATCCCATAATCCCTTGGAAGCACAGGTATTTAAGGAGGCCTCACACATTGGAAAGGCACTCTGAAGACCTGCAATAAAAGACTAAGGTCACACTTTACTTTGAGCTCATAGTATTCAGTCTGATGCTTTCTCCATACATAACAACTGGCGATGAGATACAGATAGCAAACCCAAAGATGCAGAGAACAGTGGACATCCTGGAGAAATTCTCGGAGGGGGAAGATCGGGAAATTTTTGTGGAGCGACTCGACCAATACCTTGTAGCCAACAAGCTAGATGGGGAAGAGAACACTGCCAAACGAAGGGAGATCCTCCTCACCATTTGTGGGGCACCAACGTATGACCTCATGAAGAATCTGCTCACTCCAGCGAAACCCACGAAGAAATCGTACGATGATTTGTGCACACTGGTCCGAGAGCATTTGAACCCGAAGGTAAGCGTTCTGATGTCGATGTACCGGTTCTACACCTACAAAAGGTCTGAAGGCCAGGAAGTGCCGAGTTATGTCGCCGAGCTAAGACGCTTTGCAGGACTTTGTGAATTTGAAGGACATTTGGAGCACATGCTCTGAGATTTTTTCGTTCTTGGCATTGGCCATGAAACCATACTTCGCAAACTTTTGACTGTAGAGACCCCAACCTTGAGTAAGGCCATAGCGATAGCCCAGGCGTTCATTGCCACCAGTGACAATACTAAGCAAATCTCTCAGCACACAAGTGCTGCTACAAGTACTGTGAACAAAGTGATGTTGTTTTCAAATCGCAACGTACAGGTCAGGTCACACATACCTGCAGCTACACGTCCGCAGATGTCTCAGAGTCCACCATCAAGGGTGATGAATGCAAGGCCATTAACACCTTGTTGGCGCTGCGGGGTGATCATCATTTCCATTCATGCCAATTCAAAGGGTACGTTTGCAAGGACTGTAGAACAATGGGACACATCCAACGTATGTGCAGGTGAGCTGCTAATCCTGTTAAACCTACAAACCACCATGTTGCAGAGGAGGACAGAGCCACAGAGGATCACAACGAACCAGAGCCTCAGACCGAGGAGGCAGAGGTACATGGGATGTACACATTCACCACGAATTGTCCCCCGATAATGCTGAATGTTGAACTAAATGGACTCACAGTGTCAATGGAACTGGACACGGGCGCGAGCCAGTCCGTCATGGGCAAAAAGACTTTCGCAAGATTGTGGTGCAACAAGGCCTCAAAGCCAGTCTTAACTCCAATTCGTACGAAACTAAGAACTTACACAAAAGAACTGATTCCCGTAATCGGCAGTGCTACCATAAAGGTCTCCTACGATGGAGCGGTACACAAGCTACCACTCTGGGTGGTACCGGGCGATGGTCCCACGCTGCTCGGCAGGAGCTGGCTGGGAAAGATACGCTGGAACTGAGACGACGTCCGAGCACTATCACCCGCTGACGACACTTCGTGTGCCCAGGTCTTAAACAAATTTCCTTCGCTGTTTGAACCAGGCATCGGGAAATTCCAAGGAGCAAAAGTGAAGATCCACCTAATTCCGGGGGCGCGACCCATCCATCACAAGGCGAGAGCAGTACCGTACATGTTGAGAGAAAGGGTAGAGATTGAGCTAGACCGACTGCAACAAGAGGGCATCATTTCATCAATCGAGTTCAATGAGTGGGCCAGTCCGATCGTTCCTGTCCTCAAGGGAGACGGCACCATCAGAATCTGTGGCGATTACAAAGTAACTATCAATCATTTCTCCCTGCAGGACCAATACCCACTACCAAAGGCCGATGACCTCTTTGCAACACTGGCAGGAGGAAAGAATTCACGAAGCTGGATTTGACTTCAGCCTACATGACACAGGAACTGGAGGAATCATCGAAGGGCCTCACCTGCATCACCACGCACAAAGGTCTTTTCATTTATAACAGGTGCCCGTTTGGAATTCGATCAACGGCGATTTTCCAGAGAAACATGGAAAGCTTATTGAAGTCGGTCCCGCGCACCGTGGTTTTCCAGGACGACATCTTGGTCACAGGTCGGGACACAGTCGAGCATCTGCAGCACCTGGAGAAGGTTTTTAGTGGACTCAACCACGTGGGGCTCAGGTTAAAACGCTCGAAGTGCGTTTTCCTGGCACCTGAAGTGGAGTTCTTGGGGAGGAGGATCGCGGCGGAAGGCATCAGGCCCACCAACGCGAAAGTGGAGGCAATTGAGAATGCATTGAGGCGACAGAATGTGACGGAGCTGCGGTCGTTTCTGGGACTCTTGAACTACTTTGGTAACTTCTTACCGGGTCTCAGCACACTGTTAGAACCACTGCATGTCTCACTATGAAAAGGGGATGAATGGGTTTGAGGCAAAAGCCAAGAAATTGCCTTTATAAAAGCGAGAAAATTGTTATGCTCAAACAAATTGCTTGTGTTATATGATCCATGTAAGCGTTTGGTACTAGCATGTGATGCGTCGTCATATGGCGTCGGGTATTTATTGCAACAAGCTAATGATTTCGGAAAACTGCAACCGGTTGCTTATGCATCCAGGAGTCTGTCTAAGGCTGAGAGAGCCTACAGCATGATTGAGAAATAAGCGCTAGTGTGTGTCTATGGGGTAAAGAAAATGCATCAATACCTGCTTGGGCTAAAATTCGAATTGGAAACTGACGATAAGCCACTCATATCCTTGCTTTCCGAGAGTAAAGGGATAAATACCAACGCATCGGCCCAGATCCAGAGATGGGCGCTCACGTTGTTCGCATACAATTACACCATCTGCCACAGGCCAGGCACAGAAAACTACGCCCTTGCTCTCAGTAGGCTGCCATTGCCCACCATGGGGGTGGAAATGGCGCAGCCCGCAGATTTAGCCATGGTTATGGAAGCATTTGAGAGTAAGCAATCACCCGTCACTGCCCGGCAGATCAAAACCTGGACAAGCCAAGACCCCTTATTGTCCCTAGTCAAAAGCTGTGTGCTTCACAGGAGCTGGTCCAGTGTCCCAGTGGAAATGCAGCAAGAAGTAAAGCCGTTCCAGTAGTGCAAAGATGAAATGTCTATACAGGCAGACTGTCTTCTGTGGGGCAATCGAGTAGTGGTCCCCAAGAAGGGCAGAGACACCTTCATCAATGACCTCCACAGTACCCACCCAGGCATCGTAATGATGAAAGCGACAGCCAGATCCCACGTGTGGTGGCCCGGTATCGATGTGGACTTCGACTCCTGCGTTCACAGATGTAATACATGCTCGCAGTTAAGCAATGTACCCAGGGAGGCGCCGCTAAGTTTATGGTCTTGGCCCGCCAAACCGTGGTCTTGGGTATACGTCGACTATGTGGGCCCGTTCTTGGGTAAAATGTTTCCTGTGGTTGTAGATGCGTACTCCAAATGGATTGAATGTGAGATAATGTCGGCTAGCACGTCCGCTGCCACTACTAAAAGCCTGTGGGCCATGTTTGCCACACACAGCCTACCCGATGTCCTGGTGAGCGACAACGGGCCATGTTTTACCAGTGCTGAGATCAGAGAATTCATGACCCGTAACAAGATCAAACATGTCACATCTGCCCTGTTTAAACCAGCATCCAATGGTCAGGCAGAGAGAGCAGTGCAAACCATCAATCAAGGCTTGAAGAGGGTAACTGAAGGCTCACTGCAGACTCGCCTAATCCGAGTCATGCTTAGCTACCGCACGAGACCCCACTCGCTCACTGGGATCCTACCCGCTGAATTGCTCATGAAAAGAGCACTTAAGACAAGGCTCTCGTTAGTTCACTCTGATCTACATGAATAGGTAGAGAGCAGGCGGCTTCAACAAAGTACATACCATGATAGCGCAAATGTGTCAAGCGAGATTGAATTCAACGATCCTGCATTTGTATTGAATTATGGACAAGGCCCCAAGTGGCTTCCCGGCACTGTCGTGGCCAAAGAGGGGAGCAGGGTGTTTCGGGTCAAACTTTCAAATGGACTCATTCACCAGAAACACTTGTACCAAATCAAACTCAGATTCACAGAATACCCTGAGCAACCCACCTAGGATCTACCTTTTTTGATCCCCCAACATACACACCAGTGGCAACCGGCACCACGGGTTGACCACGAAGCAGAACCCATCATCCACAGCAGCCCAGCAGGACCCAACACACCAGGCAGCCCAGCAAGGCCAGCTGCACAACAGCCCAGCAAGGGCCCAACAAATGATCCAACAATACCAGCTTTCACACCGAGTCGATCAACCAGGGCAAGAAGGGCCCCATATCGACTCACATTGTAAATAGTTACACTATTGACTTTGTGAGGGGGAGTGTTGTTATATATGTAAACTTGTATTTACTCTGTACAGCCAACAGAGGGCTCATCCCCTGGAGTCCCTATGGATCCCATAATCCCTTGGGAGCACAGGTAGTTAAGGAGGCCTCACAGGTTAGAGAGGCACTTTGGAGACCTGCAATAAAAGACAAAGGTCACACTTTACTTTGAGCTCAGTGTTCAGTCTGACTCTTTCTCCATACATAACAAGAATGACCAGATCTTGTGGTACCATACCCAGCAAAGACTCATGGCCTTCATGAAAGGAAGAGAGTGGAGAAAATTGGCAGAGCAATAAAAAACATATTTGAAGTACATGGGGAGGATGTAAAATTTCTAAATCTCTGGCATTAAATTGACAGCAAGATTGATTCTTTTAAAACAATTCGGAATAGTTTATTAAACACACACATTTTATCAGAGAAACAGCAGTCGTCAGCTAGCCTATGGATCTATTTAGTTACAACAGATTATAAAAGGGTATACTTCGCTTTCCTCTGGCTGGCTGGCTGACTGGCTGAGCACACGGCCTGCTGTTTGGGCTGGTCTTGAGAGGACGGTTTTCCTGTTTTGCTGTGTGCTCAGGAGAGAAGAGGAGAAACCCAGCAATCTGTGCTTGGATCTTTATAGACCTTAAGTACATTGTTTCACAGAAAGTCCCAGGTTGGCTCTTGATTCCAGGGCCGTTTCGGATTGGCTTCTCCTCATACATGTGTCTGTCTGGGGGAACCGGTGCCATTCCTTGATTAGGTTAATGGCTTTCCAATTAACACCTTTAAGTTTCGATGGGTTTCAAAGATATTTCCTTTGTTCCTTTAAGCTCTGTCCAGCCAGAAGACAATATACAAACAGAACATGCTGGAAGTCTGTGAGCATCCATTTTGTCTCTTTCAAAACTGTCTTTGTGTATAATCTCATTTTTTAACATTTATATATATACAGCATCAATTTTGTCATTACTAAACACTTTTATTTTTCCAAGGAATAGCACAAGCAAGAAGAACTGAATAGCTTCTTCCAATGCTAACTGTTCTATGTTTTTATAAACGGTGTTACCTGAAACACAGAGCCACTTGTTTGTGTTGACATATAGTATAGATTTGAACATATTAGTACTAAAACAAGATATTGGAAATTGTTCTTAGATATTAAGTTACTCAACTACAGTTTCTATTGCTATGATAAAGAATGGTGTCTTGGATGCTGAATTTTTCAGTAAGTGAGAGATGCTCCATGTAAATGGGTAAAGGTGGTTAAGAATGCCTGGCTGCCAGTGAGATCAATACCAGCATCAGTTTCTCTGAAAACAGATAAAAAGGCAACTCCAGTCAGGCCCAGAAGTGAGATAATTATAATTATTGGCCCTGAAAATACAGTTGGTGGCATAACTAAGGAGCACGCCACCACTCTCCGAAAGAAATCCGCACTTACCGGGTGTGAGGCCCCTTTTGAAAACCTATATTGTTTTGCTGCAGAGATGTGTGCAGCACAATCGCCCACGGATCCCAGGGGTATACTGTGTGCATAAGCGTACTTGGGATCACGTGGAGCGGTGCGCCAATCAACAAATAGAAATCTCCAATGCCCGACGGCAATCAAATTTTAAATTAAATGGTATGAATATTGATTTGAATGATGACTTATCACTCCCACTTTAAATAATAATGATAATCATTATAATGCTCAAGCTAAACTGGCAAGGAATATATTTTTGTAAAATAAACACGGATCCCTTTTAGAGGATCTGTCCAGTTTTACTTACATTGCGTGAAATTAATAAAAACAACAATTATTCAAAGCGAAGTATGGCAAATAAATATTAGGCAGCAAATCTTACCTTAACAATATTCAATTACTTTATTATGCAAATGATCTAGTGCCTGGGAATAATTAATAATCAGTATGATGGACAGCAGAGTGAGGACAATACAAATTAATGGCAGTGTTTGTATGGCAAAGAAAGCTATGTTGGATATTAAAACAGTATGGACAACTAATCCCCTTCCCTTAAACTGTGCAAACAGGCACCTGTGCCTGTATGCACCAGCCGTAAGTTTTCCTGCGTAACTGTTCGTCAGTTGGTGGGTAATTAGCCCAACTCTGCACCAGCAATGAGGATTTCACAGTCACAGTGGATGATCTGTCAAGTCAGAATTTGACAGATCGCAAGTTTGGGATGTAGCGCATGCGGAAAACCGAACTTGCAGTCAATTTTAAAGGTGGTATGATGGCATAGGGCCATCATACCTACCGCAAATTCTGCACCAATATTTTTACATTGTATATTAAGTGATGAAAATTGTTTCGGTTAGGCTGGGTCACTCTCCTGCAGTTGTATTTGGATGGGTGGGGGGGCAGGGAGTTGGGACTATTGAACTCATACTACTGTTTAAATCACTTTCCTATACTTAACTGGTATAAAACATTCATAAATGTGTTACATGTACACCAGATTTTATAGTGTAGACGTTTAAAGTGTTCTTATATTTTACACTGATTATAGGAAAGATAGTTGGTATGTATTTCTTCTGTTGTTCCATTTCTACACCTATGGCATTTAACTTTTCCAAGATGCCAAAATTCTTGTGTCTCTTTAGTACTACTTGGTAGAAGATCCTGTCTACTAATTCCTGCCCGTTTATATGGGTATGTATCTCTACATCATACGTGGATGGTGTGTGCAAGTGAGGTGAAGTGGGAAATTGTTTAATCTGAACTAGTTCCAATGTACATTCCAGACTTCTTTTTTGCCAGAAAAGCCACAATGATGTATACATGGGGCAATTTCACCCGCATGGGTTTTTGTGCTGCTGGTTATTCATGCCTATATCCCCAATTGGATCTGAGAACAACTGAAGTCTCAGTGGCGGGATTAGTAAAGTGAGGCAAAGTCCTGAGCTCAGGACATGGAAAATATCACTTACAAACTAACCTGGGGTGAGTTAATTTATAGGTTTGATAAGCTGAATGAAAACATCAACTCCACAGCGTGCAAGCATAGCATGTTTCTCTGTCATCTCCAAACCTTCATTTGATTTTCTCTTTTACACGATATGATCCTCTGTGTCCTATCCCCAAGTCACTGTTTCTCTGCCTCACTCATGAATTCATTTATATCAGCACAGTATTTTATTTTTCTGGAATCTTGATTAAAATTCATGGGACAGGTTAATTTGCAACAGAATACATTGACCTGTCTTTTCTTGTTACTTATGCTGACCGACCTGTTGCGTGTTTACAACTTTTTTTTTCCTTTCCTGATTCGTAACTCGCACCAAGTCCCATTCACCCATCACCTCTGTGCTCGCTGACCAATTTTGTTTAAGTGAAATTAAAAAGTGATTGCCATTACAGCTATACTTTCAGAATCAAAGTACACCAGTTAAAGCTGGTGAATTTACTGACTCTTGTCTTTAGCTTGGAGTGTGAACTACCACATCTGATAATCAGTTTCAGTGGGGCTGCGGCAGAGGGTGGGTGGCAGATTATTATTAAATAATTGCTAACACTGCAATTCTCTCACCAACAACCTGCTAATTAAAAGTATCTAAATTTTGTGGGTAGTAAGTTTGACTTGTAATAATTAACTAAAATATGCATATTTCAAAAAATAATCAGACTGATATGGAATCATACACAAAATCAGTCCCAGCTTGAGCCTTAGTCTGTGTGAGTTTCCCACTAAGCACGAAGCAATGCTTCCTAATGCACAGCACCCTGTGTGGCTATAAGCGCCCCTATTTTCCCCAATGAAGATTTCTGTCGTCCACTTACCTTACGCACTTTTTTCTCACCACTGTCAGCGTCGAAAAAACCCCGCTAGTCTCCCTGAAGCGCCGCGCTACCCGAGACCATCTCGGGGGGGCGGGGGGGGGGGGGGGAGGTGGGGGAGCTAACAAGTGTGTCAAAAATTCATTGTGCATGCATTTACATTTTTTTTAAAGAACCACTCACTGCGCATGCGCAGAAAAAAAACTCTGCGCATGCGCTGTAAAAAATAAATAAAATCAGCTCATGTAGGGTCTGTCTAGATCACCAGTGAGAATCTATTAGTGGCAGTGGTGGAGTTGCAGGTAGGAAATACAGCTTCAATCAAAAGATGGATGCAAGGAAAGGGCGCAGAGAAGGCAAAAGGGTCAGAGACGGAGATGGAGAAGGGGAAGCTGTAAGGGCCAAGAGATTTCTCGTGGAAAAAATTGAGCCCCTGGAAGATATAGAAACATAGAAACATAGAAAATAGGTGCAGGAGCAGGCCATTCAGCCCTTCTAGCCTGCACCGCCATTCAATGAGTTCATGGCTGAACATGAAACTTCAGTACCCCATTCCTGCTTTCTCGCCATACCCCTTGATCCCCCGAGTAGTAAGGACTTCATCTAACTCCCTTTTGAATATATTTAGTGAATTGGCCTCAACTACTTTCTGTGGTAGAGAATTCCACAGGTTCACCACTCTCTGGGTGAAGAAGTTTCTCCTCATCTTGGTCCTAAATGGCTTACCCCTTATCCTTAGACTGTGACCCCTGGTTCTGGACTTCCCCAACATTGGGAACATTCTTCCTGCATCTAACCTGTCTAAACCCGTCAGAATTTTAAACGTTTCTATGAGGTCCCCTCTCATTCTTCTGAACTCCAGTGAATACAAGCCCAGTTGATACAGTCTTTCTTGATAGGTCAGTCCCACCATCCCGGGAATCAGTCTGGTGAATCTTCGCTGCACTCCCTCAATAGCAAGAATGTCCTTCCTCAAGTTAGGAGACCAAAACTGTACACAATACTCCAGGTGTGGCCTCACCAAGGCCCTGTACAACTGTAGCAACACCTCCCTGCCCCTGTACTCAAATCCCCTCGCTATGAAGGCCAACATGTCATTTGCTTTCTTAACCGCCTGCTGTACCTGCATGCCAACCTTCAATGACTGATGTACCATGACACCCAGGTCTCGTTGCACCTCTCCTTTTCCTAATCTGTCATCATTCAGATAATAGTCTGTCTCTCTGTTTTTACCACCAAAGTGGATAACCTCACATTTATCCACATTATACTTCATCTGCCATGCATTTGCCCACTCACCTAACCTATCCAAGTCACTCTGCAGCCTCATTGAGAGTAGATGGGAATTTCTTGAAAACAAAGGGAGCTTCGGTAAAAAGAAACTTAAACCCTCAAAAGTTTGGGACCAGGTTGTATTAGAGTTTAATGCAATGTCTATTAACCCGAGAAGCAGCAAAAAGAAGTGGCAGAACCTCGGACAAGCAGTGACTGTAAGTAATATTTTTATTTAAATTTATTTACATTTTTATTTATACTTATGCACTGCAATAACATCTTCAAATGCGATTCGTGTGTCAGAGCGGCTGCAGGGCATTCTGGAGGGGGAGGGTGAACAGTCAGCTTTCGTGGTGCATATATGTACCAATGATATAGGTAAAAAATGGGATGAGGTCCAACAAGCTGAATTTAGGGAGCTAGGAGTTAAATTAAAAAGTAGGACCTCAAAGGTAGTAATCTCAGGATTGCTACCAGTGCCACGTGCTAGTCAGAGTAGGAAAAGTAGGATAGTTCAGATGATTATGTGGCTTGAGGAATGGTGAAAGGGGGAGAGATTCAAATTCCAGGGACATTGGAACCGCTTCTAGGGGAGGTGGGACCAGTACAAACCAGACGGTCTGCACGTGGGCAGGACGGGAACCGATGTCCTCGGCGGAGTGTTTGCTCGTGCTGTTGGGGAGGGTTTAAACTAATACAGCAGGGGGATGGGAATCTATGCAGGGAGGCAGAGGGAAGTAAAAAGGGGGCAGAAGCAAAAGGTAGGAAGGAGAAAAGTAAGAGTGGAAAGCAGAGAAATCAAGGGCAAAAATCAAAAAGGGCCACATTACAACATAATGCTAAAAGGACAAAGACTGCTAAAAATACAAGCGTGAAGGCTCTGAGTCTCAATGCGAGGAGCATTTGTAATAAGATGGATGAATTAACTGCGCAGGTAGCTGTTAACGGATATGATGTAATTGGGATTACGGAGACATGGCTCCAGGGTGACCAAGGCTGGGAACTCAACATCCAGGGCTATTCAATATTCAGGAAGGATAGACAGAAAGGAGGAGGAGGTGGGATAGCGTTACTGGTTAAAGAGGAGATTAACGCAATAGTAAGGAAGGACATTAGCTTGGATGATGTGGAATCTATATGGATAGAGCTGCGAAACACCAAAGGGCAGAAAATGTTAGTGGGAGTTGTGTACAGACCACGAAACAGTAGTAGTGAGGTTGGGGATGGCATCAAACAGGAAATTAGGAATACGTGCAATAAAGGTACAGCAGTTATCATGGGTGACTTTAATCTACATATAGATTGGGCTAACCAAACTGGTAGCAATACTGTGGAAGAGGATTTCCTGGAGTGTATAAAGGATGGTTTTCTAAATCAATATGTCAAGGAACCAACGAGAGAGCAGACCATCCTAGACTGGGTCTTGTGTAATGAGAGAGGATTAATCAGCAATCTTGTCGTGCGAGGCCCCTTGGTAGAATTCTTCATTAAGATGGAGAGTGACACAGTTAATTCAGAGACTAGGGTCCTGAACTTAAAGAAAGGTAACTTTGATGGTATGAGACGTGAATTGGCTAGGATAGACTGGCGAATGATACTTAAAGGGTTGATGGTAGATAGGCAATGGAAGACAGTTAAAGATCACATGGATGAACTACAACAATTGTACATCCCTGTCTGGCGTAAAAAATAAAATGGGAAAGGTGGCTCAATCGTGGCTAACAAGGGAAATTAGGGATAGTGTTAAATCCAAGGAAGAGGCATATAAATTGGCCAAAATAGCCAGCAAATCTGAGGACTGGGAGAAATTTAGAATTCAGCAGAGGAGGACTAAGGGTTTAATTAGGAGGGGGAAAATAGAGTATGAGAGTAAGCTTGCAGGGAACATAAAAACTGACTGCAAAAGCTTCTACAGATATGTGAAGAGAAAAAGATTAGTGAAGACTCATGTAGGTCTCTTGAAGTCAGAATCAGGTGAATTCATAATGGGGAACAAGGAAATAGCAGACCAACTGAACAAATACTTTGGTTCTATCTTCACTAAGGAAGACACAAATAACCTCCCAAAAATACTCAGGAACCAAGGGTCTAGTGAGAAGGAGGAACTGAGGGAAATCCTTATTAGTCAGGAAATGGTGTTGGGGAAATTGATGGGATTGAAGGCCAATAAATCCCCAGGGCCTGATAGTCTGCATCCCAGAGTATTTAAGGAAGTGGCCCTAGAAATAGTAGATGCATTGGTGGTAATTTTCCAACATTCCATGGACTCTGGATCAGTTCCAATGGATTGGAGGGTAGCTAATGTAGCCTCACTTTTAAAAAAGGAGGGAGAGAAAACAGGGAATTATAGACCGGTTAGCCTGACATCGGCAGTGGGGAAAATGCTGGAATCAATTTATTGCAGATGTAATAGCAGCGCATTTGGAAAGCAGTGACAGGATCGGTCCAAATCAGCATGGATTTATGAAAGGGAAATCAGGATTGACAAATCTTCTAGAATTTTTTGAGGATGTAACTTATAGACTGGATAAGGGAGAACCAGTGGATGTGATGTATTTGGACTTTCAAAAGGCTGTTGACAAGGTCCCACACAAGAGATTAGTATGCAAAATTAAAGCACATGCGATTGGGGATAATGTGTTGACATGGATAGAGAACTGGTTGGCAGACAGGTGGCAAAGAGTGGAAATAAACGGGTCCTTTTCAGAATGGCAAAAAGTGACTAGTGAGGTACCGCAAGGTTCATTGCTGGGACCCCAGCTATTTACAATACATATTAATAATTTAGACGAAGGAATTTAATGTAATATCTCCAAGTTTGCACATGACAACATGCTGGGTGGCAGTGTGAGCTGTGAGGAGGATGCTAAGAGGCTGCAGGGTGACTTGGACAGGTTAGGTGAGTGGGAAAATACATGGCAGATGCAGTATAATTTGGATAAGTGTGAGATTATCCACTTTGGTGGCAAAAACAGGAAGGTAGAATATTATCTGAATAGTGACAGATTAATAAAAGGGGAGGTGCAACGAGACCTGGGTGTCATAGTACATCAGTCATTGAAAGTAGGCATGCAAGTACAGCAGGCAGTTAAGAAAGCAAATGCTATGTTGGCCTTCATAGCAAGATAATTTGAGTACAGGAGTAGGGAGGTCTTACTACAGTTGTACAGGGCCTTGGTGAGGTCACACCTTGAATATTGTGTGCAGTTTTGGTCTCCTAATCTGAGGAAGGACCTTCTTGCTATTGAGGGAGTGCAGCGAAGGTTCACCAGACTGATTCCCGGGATAGCAGGACTAACATATGAAGAAAGACTGGATCGACTAGGCTTATATTCACTGGAATTTAGAAGAATGAGAGGGGATCTCATAGAAGCATACAAAATTCTGACGGGATTGGACAGGTTAGGTGCAGGAAGAATGTTCCCGATGTTAGGGAAGTCCAGAACCAGGGGTCACAGTCTAAGGATAAGGGGTAAGCCATATAGGATCGCGATGATGAGAGACTTTTTCACCCAGAGAATTGTGAACCTATGGAATTCTCTACCACAGAAAGTTGTTGAGTCCATTTCGTTGGATATATTCAAAAGGGAGTTAGATGTGACCCTTACGGCTAAAGGGATCAGGGGGTATGGGAGAGAAGGCAGGAGTGGGGTACTGAAGGTGCATGATCAGCCATGATCATGGTGAATGGTGGTGCAGGTTCGAAGGGCAGAATGGCCTGCTCCTGCACCTATTTTCTATGTTTCTATGTTTCTATGTCTGTATTTGTGTGTGTGTTCAGAAGGCCCTCTCTTAAAAAGTTCCATTTTCATCTTTGCAGAAGATGGTGTCACAGATCAACTGAGAACGGTCACAAACTGGAGGAGGTCCACCAAATAGGCTGCAACTAACAGCCGTGGAGCAGAGGATAGCATCGATGATTAAGTGTCACAGGAGAAGACCAATCACCAACGCGGAAGCTGGGCCCAGTTTCCCAAGAGAGAGTAAGCCCTGCAAATGGCATAGTCTGGGTTGGCTAAATGTTACGTACTGCGTTTGCTGGCTACACTTCTCCTTCCTCCCTGCTGCTAACTAAGCATCCCTGTTATGTTTTGCAGATGTTGCGCATCAGGAAGAAACAGAAGGTGTACCTGAAGTAGAAGAAGAGCATGTTCAAAAACCAGATCCTGATTTCTGATATTCCAGATACTCTACATCAGGAGAATGAAGGGCAGCAGGAAGACTTCGACAACGAGATGGTTACACTGGATTCGGAGATGGTGAACCCCTCAAAGATTCTAAGCCCCTTCCTGAGCGAATCAACCGACGGGACATTTCTAGGTGTGCAGTCTGAGGCTAAGGGTCCTGGTGTGTCGCAGCAAGCCACACCTACGAGACGTCAGAGGAGGGTGGAAGGGAGAGCTGAAGCAGAAACACAGGATGCAGAGAACATAGGACATCTTGTGGGGATGAGTGGGGAGAACACCCAACATTCAAGATTGCTCCTGGAAACCTTCGGTGGGGTGAGGGTAGAATTAGCGGGACTGAGAGATGAAGTAGCAACACTGGCTGGAGGAATGGGTGAGGTGAGGGGAGAAATTGCGGGACTGTCATTAGAGGTGGCAAGGCTTTCAGAACAGATGACAGATGTAGTAGCAGCAAAAAGGGGGCACACCCAGGCTGTCATTGCTGCCACTAACATTCTAACCCCCAGACCAAAGTCAGGGGTTGATCCACAGGCTGAGGATGATTCCAAAGAGGAACCCGGGTTTTCCACAATGACACATGCTAGCTCTGTCCTTGTCGTAACCCAACAACAAGAAACACGCTGTCGGAAAGAAAGGAGAAAAAACCTTGGGGTAGCGGGGCACGGAAGCACAAGTCTGCAACAACGGGCACGCGCAGTCGTAGTGGCATCAACAGGGGCAGGAGTGGTGCACATCGCTAAGGAGGAGGATCAATGGATGTTTGTTTATTTGTTTGGTTATTCATTTAAAAGTTTGGCATGAAATTTATTAACGTTATTAAAGGTAAAAGATAAGTTATGTTAAGCGAAGTACAACTGTGCTGTACAAATGTTTAATAAACATATATATTTTGGACTTTTAACCTGACTCCTGCACATTATTTTTTTAATCCAGCACTATAAAATCTTTTTGGATGATGTCACGGATTCAACATGTCAAATGGCCTCATTCCTTGCAACCTATTAATTTAAATGATACAGGGGCAGGTTCCAGTACTAAGGTATTCATGGATCCTGACTTGTTCTGGGTCACTGATACATGCAACGCAGGACCAATGTATTAGTGACCCTGAACAAGTCTAGATCCATGAATACCTTGGTACTAGTATGCAGGGCTCAATTTTCCCCAGTGATTTGTGGTGCGCGCCGCTTTTTTTGGTGTAAGTTAAAAAAATTAAGTTTCCCCAAGGAACATGCACCAGCGTAACTCAGTTAGTTCCGATCTTTTTGGGTTAGTTTTTTTTTGCGTCATAGGGGGCGCAACCTGAAGTCTGCACCAGTTTTTGTAAATTATGGAAGTTTGCCCCAATGGGGAGAGAGAACAAAGAACTTTGTCCTGCCTTCTTGCCGTTTTGAGCTTCATGCAGAGGTAAAATTTAATCTTGGGGGCAATACTGACAATGCCATACTTTGTGCAAGCCTTTTGTATTATGGTGCATGATGAGACAATTGATTTAACGTCATTGCATTAGGAACCTCAGAGCCCATAGGGTGCTGGGCAGGAGGCCTTACCCACATCAGATATATTGAGACAGGCTTTCGTACCTGTACCTGAATGATGCAGACTATGTCAGAAGGCTGCGTTTCCACAAAGAAGTTGTAACTGGGATCTGTGAGTTAGTAAAAGCAGACTTGCAACCCAGAAGCATCAGGAGGTCTGCTTTGTCAGTTGAAGTGAAGGTTACAGCTGCACTTTCATTAG